>NC_090436.1:80376591-80680815 GCF_031143425.1 Pleurodeles waltl
AATAAAACATTTCTAATAATTTCAAACCATTAGTTTTGCAGTACAATAATATCATTTATATGTTGTCAATACATGTGGTTATAATTAATCAAAATACATTTTTACAAACATTTATTCATTTCACATTTACTCAAGGTGGCTGACACCATGGCAATCACTTTTAAAGTTGCACACTTATTTTTCTAACACACATTTTCAGTTAGGCCTTTTAATATACATTAAACATTTCATTTTAGTTGCACAAATTTTATTAATAATGTTTGCTTTATAACAATCCCTCCTCTGACGGCTATATGTGCTGTCACAAAAGAAAACTACATTAATTAATTAGTGAGACACTTCAAAATTTAGTTTGATTAGTATAGCTACAGTTACAAAATTTAACAATCTCTCAAGTCACGAAAGTATCTGCTTTTAATTTTTTCCATTTCTATTTCTTCCCTCCTCTGTTCATTTTTCATCCATTGTAACAGTTTGTAAAGTCTGATTATACAAATGAGACACACAACCACTATCAATAATGTTTTGAGTATTATTTCCACAACACCCTCAACAAGATTTACCAACAAATTTCCCATTTCCATAAAACCTTTGCCTAGATTTTCCCACACACTTGGTTGTTTCAGATCCTTTAATTCAGAATTCAAATTTGTCAAATTTCTAATGTAACTTTATCAGGGATAAAAGTGCAACAATGTTTAACCATGAGCATCCAACAGCCCTCTTTTGCCAAAAGGATGTCTAACGCAAGACGATTCTGATGAACCATTGAACGTACCACAACCATTTCAGTATCCATCAAGATAATTGCCCCAGAAAAATCTGTTAACATTTTGTCCACAATGGAATTGTGTCATTCAGAACAACTACTACAGAAGGAATAATTGCTCCAAATATATCCCCATTTATTTTCGAATATCTTGCTCTTTTTGATCTTGGTCTCAGGTTCTCATGAGTATCATTTATGTTGTCAATCTGATACATGTTAGGAAAAACTACTCTCATGTAACAAGTCTCATACTATCCCCTAGGGAGACGATAACAAACATTTAATCCACAGATTTAATATACCAGGAATAACAGGATCTTGTCCACTTAGCGTAAAGTCACATGTATTCTTAAAAAGAAATACAAGTCTGCATTCACTCGTTCCAACAAACTTAGGGCCAGATGTACAAAACCTTTTGCATGGCGCAAACAGCGAATTTCGCTGTTTGCAACATGCAAAAAGCACATCGCGATGCTCATTCTCATTTTGCGAGTCGGTAACCAGGTTAAAAAAAAAAGGGTAAAGTATATTCCTTTTGTCGGTAGTGGACTTAATTGGCATACTCCCACAGGTTTGAGTTACACTGGGACACTGAGGGTGTTATGAAGGATCTGGCCAATTTGTTAACAACGGTGATTTATGGGTGAACAATATTATATTTTTTTGCCCATTAGGCTGTGCTATCTATTAATTTGACAAGTGCGCAAGTTGAAGGGGTTGTATTGGTAAAATTACAACTCAAAGATGGCGGCTATGGTCACTGGACCACATTAATTATAGTTGCGTCGTATGTGAAGTGAGGTGAAGTTTTCCTCCTTTCGATGTAACATTGCTTTCGAGTTGGAGCGTGACAATTAAAATTGTCCGCGTGAGTTTTTTTCTCTCTATGTTTTCATGGTTAAGTAGACAGAAGCGACATCATATTATTGGGATGTGCTTTTATTACTAGTTTCTAAATGGTTTTTGACTTGAAAATGGGACTTGCGCGCTAGTTTAGGTACTGTAATATTATAGTAAGAAAAGAAGGGTGCACTGTTCCAAATAATAACTAACTGGGACTATTTTCTACAGGAGAGAGAACCCTCAAGCATCACATTGGATGTAAGATTTCATCATTGGGATAGCTCCTCGTTAGGCTGGTGCTGCAATGCCTAACGGGCTCCACTGAGGGGGCTCTTAACCGTATATGCTCTACTGATAGTTAGAGATAATAATCAGTCTGGAAGGGTATCAAAGATTTTTCTTCTTCACTCAGATCAGTTCCTTCTGTGGTTTCTGGTTCCTCATTTGTGCTTGTAAAACATCAGGAACTTTTACAGTTGCATGCAAAGAAGGCCATTTACCTCCTTTCACAGTTTTTCTAGACAGTGATGGCACAGCCAGACTTACAATTATTCTTGATTTAGCAGGAATTTGACAAGCTCTTCTTTGACTTTGACTTGCTTCACCAGCACTATTAGCCACTTCAGGAGGACACAAATCTGCATGAATTTGATTCAACTCAACTCCACTTTCGGCTACTTCGGGAAACACATTTTGCCTCATCTCTTTTTCCCAATCATCTACTTCTGGGAGAGTCCTCATTAGATTTGCCTCTCCTGCTATATCCACCTCTGTTTCTGCTGATTGAGGAGTATGAGGACTGTTCTCAATTTCATCTCTGAAAGGAGTACCTGGAACTGAATCGTCACCAGGTTATTTCTGCAGTCTCTTGTTCTGTGTTTGTCACTTGCTCTTCTTTAGATTCTACAGTTTTTGCTGGTGCTCTCAGGAACACTGGATCTCCATCATCTAAAGGATATGGCACTTTGCGAGTATGGCTCGCATGGACCCAGCATGGAATTCCAGCTCTCTTCACAGCAGTCGTCGTTTCCAGGATAATCTGGTATGGCCCCTTCCATCTAGGCTTCAAGCTAGTCTTCCGCACATGCTTCTTGATCACCACCCAATAACCAGCCGAAGACTGTGACACTGGTCTTGGGAGGGTGGCCCAGCTGTTGCTTCCACCTGGTGAGACAAAGAGCAAACCACATCAGCTAGACCCTTGCAGTAAACCAGCGCCAAGTCATCTGTTATGCTTACGAGCACATTTGCAGGAACAGCTGGCAGTCTCATGGCTCTGCCCATCAGTATCTCTTGGGGCGAGAGTCGAGTATTCCTATAAGGTGTACTTAGCATGCTCATCAGGACCAAAGGTAAAGCATCAGGCCATTTCAGATTTGTAGATGCACATATTTTTGCCAATTGAGCTTTCAGAGTGCCATTCATATGCTCTACTAATCCAGAGGCTTCAGGTCCGTAACTGCAGTGCAGCTTCTGCTCAATGTTTAAGGGTGAACATAGCATTCTTATCACCTCGTTATTGAAGTGACTTCCTCTATCTGATTCTAAAGAGGCCAGAAAACCAAACTGTGGAATCAATTCTCAAAGTAACAGCTTTGCTATTATGAGGCTACCATTTCTACGTGTAGGGAAGGCTTCAATCCAATGACTAAATATACAGACAATCACCAACACGTATCTCAAACCATCATCTCAATAAAATCCATTTGCATTCTGTTAAATGGATCACCTGCTCTTCCAATGTGACTCAAATTGACAACAGTTCTCTTTCCCATGTTCATTAGCTGACATGTAATGCATCTGTGGCAAATTGCTTCTGCAACCTGTCTAAATTTTGGATTGAACCAAGATTGCTTAATTGTTTTAATCATTGCATCATTGCCAATGTGAGTTTGACCATGATAATATCTAGCCATTTGTGTCTGTAGACAGTTTGGCAAGTCTACCTGCCCTTCATTTGAAATCCAAATGTAATCAATTTCGTTTTGATTACATCCCAATTTTATCCAGTTTCTTTTTTCATCTTCTGGAACCTCATCTTGTAACCTTTTAATTTCTTCCCAAGTGTCAATCACTGTCGACAGAAAGCTTTCAATTGTCTCATCAGTATCTGTTACATTTTGCCATTCTTTATTGAAAGTAGCACAATTGAGTGCACAGAAGCTAGCAATCTGATCTGTGTATGAATTACTCATAGAAATAAAATCATCTACATTGCTACGAACATTACATTTCACAACTGCGATTTTTTCAGGCATTTGTAAAGCTTGTGGTAAATCATGTCACCATTTCTTATCGATGAACCAGAAGAGGTCATGAAACGTCTCTGGGACCACAACTGCATAAAGTCATGCACATCACCAAAATTCATACTGGCTGTCTATACATTTTTTAACTTTAAGCTGTGAAGAAATACAGCATGTTCTAGCAAGAGCCACTAATTCAGCCACATGTGCAGAAAATAATTCTTGAAGCCATGAAGCTTCAAGTATACCAGTAATGGTGCACACAGCATATCTAGATCTCAATGTTCCCGCATTGTTTCTTAGACAGGAACCATTAACAAAAATTATTTGATAATTTTTCTCTAACGGAGTATCCTGAATATCAGGTCTGGGTTTGGTGCACAGTTCAGTAACATCCAGGCAGTCATGTTCAACTTCATTTACATTTTCAGATTCAGCAATGCCTATAGCTAACAAAGTAGCAGGGTTAAGTACAGTACACCTTTTCAGGGTTACATGGGAAGAGCTCAAAAAAAGGAGCTTATATTTTGTTAAACGGGCATTTGTCACGTATTGTGTCTTGGTCTCAGTAAGCAAAACATCAACGGAGTGAGGGACCAGAACAATTAAAGGATGTCCCATCACAATACGTTCACTCTGTCAATGCTTATTCCAAACACTGCCACATTTTTTAAACAGCCAGGCAAAGCTGCAGCAACTGGATCCAAAGTAGCAGTGAAATATGACACAGGGCGATTTATGCCACCATGTACCTGTGTTAGGACAGCAAGAGCACAACAATCACGTTCATGATAAAACAGTGAAAATGGTTTTGTATAGTCAGGCATTCCCAAAGCTGATGCTCTGCACAGACTCTCTTTCAGCTCAGTAAAAGCTCTCATACAAGCTTCATCAAAAGGGACGTGGTCAGTAATGTCTTTGTGGATCAATGTTTGCAAAGGCTTGGTGTTAGGCCTGACAGCCCAAGGGTGGTCACCCCTAACATTTTGCCTACCTCCCTCCACTTTTTGGATACAGTTTTTGCAGGTTTTTAGACTCTGTGCAGTGTTAGGCCTGACAGCCCAAGGGTGGTCACCCCTAACATTTTGCCTACCTCCCTCCACTTTTTGGATACAGTTTTTGCAGGTTTTTAGACTCTGTGCACTTTACCACTGCTAACCAGTGCTAAAGTGCATTTGCTCTCTACCTTTAAACATGATGACATTGGATCATACCCAATTGGATTATTTAATGTACTTATAAGTCCCTAGTAAAGTGCGCTGTATGTGCCCAGGGCCTGTAGATTAAATGCTACTAGTGGGCCTGCAGCACTGATTGTGCCACCCATTTAAGTAGCCCCTTAAAGATCTCTCAGGCCTGCCATTGCAAGGCCTGTGTGTGCAGTATCACGGCCAATTCGACTTGACATTTAAAAGTACTTGCCAAGCCTAAAACTCCCCTTTCTCTACATATAAGTCACCCCTAAGGTAGGCCCTAGGTAATCCATAGGGCAGGGTGCTGTGTAGACAGAAGACAGGACATGTATCTGTGTAGTTTACATGTCCTGGTAGTGTAAAACTCCTAAATGTGTTTTTGCACTGCTGTGAGGCCTGCTCCTTCATAGGCTAACATTAGGGCTACCCTCATATTCTGTTTGGGTGGTAGCTGGTGACCTGAAAGGAGTAGGAAGGTCATATTTAGTGTGGCCAGAATGGTAATTCGAAACCCTGCTGACTGGTGAAGTTGGATTTAATATACCTATTTTAGAAATGCCACTTTTAGAAAGTGAACATTTCTCTGCACTTAAATCCTTCTGTGCATTACAATCCACGTCTGGCTAGGTTCAGTTGACAGCTCCCTTGTGCATTCACTCAGACAAACCCCAAACACAGGAAGCTCAGCCTCCCTTGCGTACATCTGCATTTTGAATGGGTCTTCCTGGGCTGGGAGGGTGGAGGGCCTGACACTTACATGTCAAAGGACAATAGCCTGCCCTCACACAAAGGACTGCCATACCCGCTACTGGGACCCTGGCAGACAGGACTGAACTGAAAGGGGAACATGTGCACTTCTAAGCCACTCTTTGAAGTCTCACCCACTTCAAAGGCACATTTAGGTATTTAAACAGGGCCTCTGCCCCTACCAACTTCCTAGCGAAGAGAACCTGAACCCGAATCTGCAACCTGCCAAGAACTGCCTGGCTGCCCAAAGGACTCACCTGACTGCTTTCTGTGAAGGACTGCTGCCTTGCTGTTGCCCCTCTGCCTTGCTGCTCTCTGGCTGTACTGAGAAGTGCTCTCCAAGGGCTTGGATAGAGCTTGCCTCCTGTTCCCTGAAGTCTCAGGACCAAAAAGACTTCATCTCTGCAGGAAGAACTCCTTGTGCTCTGAAAATCGACGCACAGCCTGACAGAAACGACGCACAGCCTGCATCGCAGCAAAAACTTCACCTCACGCCGAACCGACTGCGCAACGAGAAGATCGATGCAGCGCCAGCGTAGCGACCTGAAATTTGACGCACGGCCCACTGGATCGACGCACAGCTGAGCTGGAGCGACGCAGTCCGACTTCCAGAGAGGAATCGACACAGCGCCTGCCGTGCGGTAGAAATTTCCACGCAATTTCCACCGGATCGACGCAGCCCCTGTGACTTCATCCTGTCAGTGCTGGATTTCAACGCATCATCCCTGGGGCGTCCGAAAACCCCACAACCCGAAGAAGATCCAAGACCGAACTGCGTAAATCGATGCAAAGCCTTCCTTGTGTGAAAAATAAACAACGCATCACCATGTGCGGCCCGAGAATTCGACGGACACCTCCATGTTTTCCACGCATCTCCTCCTCTTCGGTTCTTTGCCAAGATTTTGAACACAAACCAGGTACTTTGTGCTTGCAAGAGACATGTTTTGCTTTTAAGAGACTAAAGACACTTTACATCATTTTTACAGTGATATCTCAAAATATACTTATTACATCTTAATCGTTTTGACCTGCATTTATCCAGATAAATATTATATATTTTTCTAAACACTGTGTGGTGTATTTTTGTACGTTCAACTGTGTTGTTGCACGATTGCACAAATACTTTCACATCTCCTCCTCTTCAGTTCTTTGCAAAGATTCTGAACGCAAACCAGGTACTTTGTGTTTGCAAGAGACATGTATTGCTTTTAAGAGACTAAAGACACTTTACATCATTTTTACAGTGATATCTCAAAATATACGTATTGCATCTTAATCATTTTGACCTGCATTTATCCACATAAATATTATATATTTTTCTAAGCATTGTGTGGTGTATTTTTGTATGTTCAACTGTGTTATTGCATTATTGCACAAACACTTTACACATTGCCTTCTAAATTAAGCCTGACTGCTCAATGCCAAGCTATCAGAGGGTGGGCACAGGATAATTTGGATTGTGTGTGACTTACCCTGACTAGAGTGGGGGTCGTTGCTTGGACAGGGGGTAACCTCACTGCCAAACAAAAAAAACATTTCTAACACTTGGAAATAACAGAAAAACAGGGAATCCATTGGTGGCAGTAACTCACCATTCCCAACAACATCCTGACATCTCTTTGAGTAACAAGAGGATTCATTTGAAATATAGCTGTACCCTTTCTCTGGACACTTTCCTTGCACCTTTTTCTATTTTATGTTCCAAATACTTCACCTCTTTCTTACAATACTGTAATTTTGCTGGAGACACTTTGGCCCTCATTATGAACACGACGGGAAAGACTGCACCGCCGGTGGTGGCGGTAACTACCGCCAACAGACTGGCGGGCTGGGCCGCCAAATAATGAAGTACATGAAACACAGGCAGCCTAAAAAACACTCACCGCCAGCAGAGGAGTGCTGACAATGATGGAAGAGGCCGACGGAAAGGCCCTATCCGGCCAACAAATAATGAAGCGCTAGACTGCCGTCAGTTCCGGGGCAGGAACCACCGCCACTCAAAGCCAGGCGGAAACAAACCAAAAAAAAGGAAACACTCAACGGAGACTGAGACAACACGCCGAAGCAGACATTGAGCGAGAGTTGGAAATCATGCCAGTGCTGCTCCTTGCAATATACATCCGCAACACACCCACAACCCATCACAACATCACAAGCCATACACACTTAAGCAAGGGGTACTTACCCGACACAAGCCCAAGACAACCTGCCCAAAGTACCCACATGTGCACAACACCCCCGTGGATGCAGGTGCCTGAACAGTATGCTGAGGTGTGGTGGATGTGTGTTGGTTGGGTGACTGTGAATGTCTGAGTGTAATGGGAGGAGGGGGTGGACACAGTGGGACAAGACAGGCTGCCAGTGTAAATGGATGTTGTCTGGGTGTCTGCAAGTTTGGTAAGTGTGCTGCAAGTGTTACTCAAAGTTGTTGTGGTGAGTGCAGGTGTGGTGTCTGGGATGCATGACTGGATGTCTGATGTTGTGGTGACTGCAAGAATGGGGTCAGCAACAGTGAATGAGGGTGCAGTGCTTGTGAGTGTGCATGTAGAGGTGACAGACAGGGAGGCGGTAGAGGTGGACACAGTGGGGAAGTGGATGTTGTTGTGTGTGCCTTTGTATGTTGGCTGTGTGTATGCCTGTGGTGGGAAGTGTGGTGCTTGTGTTTCTCTGTGTGCTTCTTGTGTGTTGAGGTGTGTGAATAGCTGCCTGAACGTATGCTTGGGAGGGGTGAAAGGAGTGGGGTGCTGGAAGGGGTAGAGGTGGTTGGAGCGGGGACGGAAAGACCAGGGACACTGGCTGCCATCAAAGAGGAGGCTAGAGCCTGAAAAGATCTCTGTAGGTCAGACATGGCACTGTGAATGCCTTCCAGGTATGCATTGCACTGCTGCATCTGGGATGCTAGCCTCTGGATGGCATTCACAATGGTTGTCTGCCCTACAGAGATGGTCCTCAGGAGGTCAATAGCCTCCTCAGTGAGGGCAGCAGGGCTGACTGGTGCAGGGGATGAGACGCCTACCCTTCTGGGTGAGCGTGCACAGGCAACTGGGTGGAGCGCACCTGAGAGGGCGGTGATGGTATGGGGGTAGCGGAAGATGTCAAAGAATGGGTGGGCCCAGTAGGTTCCACCACCACCAGGGAGCTCCCATCGGAGGAGGTATCAGAGTCACTACCTCCAGTGGTAGATGCATCCCCCGTGGTACTCCCCTCGCCCTCCAACACACTGGTCCCCTTGGTGTCCTCTTGGCATAGGTAGACTCTGCCTCCTTGGAACCGTGGGCCGCTGCATCTCCACTCGCCGGTGCCACTGCTCCCTCACCAGATGATGCTGATGTACACAGACAACACAAGAGTAACCGGGTGGGGAGACAAAACAGGAGAGAGAATATAAAATCTGAATGGATGTACATATCTGGTTCACCCATACTCTAACCCAGCTAATACACCAACATGCAGCACCTACAGCTATACTCATGGCTATGCCCCTGACTACTGCCCACAACCCTAGTATACAACCATCTCCCACATTACAGAAGGACCTGAATGGGGGCCATAATGCTAAATGACATCAGTAAGAGTCCCTACCACTAGACAGCATACATACTATAGCACCCTCAAACATCCATCAAAGAGGCATTATATGGTCTTGGTGCTCACCCCCTTCTGTCTGCTGTGTAGCCTTCAAGCGCCCATCCAAATCTGGATATGCCACCGCCACAATGTGGCGCATTGGGGGGGTCAGTGCCCGATGGGCACCCCTTCCTCGTTGGGAGGACTTCCCTAGCTGGGCCTTCGAGGCCTTCCTTGCCCAGCACCACAGGTCCTCCCACCGCTTCCTGCAGTGGGTGCTCCGCCGGTTGTAGACCCCCAGGGTCCGCACCTTCCTGGTGATGGCCTGCAGAGTCCTCAGTTCTGATGGGCGCTGACCTGTAGGGGAGACACAGAAAATTAACACTGAGGTCAGAAAAAGCACATTTGATACTGTTGGCCATACGTCCCCTATGGGACAGACACTTAAAACAGCATTCCAACACCTTACTCACGTTGAATGACATGCATTATACGGCTGTGCAGTTACAAATCGTTCACACATTAATACAGCCATCCACCACCATCACACACATCCATGCACCCCATTCGCCTACTCACCTGCACCTCTGGTCGACCATATAACTTGTCATACAGGGGTAAGACCCTGTTACCAGCTTCTCCAGCTCCTCCGTGGTGAAGACTGGGGCACTTTCCCCTGTGACTTGTGCCATTTCCAGGACCAGAGTCAGGACACAGCAGCACACTCAGTGGAGTACTTGCATGCACGTAATCCGGGAGTCAAATGAACCTGGGGTGACGAAATGGCGGACGCTCCATGGCAGTGTGCACCGTCACCGCTGGCAGTAATCATGATAGGCCCATATTCCCCATTGAGAACCATGTCAACCAATTAATAAGTGCACAGCGGTGAACTCCGCCTTACACCATTACGACAACCGCTAGCGGAATGAGGTCACTTCCACTGCTACATATCTGGATGACAGGGGGCTGTCATTTTGCAAACTACTACGCAGTTATTATTTGGTCATGGGCCCCATGCAGGCCCTATGGACCCCAGCCCTCAGACGCATGCCCAAAATACACCACAATAGTACAGATGTATCAGTTAGGCCAATGCACTCCAGTTTAACATCCACCATTGCTAATGTGCCACCTAAATGTTTGACAGCAGTTGTGTGTTGTGGAAATGAATTTGTGTCCCTCACATGTGCTCTCCACTCCTCATAGGTACAGACCCCTGTGGCGAGGGAGGGCCCCATCTGTGTACAGACCACTTGTTGATTTGGAGGCCACGTGGAGCGTCACATCATTATCAATTACAGACTCACTCGTGCTACTATTTATGAACTTTGTGCATTACTGGATCCAGTACTGAGACTGGCTAATCGGAATCAGCATGCCATCCCTACTGAAATGCAAGTGCTCTCTATACTCCATTTCCTGGCCATGGGCTCATTTCTGGTGACAGTGGACATGGGTGCAGGGTTTCACAGCTAATGTTTTGACTTATCCTGTCCTTGTTCCTGGCAGCACTTGTACAACACCTGCAATCATATGTGAGGTTTCCCCAAAGTGCTGAACTACCTGTCATCAAGTCTGACTTTTATGCCTTTGCCAACATTCCCCATGCGATAGGTGCCATCAATGGCACCCACATAGCTCTCATCCTCCCAAGAGTAAGAGAACAGGTGTACAGAAACAGAAAGAACTTCCACTACATAACATTCAATTGGTGTGTACTGCAGACCAATACATCTCACATGTGAATGCCATGTTCCCTGAATCAGTCCATGATTCATTTGTGCTGAGGAACAGCAGTGTGCCACACATGATGGAACAACTACAACGGGACAGAGGATAGACCATAAGTGAGTGTGTCTGACACTTTTTCTGTACATAGCTGACATCCAGGCTGTCTGCATCCGAGGGTAGTTAGTTACAGTCTTGTTTTGCCCACTTTTGCAGGTGATTCTGGCTACCCCAACATGCATTGGCTCCTGACACCAGTGAGGAATCCTAGAACAGATGCTGAGAGGAGTTACAATGAGGCCCATCGGCGTACTAGGAGGATGATTGAGCACACTATAGGTCTGCTGAAGGCTAGATTCCGTTGCCTCCATATCTCTGGGGGTTCCCTGTGCTATGGCCCTGAGAAGGTGTGTAGAATAGTGGTGGCATGCTGCATGCTGCACAACGTGGCTGTGAGGAAATCTATCCCCCTCTTGGAGGAGGAGGGTGCTGTATATCCAGACCAACCTTCCTATGAGAGTGATGGTGATGATGGAGAGGGGGAAGATGTACACTCCAGGCACCAACTGATCCAACTATACTTCCAGTGACTGTGAGGCACTGTTCGCTGATGATGTTGTCTGTACTGCATACTGTCAGTCTGACTTATTCTCTAGGGGGGTGTGGGGTCTGTAGCCATTTACACTGTAACATGAATTTCAAGTGCCATGTGATATGATAAACAACTTGTTAGACATTTCTGTTTACTCCACACCATGGTGTGTGTGGGGTGCAATTCCTGCAATAAAGGTCTGATTATTGAATTTAACTGGTAAATGCATTCACACTTCGATTTGATTCAACATAATGACAGGGGTCATTGACATTGGTGTACATGTGTTTTAATAGGTGTCAGGGATGCATTGGTTCTCTTTACAGTGATGGGAGTGGGCTGATGGTGGGTGTCCGTACCGGCTACAAGGTCACAGTGATTGTTGCCAGTGGTTATATGTCCATCTGTACTTTACTAGTTGTTGAGTTGATATTGGCTGGTGAGGATGGTGGTTCAGTGGCACACTTGAGAGACAGTTCGTGTCAGAGTCACTTCTTTGACGGTGCCTTGGTCTTGGCAGGTGTACCAGTGCCATATCTGGGTCTGAGGGACCATTTCAGTGTCTGTTGCTGGGCTGTACGGGTGCTGGTCTCCTGTGTGTACTCAGACAGTGGCACCAGTCCATTTGCTGATGCTGATGTTGATGGCTGGTCTGTATTGTGGTCTGTGGTAGGGGCTTCCTGGTTTGTGGGGGTCTCAGGCTGGGATGAAAAGTGGTGCAGCAGCGCCCCTGCAATAGTGGCCATGGTGGCATTGAGCTGTTTCCACTGCTCCATGGCCTCTTGGTGGTGTGTTATCTTCTGCCTTTGATTCTGCTCCAGGGTGGGAGGATCTGGCCCATCCGGTCCTGGGTATGGTGGTATGCTCCCAGGACCTCAGTGATCACCTCACCTGCAGCATTCATCCTTTGGCCTTCCTCCTGGGCCACTGATGCCCTCCCGCTGGCCCTAGCTTCCTGTGCCTGTGTCCCCTGCGCAGATCTGGCGGTACCACTTGTACTGTTCACTTGTACTGGGGCCATCTTCATCCTGCCTGTTGGTAGGTGGAGACTGTGGCCTCTGTACTTGAGTTCCAACAGTCTGTGGCCTGGATACACTGGTGTGGGGTCGTTTGTCATGTGCTGTTGGTGGCTGGGTGGTAGGGCTGTCAGTGGTGTCCTGGGTGGGGCTGCTGGCTGGTAAAAGTCCAGGACTGTGTGATGGGCTAGGGTATTCCTCACTTTCCAGAGTTCCCTTACCAGTGTCCTGAGTGGTGCCTCTGTCTCCATGTGGGGTGCTGGCACTCCTTGGCCTTTCCTTCAGGGTGGAATGGGTGGTGGTGCCTGTGGGGGGGAATGGACATGTATGTTACATTTACAAAATCAGATGGGGTACACAGGGCAGGCCTATTTTGTGCAGGTTTTCCACTTTTGGGCCATGCATGGTCCTTTTGTGAGGTTGCCATTGCATTTAGCATGGGATGTGGAGGTGCATTGTGGGTGGTGTGGTGCCAATATGGTACCTTGCAGGGGGGTTGCTGTGCACAGGGGGAGGGATGTGGCCCTGTTAGTGGGTTAGTGGGCATGCAAGGTGACCGGATGTAGTGATTGTGGGCAGGGTGGGGTGTGGTCCTGGTGGTAGTTGGAGGGGTGAGGTGGTGCATGCATTACAGGTGTGGTGGATATGGGTTAATTGTAGATGACTTACCCGAGTCCATTCCTCCAGTGAGTCCAGTGAGGCCCTCAGGGTGCAGGATGGCCAGTACCTTTTCCTCCCAGTCGGTGTAGTCGGGGGTTGTTGGTGGGGGTCCTCCCCCAGTCTTCTGGACCTCAATGTTGTGCCTCGATGCCATTGACCTCACCTTGCCATGCAGGTCGTTCCATCTCTTGGGGATGTCGTCCCTTGTGCGTGGATGGTTTCCCACTGCGTTGACCGTGTTCACTATTGTCTGCCATAACTCCATCTTCCTGGCGATGGGTGTGCGCTGGACCTGTGCACTGAATATTTGTGGTTCGACCTTGAGTATCTTGTCCACCATTGTTCTTAACTCCCTTTCTGTGAAGCATGGGTGCTTAGGGGGTGCTATGGTGTGTGTTGTGGGTGGTGTGTGGATATTGGTGAGGGTGCTGGTGTGTGGTAGGGTGTGTGAGATGTGTCAGCGTCTGCTTGTAGTGTTGTCAGTCTGGCTTCTATTGGCGCTGCAAAGGATTGTGGGGTGTGTCTGTGAGTGTTTTATAGTGTTGTGGATGTGTGTCAGGTGTGTGGGTTTCAAACTTGCCAATGAGTGCATTTCTTGCTCTTTGGTCCCATTGGTGGCCGTGGCGGTCTGTACCGCCAATGGTCGTTCGGCATCCACTAACCACCGCGGTGATTTGTGCATCATTATTTGGAAGGCGGGGATTTGTGTGCTCGGCGGTGGCGGGGTGGGATGTGCTGCCTTTCCGACGACAAGGCCATGGAGGTGGCTGGTGGTAACAAACATTTTGGCGGGTTCTGTTATTGGCATCTTTATATGGCGGTTTCTGTTCACTGCCAATGGCGGTATTCTGTTCACAGTCGCCACGGCGGGCGACGGTGTTTACCGCCATGTTCATAATGAGGGCCTTTATGTCCATTTTCACCCAGATAATTCAATAAGGCAATAGTATTTTGCCTGCATGCTTCTCATGCCTTTGAAGAGATCATTAAGTAATCAATATACGGAACCAAAGTAGATTGGAAAGGCATTTCCAATGCTTCCAAATTCTTTTTCAACACTTGATTACATATTGATGAGGATTCTGAAAAGCCTTATGGAATTCTACACCAAGAATACCCACAATTGCAGAATTTGAAACAAAACAGAAACTGGCTATCCTCATGTAGAAGCACTGAGAAAAATGCTTGTGACAAGTCCACTGCTGTGAACCATTCTGTGTCACATGAAATGTGGCAAAATCACTGCTGGATTAGGTACCACTGGACAACATTTGACCACAATATCATTGATCTTTCTCAAATCCTGAACTATCCGAAATTTCTCACTGTTGGGCTGCTCAACACTTCTTTCGCAACTCCGTGCTCAACAAAATCTGCAATTACAGGAGTAACTCCTTCAATTACATCTGGTGCCATGTGACACTGGGGAATTTTCGGGAAAACTGCATTAGGCTTAACTGTGACTTTGACTGGTTCAACTCCTTTAATTAGACCAATATATTTTCCAGATAGCTGCCACACTTTCAAATTTACTGTGTCTTGTAAATCAGTTGGCAGGTTCTGTACTGTAAATGCAGGATAAGTAGTAATCGATGGAAACTCATCAGATTACAGTCAATTGGTATGGATGATTCCTCATCATCACTATTTGTTTGAATGGCAATTCCATCATTCGTACAAGTAATCAAACAATTTAATTTGCACAACAAATCTCTTCCGAATAGGCATATCGGACTTGAGTCACAGACTACAAATTTATGCATGCCTTTAGGAACCATTTCAGTAATCGGATTTGTCAGGTGTTGATTTGCTACTCCTACAACCTGTATCGATCTCACAGAAAGTGGCACATTAGGAACTTCTGAAGTTCTGACAGTAGAGCGTGTAGCTCCTGTGTCAACCAAAAATGACACTTCATGACCCATTACTGTTCCATTTACATAGGGACCACTCTGATACACCTCTAATGAAGCTGCTAGTACACATTCTTCTTCATCCAAACTCTCACTCACATTCTGACTGTGTAACGGTTACTGTGTTATCGACTGTTTATTTTTACTTAACTTTTGACCCATGTTGTGATGAGGAACCACTACCTGCAGCTGTGCCATTGGAGCTGGAGGTGTTCGCATTTGCTGCTGTGGCATCATTTGCATCTGCTGTTGCATTTGCTGTTGTGGTACCTGAAAACATGGCACCTGCTGTTGGGGAATTTGCATTTGTGGACTCTGCATTTGATTATTCATATTCTGAACATTTACATTAGGATTCCGATTTCTCAGTCCTCTCAAATTTGGAAAAAGATTTTGTTCATTCATCTGCACAACACCTTCCTGCACCATCAAAGGACACTCCCGCTTCCAGTGTCCAAGACCCTCGCAAGCATGACAAGCTAACATCTTCTTCCTTGTCTGTGTAATACCTGAATTAAAATTGGTATTCAGATCAACACAGCTTCCATTTCCATCACCACCATGTCCTCTTCCTCTCATCTGTCCCTGACTCTGAATCATTTGCATGTTTCCCTGTTGTTGTGGAATTCCCTGCATCCCTAATTGTGCTGCTTTAATCTGCATCACACCTGCCTTTTCTTTCAGTCTTTTCTGCTTCATGTCAATTTCGTCACTACAATATTTAATAAACTGCAATACTTCATCAACTGGTTTTGCTTGCCAGAAAATCAAAAGACTCTTAAGCATGTTAATAATTTCAACACCTGCACTAACCTGAACATGAAATGAATCATATCTTTGGGTTCAATTGTCTCTGTACCTCTGTAATGCTTAAATGCCTGCAACAACCTTTCACAATATGCATGTATTGACTCCTTTGCTTCCTGAGCGATCCCATCAATTCTCTGCCAATCAATATCTTTTGGGGGAATTCTCGTTGTCAAAAATTCAATCAACACTCCTTTTGCATTCAATCCATAAATCAACTGGGACAACTATTTCTAAAAGAGGATTTACATTTTCCCACAAACATTTTGCAAGTTTCACAATTCTGTCTGTCTGCTGGTATCATTCTACTGGTTTCTCTCTCAATCTTGGGTAATCATTTGCGAATGATAAAATATCACTCCTCCTCCAAGGGACATGTACATAATACCCTCCAGGAATTTCTCTCATTGGTAATATTTGTACTGGACTATCAGTCTGCTGAGTGTCAGTAGAGTTCGAAGTCGCAGACTCTCTTTTATTTACCCATCTGCCTTCCCATTTATCTAATGATCCCCATGTTTGAATACTTTCAATTAATTCTCTCATATGAATTTTCATGCCAGGAGATCTCATATTTGGAATATCTTTTGACTCAAATTCTAATCTGTAACTTCTCTTTAATGGTTTGGATTTCTCAATATCCACCTCATATTTTTCTGCAAGCTCTGATAATTGCTGCTAACTCCCAAATAGCTAAGGCTTCAACTGTGCTGGTCTCTGAGGGGGGTTTTAATTCATAAAGTACTCTTCTCAAATTCTCTAAAATTCTCATATTAAAATTTCAATGAGCAGGAAAAGCTAAGCTCCCTTCCTTACCTGTTATTTTGCACCACTGTTTTAACCAAGTACATGCTGATGGACCTTTCTCTTCAATTACTATGTATGCGGGCGTACCCTCTGGTGGGGCAATTTCTCCTATTCTGACTGGAATGAGAGCATCTTCTCTTAACACACTATTTAACGCTTTGAAAATTTTCATCTTTACCTTTAATAGAGCTTAAAACAACAAATTAAATTCAAAACAGGAAGTATTTCAATCCCAAAATCCTTTTCACTTGCGACTTTCAACTAATAGCTTTTCACGGCTCTGCACGAATCCGTTCACAGCTCCATTCACCAACCGACCAATCTCAGAGCGGACCCAGTGACATCACACTTGCTTACACAGCGGCTGACAAAGCCTCGCGACTAGTCCTTCAAACTCGATTCACACATAAAGCTAACTGCAAACTATTGTGAGCACTGAATAAATCAACAAAAATCAACTTGCCTGCTCACTACAGGTAGGGCTCAATCACTTCAAAAGCTTGATGGAAATTTCGACTGTGGTTTTTAGCCACTCATCTGGCTTTAGCTTTCTCTCATGTACAAGTAAAATTCGACCTGTAAATTTCACCCTTGACTCATACCAGGTCCTCTCAGCGTGCTCAGGAATCACCTATTACCTGTCAAACTAGCACTCCCTTAACACACCCATTAGGGCCCTCATTACAACATTGGCGGTAAAAGCCGCTTACCGCCGTGCAGAAGACTGCCAAAACACCGCCGTGGCCGCGGAATTCCGCCACAGTTATTATGACACACATCTCGGAATCCGCCGAAATACAGACACCCACACAACTCCGCCACACCAAAGGTCAGTGTTAAACTGGCAAAAACAAACCCTCCACCGTCACGCCAACAGAAATACGCCCACACTATCACAACACACGAATCCACGCGGCGGTCTTTCAACCGCGGTATTCCATTGGCGGTACACACCGCCGCGCTCAAAATACACACACATCTCCAAAACACCGCCACATTGGACAATTCGAAATACACACACCTGATACACATACACACGCCACTCACACACACCCAACACTATATAAAACACACACCCACATTACCCACAAACCCCTACGACCAAAAATCACGAACGAAGGACAGATAGACAGAGAGCACAGCAACTGAGAACCCCACCACACAGAGGCACACAACACCATCACCCATACAACATTACACGCACAAAACACCACACACCACTACACATCAACACTTACACCACCCCACACATCACCCACACCACCCCATGTCACGCCAAAGACATCCCCGGTTTACCGAGGAGGAGCTCAGGGTCATGGTGGAGGAAATCCTACGGGTAGAGCCACAGCTATTTGGCTCACAGGTGCAGCACACATCCATAGCCAGGAAGATGGAGCTATGGCAAAGAATAGTCGACAGGGTCAATGCAGTGGGACAGCATCCAAGAAATTGGGACGACATCAGGAAGAGGTGGAATGACTTACGGGGGAAGGTGCGTTCAGTGTTCTCCAGGCACAACATCGCGGTACAGCAGACTGGCGGCAGACCCCCACCTCTTCCCCCACAACTATCAACATGGGAGGAGCAAGTCTTGACCATCATGCTTCCAGAGGGCCTCGGAGGAGTCGGTGGAGGAATGGACACTGGTAAGTCAAATCTCAACTATCATATCCCCCATCCTACCTGCATGCTATCACACACCCCCACCCTCACCCCCTCCCCTAACACTCACACTCCTCACTAATGTCCTAATAACACAATCCACTCATCCCAACACCAAGCCCTACATGACACAACTAAGCATGGTCACCCCTCACCAAAGCATGCTCACTGCACATACCCAGAACAATCCCCTAACCATCATCACACTAACCCACACACAGGAATGCTTGCACTGGGGTACACAAACACCCACCCATTGCACACCATTACACACACACATGCAATAATCATGCTCTTATATCCCTGCAGGACCACTAAGGAACGTCACCACACCGGAGGGTCCAGACAACTCCACTCCACCCACAGAAGAGGCCCACAGTGACGACAGCAGCTCTGCCCTACTGGATCCTGATGACCAGCCCGGACCATCGTGGGCCTCAGGACGGTCGGTTCCCCTTGCACAGGCACAGCCCAACACTGACTTTCCACCCTCTGGTAACACCAGTACAACACCCACCCAGCAGGCCCATACCTCCGTCCCCAGGACATGTCAATCAGCGGTGTGTCCACCACTACAGGGAACCCAGGATAACCCACCACCCCAACAACAACAGGGACCTGGGGGCAGTGGTAGGTGGCACACGGTCCAGGGGACGGAGGCACAGGAACACAGGGGAACTGGGAGGGCTGCTGTGCGACAGGGAGTGGACAGGCCAAGGGAACCCACTCTCCACGAGGCCCTCTCCTCCATCATGGGAGCATACCACCACTCCCAGGAGACGATGGCGACGGTCCTGGACAAGTTTCAGGAGACCCAGCGCCTGCAGGAGAAGCAATATTTGGGGTTCAGGGAGGAGCTCAGAACCATCAGCTCCGCCCTGGGCACCATCGTAGGGGTGCTGAAGGACATACAAAAGACCATGAGGGACACCGTGGCACTCCAAGGGGCCCCTGACACTAGCCAGGACGATGAACTGCCCACCACCTCCGCCGGCGCTAGTGGACAGGACGCCCCGCCACAGGACCACCACACCAGCACCCCACCCCCTGCAGACGGACAACCACCACGCAAGCGGTCCCTGAGATCCAGGAGCAGGACAGAGCAAGATGGCAAGACCCCTGCCAGGAAATGAGACCACCCTGATTGTCCTCCCACTGTCCCACTTTGTTACCCTGTCCATACTGAAACTGCCCCAGCTCCAATTTCTATGCCCATATGGGCAGTGCACCTGTGAGACTAATAGACTGGACTCCGCCATGGACATTCCTCCACCGTTCCCCATCACCATATTACTACCCCCCTCCATATTTGGGCACTTAAATAAACACCCTTGAACCACAAAACAATCTGGAGTCAGTCTGTGATTTGGTAAATATGTATAATCAATTACAGTGTCAAAATACGTTTCCAATTGTAAAGCCAACATACCTATGTCACACATCACAAGTCCTTGAAGTATGCAAGCAGATGACACACGTTGGTAACCACACCTGTGAAACCGTAATGGAAAGGTACAACTCAGTGACCAAATACTGCTATGAAATGACAGACAGGATAGTGGTAGAAGTGTGAAAGTGAATGTAATGTTAAAAAGAAAACTGTTCTCACCTGTGTGTCACTGGAAATATTGCTGGATGACTGACTCCCTGTTGTCTATGTCTTCTTCCTCAGCGTCCTCCTCATCACTGTCCACAGGCTCCACAGGCTCCACAGCTGCAACAACACCGTCATCTGGACCATCCTCCTGCAGAAAAGGCACCCGGCGTCGCATAGCAAAATTGTGAAGCATCAAGCAGGCACACCTTCTTCGGTGAGTAGAATAGGGAACCACCTGTCATATGGAGGCACCTGAACCTGGCCTTCAGGAGGCCGAAGGTGCGTTCGATCACCCTCCTAGTCCGCCCATGGGCCTCATTGTAGCGTTCCTCTGCCCTGGTCCTGGGATTCCTCAGTGGGGTCAATAGCCAGGACAGGTTGGGGTAACCAGAGTCCCCTAATAGCCACACACGGTGCCTCTGGAGTTGACCCATCATATAAGGGATGCTGCTATTCTGCAGGATGTAGGCGTCATGTACTGAGCCAGGGAACATAGCATTTACCTGCGGGATGTACTGGTCTGCCAAACAGACCATCTGTACATTCATTGAATGATAACTCTTCCTGTTCCTGTACACCTGTTCACTCCTGTGGGGGCGGACCAAAGCTACATGGGTCCCATCAATAGCACCTATGATGTTGGGGATATGTCCAAGGGCATAGAAGTCACCTTTAACAGTAGCCAAATCCTCCACCTGAGGGAAAACGATGTAGCTCCTTACATGTTTCAGCAGGGCAGACAACACTCAGGACAACATCCCTGATGCCATGGCCACTGTAGTCTGAAAAGACCCACTTGCAAGGAAATGGAGCACTGACAGCACCTGCACGTCAGGGGGGATTCCTGTGGGATGGCGGATTGCTGACATCAGATCTGGCTCCATCTGGGTACATAGTTCCTGGATAGTGGCACGGTCAAACCTGTAGGTGATGATCAAATGTCGCTCCTCCATTGTCAACAGGTCCACCAGCGGTCGGTACACCGGAGGATTCCGGCATCTTCTCAAATGTCCCAGCTGACGGTGCCTAGGAAGGACAACAGGGAGCACAGACTGAACAAAATCCCAGGTATGTACACACAGAACACGACACCAAAGACAATAATCCACCTGTATGTGTGTCGAGTGTAGGCCTAGGTATGTGTGACGCAGTAGTAAATGAAGCCATGTGGGCCGCTGAAATGGCGGCTGCCTGACCTCTAAACTGGGACAATGGGGTGTGAGGTAATTGCGCTGGCGTTGTACACTGTCGCGGTAGGCGGTCGTAGACCGCGGCGCAATGCTGCATTGGTTAACATTGGACCCTATGGGTCCCAGGAGCCAATGATGAATTGCGCCGGCGGTGATGATACGCACGTCCGCGGACGTGACCGCCACGGACGTGACCGCCATTTTCTATCTGTTCAATCACTCGATACCTGATCTTCGACAGGAGAGGACCTACACTGTAAGTGCTGCTGTGACCTCGGTCTGGAAGAGACAATGGCTGCTGCGTCTGGAGAAAGGGCCCCTGCCTTCACTGCTCAGGAGTTGGAGAAGCTAGTAGACGGGGTCCTCCCCCAGTACACGCTACTCTACGGTCCTCCAGACCAACAGGTAAGTACACAGGGAGTAAGTTGTATGGGTTATGCCTGTGTGGAGAGGGCTGGTTGTAAGAGGGAAGGGGGCAGAGTTCAGGGAACATGAATGAGTGTGAATGCATGTGCCACATGGCAAGGGCAGGGATGTGGGCCACTCACTTTGACGGCGCAGTTGGTAATGACTTCTCTTCTTCCCCTGTGCATGTCATGTAGGTCAGCGCCCACCAGAAGAAGGACATTTGGCGTGCCATCGCCAAGGACGTCCGGACCCTGGGGGTCCACCAGAGACGGGGCACCCACTGCCGTAAAAGATGGGAGGACATTCGCCGCTGGAGCAAGAAGACGGCGGAGGCTCAGCTGCTGATGGCCTCCCAATGTGGGAGGGGTGCCCGTCGCACCATGACCCCCCTGATGTTCCGGATCCTGGCGGTGGCCTACCCGGAGTTTGATGGGTGCTTGAGGGCATCACAGCAGACACAAGGGGGTGAGTACACCCTCATTCTGGGGACTTTGCGCGCAGTTGAGGGGTCTAGGTGGGGGAGGAGGTCTGTGGGTTTCCTTAGGCCAGGGCGACTTCCGTAGGCAAGGCCCCTCCGTAATGCATGCCATGTGCCACTCCACCCCACCTCAGTAGAGTGCCAATGTACAGGTATACATGCCCCTGTGGCATCCATGTGTGCAGATGTCCACCATAGCAATGTAGGCCAGATCCCAGGAATTGCAGCTGTAGAGGCCTAGAGCGCGGCGTAGTGCAGGGGGCTGCTGTGTCTGTATTGTCCGCCAACGGTAGCGGTAAGCCATGCACTCAACCTCTTTTTCTTCTGTCGCCCCCCCCCTTTCTGTGCTCTCCCTGTTCTTTTGTGCATCAGCATCATCAGGCGGAGGTACAGTGGCACCGGAGCACGAGGGAGCTGCATCCCACATGGCCATGGAGGGCCACACCACGGACTCAGAATGCACCAGTCGGACGGAGGGCGAGGGGAGCTTCACGTCGGTCACCGGATCACCAAACAGCGACACGGACTCGCCCGCCGATGGGAGCTCCCTTGTGGTGGCGGCACCATCTGTGCCCACCACTTCTACAGGTACAGCCGCCACCTCACCTACCAGCACCGCCCTCCCAGCAGCCCCTCAGCGTTCGCCCCGTGCCCGCTCACCCAGGAGGGTGGGCATCACCTTCACCCCAGGCACCTCAGCCCCTGCCCCTGTCACCCCTGCTGCCCTCAGTGAGGAGGCCATTGACCTCCTCAGGTCACTCACTGTTGGGCAGTCTACCATTGTGAATGCCATCCAGGGTACAGAAAGGGAGTTGCAACACGGTAATGCATTCCTGGAGGGCATTCATTCTGGTCAGGCTGCCCTTCATCGAACCCTGCAATCTCTGGCCTCAGCACTGATGGCAGCCATTGTCCCTGTGTCTAGCCTCCCCCCTCCAACTTCCTCCACCCAGACCCAATCCCCTGTACCTCAGCCTATCCCAAGCACACCATCAGACAAGCATGCATACACCTCAACACACAAAAGTAGCTCAGGCAAACATAGGCACCACACATCCCACAGGCACTCACACAAGCATCACACACATACAGACACAGCAACATCCACTGCCTCCACTGTGTCCCCCTCCTCATCGTCTCCCTCCTCCCTCCCAGTCTCGTCTACACTCTCACCTGCATGCAGTACATCTACAGGCACTAGGACTCGCACCAGAACACCCAGCACCACACCCCCCTCACCTGCACTCACCACCCCCACTACCATTTACACGTCCCCTGTGTCCTCTCCCAGTGTGTCTGTGACGCCCCCTCCCAAAGTACACAAACGCGGGCACCCACACACCCAACATCCATCCACCTCACGACAGCCTCCAGTACCTGCACCTGCACCCAAAACACCTAAAGTGACACCTCCTACAACCACCTCCTCCTCCTCCACTCCCAGACCCCCTCCAGCTACCCATCCCAGTGTTCGGCAGAAACTCTACCTCAGCAACGTTGACCTCTTTGCCCCCACCCTCCAATTCATAAGCCACGTAGTAGCGCCTCAGCCAAAAAGACTCCAGTACCAGTGGTGCGTGTTCAAGGTGTGTGGAGTGCACCGGCCACCAGGGCAGGCAGCGTGACACAGAGCCAAAGCACTGCCAGTCCAACCCCTGTAAAGCATCTCAAGTTGGAAAGTGGCCGACGGGACAGGGTGAAGACTCCTGGCGGAAAAACTGCTCACAAGGGTCCCAGGGGGATTGCAGAGTCAGCTGTGACTCCTCCAAAGGTTGTGAAGTGCCAGAAGAAGTCTGTGCAGTCTGGTAAGAGCAGCACGGCGGAGGAAGGCGCCATCCTCCCCGGCGGACGGGATGCCACCGCCAGCACCGTCGTCACTGGTCAGGAGACCACCGCCGGAGTCAGTGCCCAGGAGGGCAGGAGTATCGTCACTGGTCAGGAGACCACCGCCGGAGTCAGTGCCCAGGAGGGCAGGAGTATCGTCACTGGTCAGGAGACCACCGCCGGAGTCAGTGCCCAGGAGGGCCCCGGCAGCCACAGTCCCGCTGGGCAATGAGGGACCATCATGCCACACACCAATGCACAGGTCAGAGACCGCCATGGCAAAGCACCGCAGAACAGGGCAAAGAACCGCTGAACAGGTCAGAGACCGCCATGGCAAAGCACTGCTGGACAGGGCAGAGAACCGCTGAACAAGTCAGAGACCGCCATGGCAAAGCACCGCTGAACAGGGCAGAGGGCCGCTGAACAGGTCAGAGACCGCCATAGCAAAGCACCGCTGAACAAGGAACTCACCGCCATGGTGAAGACCGCTGAACATGGCAAAGCACCGCTGAACAGGGCAGAGCACCGCTGAAGAATGAAAACACCGCCACATCAAGCATCGTTATCCCACGTACAGCTGGGACAGTGACGGAACAGGAAGCGTCACGGGGTGCCTGGTGCAGTGTGGGCACCATTTCCCCTCCAGAACCAGTGGAGACATGCATCCACTCCGTCTGTCCTTAACAGGATGAAGCACTCTGGGCACAAGTCCACCTCCAGAACCAGTGGAGACTGTCATCCACTTGAGAGACTGTGGCATTGCACTCCCCAGGATGGAACAGTGGGCAACCCACCCACTGTAGAGACTTGAGAGACTGTGGCTTTGCACTCCCCAGGATGGAACAGTGGGCAAGCCACCCACTGTAGAGACTTGAGAGACTGTGGCTTTGCACTCCCCAGGATGGAACAGTGGGCAAACCAACCACTGCAGAGAGTTGAGAGACTGTGGTTTTGCACTCCCCAGGATGGAACAGTGGGCAACCCACCCACTGCAGAGACTTGAGAGACTGTGGCTTTGCACTCCCCAGGATGGAACAGTGGGCAACCCACCCACTGCAGAGACTTGAGAGACTGTGGCTTTGCACTCCCCAGGATGGAACAGTGGGCAACCCACCCACTGCAGAGACTTGAGAGACTGTGGTTTTGCACTCCCCAGGATGGAACAGTGGGCAAGCCACCCACTGCAGAGACTTGAGAGACTGTGGCTTTGCACTCCCCAGGATGGAACAGTGGGCAAACCAACCACTGCAGAGACTTGAGAGACTGTGGCTTTGCACTCCCCAGGATGGAACAGTGGGCAAACCAACCACTGCAGAGACTTGAGAGACTGTGGCTTTGCACTCCCCAGGATGGAACAGTGGGCAAACCACCCACTGTAGAGACTTGAGAGACTGTGGCTTTGCACTCCCCAGGATGGAACAGTGGGCATGGAGCCCTGTCGTGGATCTGGCATGGTACTGTCATCTGGCTGAGGTGCCCCCCCCCCCCCCTTCCCTTCCCCCTGAGGTGCCTGTTGTATTTCTATCTGATACCCCAGCAGTGTTCTCTCCGTTTGTGGACAGGTATCTAATGTGGGCCTCGCCCATGCATTTTTGGCCCAGTGGTGCACGGACATTGATATGTGCATACCTGCACTACTTCTCAGAATGTTTAAGAGCTGGAACGTGTATATATATATCTGTATATATTTGGTAACTGTATTTTGATACATTACAATTTTTGAACGGATTTCCTTTGGTCTTTGCATTCTTCCGGGGGGGTTGTGGGTTGTCCCTGTGATTTGGGAAATGCATTGGTGTGTGTGTTGTAATGTGCGAGGGTGAGGGTGGGGGTGGGGGTGGGGGTGTTGCGTGTGCGTCCGTGACTTTTCCCTCCCCCCTCCCCTATGTCGTAGGTGCAGTACTCACCGTTGTCTTTGCCGCCGCCGTTGCTGGTGTTCGTAAATGAGCAGGAAGACAAGGGCAGGTAGGATTTGTAATTCCGGCTCCATGGTGTCCTCCTTCCTCGTGGGATGTGTAGAAGGTGAGCGTTTTCCCATTGCAAAAGCTGTTTCCGCCGTGTTTTTATCCACGGTGAATCAGCCCCGGAAAAGGTGGCGGATTGGCGGGTTGTGATACTCTGGGCGGTACATTGTCTCCTGCCTGTCTGTTGGCGGTGACCGCCGCGCTGCTTGTCTGTACCGCCGTGGCGGTCGGAGTGTTAAAGTGGCTGTCTATGTTGGCGGTTTCCACCACGGTCATGATTCCCTTGTTTGTTCCACCGGCCTGTTTGAGGTATTACCGCCACTTTAACACCGTCCGCCAGGGTTGTAATGACCCCCTAGGTATACAACTACACCAGCTACAGACAGTAAACAACAACAACCAAGTGTCTCATACACTTGTACAATACTTTGGATTCTTAGACCATGCAGGGTCCGTTACATCAAGAACCACGTGGGCAGTTTTAGAGCACAAAGCGCCACATTCACTTGAAGTACAGCAACTTTCCTACATTCACCCTTTGGAGTATGCAAACTCCCCACTTAACTACGTTGGAGTAGGCAAAATCCCTATTTCTCTCATACATCACAATTACCTTTGATTTGCTAAATCATTGCAAGTCCAAACCCTGCTTAGAACTCAAACAACACTGGAAACACTGGGAACATACCAAATCTCATCTAAACAAGCATTGGCAAAATCAAATTTCCAAAAATCAGAATTTTTAAATAAGCATTGGCAAAAACAAGTCTCTCAAAACAAGGATGATCCACTCCAAAGTCTGTGGGCTTGTGACCACGTAGTATTAGGCTAAGGTGACATGTAATAGGGCAGTGACATTACTACCCTCGGAGGTCAAATCTTTTGACTCAGACAGGAGCATGAATAGCCATCAATAATCAACATATGCAATAATGAATCAGTAATGTATACACACCATGATCTGTGTGGTCATGAATCACCACACCAATTTAGTAAAGTTCAAACATCTATTGTCCCTAAATTGACAATACTAAGGTCACGTACAGAAACAGCACAGGCTGTCCAAACAATCTGAAGAATTTCAATCTTATAAGTACAATTATCATTAAACACTCCAAAAGAATTATACAGAATTATTTGAAAAATAGCAACAGACTTCATTTAGTTCTGCAATTAAATTAATTACAATCAATTAATAACCATTTAAATTAATTGTTGGATCAGACATCCTAACTACCAAACTCTAATTTGAAAATCATGTGTGGGCTGGACTTTGTCACATGCAAAAATAAAAAATAAGTCAAAATTTAATTTGGAAATCATCTAACTATGACACTAACCAAAAACATGCGTTTTGATTTTCTAAAGGGAAAACCTGCAAAGGAAAAATAAATGCACATTGGTTATACCTCTTCTACGTGAGACAGCAGTTAGCAGAGCCTTCACCAGCGGAGCACAGGAACGGTAGGTCTTCAGAGATCAGCATCAGGAATATGAGAAGGGCAACAGTTCAGTAATGTTGAGCCCAATGTAACTGAACTGTTAGAATCATAGACAAGAGCTGAATAGCAGAACTGAACTGGAAAGAAACTTAATGAAATCCTGACTTGCTCCACCCAAAGCTTGCTAAATTAAAGTCCCAAAAGTTACTAGCTATGGTTCTATTGGACAAGACTATGAGGTGGGTTAGTGTGCAGCCAATAAACTCCATCTGGGCTTAAGTTGTATCACTTTTTGTTTGTTTTTCAAGATAAGGTCACATTCACGCTTCTCTCTAGAAGGCAGTTTCCGTGTAACAGTAATTTAGTTAAACAGCAGCAGAGAAGACAGCATTTAGCTAACATTGCTACCTTTCAAAAACTAAGGTTCATTATTAAACATTGCAACATTTATCACAAGGAAATACAGTACACGCATGACAAGGAATGCATTAGCTTTCCCCTGTGCACTTTTAGCAGGATATCTAATAAACAATGTTTGAACAGCGTTTCAGTAAAATGAGGATAACATTTTACCACTGTGCTTCTGGAAAAATACTAAAACGTGGGCCTTTTTACTAATGCTGAAACATGAAGAATAAAAGATTTCTAATAATTTCAAACCATTAGTTTTGTAGTACAGTAATATTATGTATGTGTGTCAATATACATAGTTATAATTAATCAAAATTCATTTTCACAAATGTTTATTAATTTCACATTTAACTCTAGGTGGATGTCACCATGGCAATCACCTTTAAAGTTCCACGTTTATTTTTTTAACACACGTTTTTAGTTAGGCATTTTAATTCACATTAAACATTTCATTTTAGTTACACATTTTTATTAATAATGTTTGCTCTCTAACAAGACTATATCAAATTCTAACACATCCGATTGCACAAGTTCAGTACATTGCAAGACTGGCAATTGAAAACTTGAATTCCACCAGAAGACTTTTGTGAAGTTCACATTTTTTCATCTTTGTGACGTTGAAAAGTTTGTGGACTTCAAACAGCTTTGCCTGTTTGTAAAGTTTACCCGAAAACGTATATCAGGTGAGCGATTGTGTCACTATGAGACAACAGTAAATACAACCAGATTGCCTAAACACCTACTGTATCACGTGAACGTTACGATAAGATAACAATTTTAGAAACCATGATGCTACCTAAAACGCTGTCACCAATTATAACCACCATCCGATTCCTATGCAAATAACACAGCTTCGGGACTCATATTGGCTCCTGTGCAAAGAAACAGCAATGTTAACCTTTTACAACTCTGTCTTTCGTGAGGCCCTTCATTGTCTTATCTATGGCCTCCCATGCTCAGCTGTAATTTGTCTTTGACAGTATGTGCTGGCACAGCAGGTGTTATGTAAGTAAATGGGAGGACTGCTTGCTTGCTCTGCATGTTACCTATTATGAAAAACCTCCTACAACCTTTTTTATAATTGTGTTTCAAGATGCCCTCCTATCATTGTTGGAAACTCTGATAAGCTGTGCCAGCCCTGCTCTGGTCAGCAATCAGAATCTATACTGCACCATGTAGCGTTTGCTTATGTTCTTCTTCAACCAAGCATCTTCATTGAGGATCCCACATCCCTATCCCTTTCTGCTTCTCCACTATGTCAGCATTGTCTTCTGTTGTAATCTTATGTGACTTTTATAATTATTTGAGCTATGTACAAGTTTTAGAATGTTGTTCTAACATGGTTCTGTTGTCATGGTGTTGGCCTTGGGATCGAGCTGAACAGAGGGGCAACACGACGTGAGGAGTTGTGTTTGAATCAATCCATATTACAATATCTATTGGTGAATAGGTGCATCATTCACAACATCTTCTCTTCTTTCAGCAGCACTTTCTGGTGAGGGCATTCTACAGTGCTGTGCTTTCTCTGTGGCAGCATGACTCCCATTGAAAACATCACCATTGTTTGACCCACCACAACTAAAGTGGAGGGACTGCCCTCTATTTTATGGTGGGTGCACCAGCCTCTTGGATCTACCAGGCTCACAAGTAAGGCTTTTGACTTTTGCTGGCTGGTCGCCTGAGTCTAAGGTCCAGATTTACTAAGGGCTTGCATTGCCCTTGCATCAGGCAAGACGATAACACAAAGGCAATGTAAGCCCATAAAAGAGAGTCGTTGTGAATCTCTGTGTGGCATATTAAATCTGGAGCAACACAAGGCTGTGCAAGTTTCCGCCTTGTTTACTCTGCCATGAGAAGGCGTTCCATGGTCGGAGCGGTGGTGTCCCCATGCATCCACCCACGGATATTGGCGCATTCCCATATTTACTCATACAATAGTAAACCTGGGAAAACGTCAAAATGCTACGTCTTTTCTATGTTTATTTTTCTTCGGTTTCTTTCCTCTTTCAATGTGTGCTGTATCCTACAGCACGCATAGAAAAAGGAGGAAAAAGACTCAGAGAATTGTTTTTGTGCAATAAAAACAATCCTACCTGCAAGGCAGGCACCCTCTTACACTGGTGCAAGGGTGCCTGTGTTGGCACATGGCAGCCACTAGTGTGCCAGTCCATTTGACGTAAAACAGCAAGTTGTCTTGCTGCGTTGCTCTGCATCAAATGTTAGTAAATGTGCTTCCATGTGTGGACGGTTGACTGAGGTATTGACCCCCAAAACTTGCCCATGTTTCTCAGCTTAAATGTCCTATCCTGTATCTGCAACAGACTAAGGCCCTCATTGCAATTAGTCTGAACAAAGTGAAGTATTTACCCCACATGGTAAATACCATTACCCCAGTATTAAATGTTTACCATACGTGATAAATATCTCCTATTCTCAAGTTTCAATATTTGTGTATGACTTTTCGTGCCTGCAACAATTCTGGTCCTCTACTTCAGAAGTAAATTAATATTCCCATCAGCCTAAACACACCCTTAGGTCAGCAAGTGTTAATTTGTTGGTCTTGCCTTGGTTTAGAAAGTGCAGGATGGGAGGACGTTCTTTCTCTGACTGTGCTGGAAAGTGGTGGAATTCCCTTCTAATTCATACGAGAGATACTGAGTTTTGATCCATTCTTAGGAACAAAAAAAATACCTGACTTTCCAGATCCACAAACTTCTAATAACAATAATGGTAATATCAATAACAACTATATTATTAACAGACCGAACTCCACGGCCCAGATTCTCAAAGGTTTAGTGTCGGGTTAGCGTTATTTTTGTAAATTGGAATTTGCGTTGGTTTGTGTGGTAAAGTAACGCAAAGTAGCGCAAATGCTGCTTTGCATTACTTTGCGGCAATGTGGCGTTACATACATGCGACATGAAGGTACCCATGCTTTATGGAGCTAAACTCTATTCTGAAACATTAGAAGAAAGGCTTTAGTGCCAAAAGTTAACGCCACTGAAAAGCAGGCGTTAAATGGAGAAATGTTTTTATTTCTCCCTGCTTATCCAACTTTGCATGTGTGCCTCACTATATAGCACACATACAAAGTAGGAAAAGCATTTCTACTTGTCTAGGCATAGTATGTTGTTCAGAAAGGATGCCCTTCCTGTACAAAACCTATGCTAGACTCACGCACACACCCTAGCACTATGGCGCTAAGGTTTGTGTCACACAGCAAGTGATATCAGTGCCGGCGCAAGGGAGGAGAGTGCCATATGTATGTGAATATGGTGCTATCCTGCTCTCTCCTTGTCATGCAGTGCAGCATTTTCAGCTGCTGCACTGTGCTGCGGACACCTTTCAGAAACTGGGCCAATGTTTCACCTTTTTTCTGTTTCTTTTTCCCTATAAATGTCAGTATGCTTGACGTGGCGGAATCTATCAAGGGAACACTGCAAACGTGTGATAATTACTACACAAGTCATACTTTCGGTCCCACTTTAGCTCTTAACTATGGGCGTAACAAAGGCACCCGCAGACCCTGGGGTATTGGTGGAGGCATGAGCTCCAGGGGGCACCATCAGCACAGCACTAGGCCTGAGTAAATTCGAAGGGGGCACCCCTCTATGTTCTGTGCATTGGAGCTCCTTCCAGTTTTGTTACGCCACTGCTCTTGACTCGTAATGAGAGCCTTTGATGAGCCTTGTCAAATACTATCTCCCAATACAGACACTGCTATCTATTCCCTCACAGAAAACTACCAAAAATAACAAAAAGGGTCCACTGATTATGCACAGTTTAATGAACAGAAACAGTGGCCATAATTAAGGACAATGCTGTCACCCCTTTCTTTAAAAGGCTCTACTCTATTTCTCTTGTATTTGTCTGATTTTGAAACTATCCTTTGCAGTTTAGATTTTCAGCAGGATTTTTTTCATGATCTATGACCCGCAAATTACTTAAAGCTGAAGGACAATGACTTGATGAAATGCTATATACTCTAGTACGTAGATTACAATTACTCAATTATCACCACAGGTACATAGTGCATAAAAAGATACCATGGTGCAAAAACAATCTTACAATCTGAATGGGGAGGTTGCTGAATTCCACAGCTGACTGTTCTTGATTCCACCTCAAGCCTCTTTCTTCCACCACCTTACCCTTCCTGTGTACACTAACAATGTCAGTCGTCAGTCGTACAGGTTCTTTTTGATCCCCTGCTTTCTCTCCTAGTCACTGCTTTACTAGCTTTCTTTTTCTCTTCATTTCTCTCTTTCTCTTGTCGTGTTGGCTCTCATTGTACCAATGAGGCTGCTTGACTTGGGCGGCAGCATCACCTGAATTGTGGGAACTGAGTCAAATCCCACACCATGTGACAACTGTCAGCCTAATCCGTTTCCGGCCAGTTATCAGCACCTGATCTCTGCCCAAGAGTAGGGATGATTTGTGGCAACCAGGCACATGACACTGTGACTTCTCAGGAAAATTGTGGTGGATCAGATCTCATCCTTTTCTTTCAGTTACATTAGTTTCACAAATGCAAATACAAACAGAGGCAGGAATTGGTACAATAAGATTTATTGAATCAGCTACGTCTTAGATAAAATAGCATGAAATGCAATAACTAGAATGATGAAACATACTAGAAGCAAAATGTGACAAAGAAAGTGAAATATACGAAAAGTCCCACTGTACTGTCACTATGCACGATATATATAATTCCGACCTAAGCTATGTTAGAGCACAGCAGGCTAAGCCATAATGCTCCCTTCAGGATTAGCCCCTGGAAAGACATCATCCCCCATGCCTGAGTATGACAGTAGTGAAGAAGCATCCATCCCCATATGTGCAGGGAATCGGTGGTCTCAGCGAGCAGCTGTAACAAAGTCAGACAGCATACAGTCATGGTCATCTGGCTGGAACCTCCCTCTAACATACATGGGACAGGGAAATGCTTTTATAATAAAACAGCTGATGTTCTGAGAAAGTGTCCCCACGTAAAAATGTGTGTGTTTCTGTGAATGTTAAAGATACAGTGTACCACTTGTGCCGACAATCCTATCTCGCTGCAACCTTGAAGAAAGCAAAAAGTGAAAGAATGTCGTACTAAGAAATGTAATGCTTTTCTATGCGAAAGGACAACAAGATAAAGAAAATAAACAACTTCCACAAATGTGGACTATTCTAAAAGAATAAAATAAAATAAAATAAAACATTACGAGGCCAAAGGACCCAAGCAGCAGGCCTAATTGTTGAAATAAAGTGCCCAGAGACATCACTAAAATGGCTCTACAACACTCTTGCTCTGGGTCAAAGTCTGACAAAGAAAAAAGGCCCCAGTCCCTCCATATGGGTCATGCTGCCCAACACCTGCAAGTATGTGCACAATCATTTGGCGCAAACCTTTGGTTTATGGATCAATAGCGCCAACCAGTGACATCTTGTCACCCTAGACCAGAACCAACTCACAATTTGAGGCCGACCTCGCTGGAACCCTGCTCGGATACACTGAGAGGGAGGCCTCGATCAAAATTTTACCTTCAGACTTAGTCATTTTTCTGGAGCTTTTTCTCCCATCGTCAGGCGATGCTACTTGTCACGCCGGGATCCGATGCAATGCCATTGGCTTGATTTTCAGCAAGGCCCTGGTCAAATCCTAGAAATCTCATTGACGAGGAAAAGCTCCGGAGCTTCAGCAGGATGAACTTGAAATTCAGGCTGGGTGCTGTTCAGCGTCAGCAGCTTGAGTCTTGTCAACGGGTCGGTCACCTTATGGGCTTTTTTCACAAAAGTTCTCCAAACCTCCAGATTCCCTTCCAGAAGTTCTCCTTTGGGTCTCAAATTGTCCAGAACACAAATCAATGGGTCTAGCAGCACTGAGATGGTTCGTGGAATTTTGGGACTTCAATTCCTATAATGTACCTGGACAACTATTTAAAAGTTCGCTCAAAGCACTCCAGGATGGGGAGTTTTGTTACACTTGGTGCAGGCAAGCTCTGTTAACCTGCTGCTTTCAGGGAGTCCACTCCTTAGTACTTTTGGAAGCAAGGCAAAGTCCTAGGGCTATTGTTCCAGTGTGCAACTGGAACAGTACTTCAGAGTGCACTCCTTTTGGTTGCAGACCAAGATACCAGCAGGGCAGTCCTTCTTCTCCTTGTGGTTTCAGGCAGCAGATCTGATGTGCAGCTTAGATATATTTATTCAATCATCTTGGGGGGCCAGCAGGGGGCATCCCTGTCCAATGAGATGCAGGGTCCAATAGCATGACAAGTTCCTCCAAAGTGTGACATTTTCTTGTACCACAAAGCACTGCACTTCAAAATTCAAGATGGATGATTTCTCTCCGGCAGAATAAGGACCTGGCTAAACCAACCTACTGGTGTGGCTAATTGCCATTAACACTCCCCTCCAGATCATCTGCAAATTCCTTTCTTGGGCCTGCCATCTGTCTGAGAGGTACATGAAGAGGGGGTAGGCCTAGCCAGCATTCCTATATGTCCTGCTCTCTTTGAAGCGTAATTTCATTTACCCATTCCCCTTCCTGGCTTGAGCCCTGCAGCTGCAGAGCTCCCTCCCCAGATAAGCTCTGCTGTGCAGGTCACTTATCACCTCATCAAAGTAGCCTGGCTAATCATGTTATGGCTGCCCAATCAGGAGAGGCCACTAGCAGGCTGGATTTTAGCTTACAGAAAAGAAAGTCCTATAATTTCTCTTCTGTATTAGTTATGATAAATTGGCAGTTTGTTGAATTTATCAGTACCAATCTTTTGAGTCCTTGAATGAAGCATTTAGCTCTTTCCTAGCAATATTTATGCTTGTATGAAATATTCCAATGTTAGCCTATGGAGCTAAGTATCTACAATGGAGAAAAATGAAATGGGCAGTTTGTTCCTCACCAGGGCATATAAAACACGTTTTATAATGTCCCTGCTTATAGTTACATGGCGCCCCACCCCTGGGGCACCTAGGGGAGACCTTATGGGTGACTTATATGTAAATATAAGGTAGATTATCACTTTGGGAGTACCTTTAATTCCAAAGTCGAATTTGCACACATTTTACTTTTTAAAGACATTCTGCCTTTAACACTGACAGCAGGCAACACAGCAGTGCACACTTCAGTGCAGAAAAATCTGCTGGGACTCTAAACCTACCTGCCCTATCATATACTAGGAACCTATAAGTAGTTTGAACCCCCCGTGCCCAATCATATACAAGACTTACAGGAGTTTGTCATTGCCAATTGTAATTGTATCACATTACCATATACCTTTTGATCAGAGCACTGGCCCTGGGCCTGGTTAGCAGAGCCCAGGGCAGCTCAGTCAGGGTCAGTTACCACCAGCATCAGTCAGAAAAAAATAGGGGATAAACATGCTAAAATAATGACTTTCTCACAACAGTGTCATGAAACGTTGAAGTGACATTGTGACATTTTAGCTGCCTGCAATATGTTTGGGAGGTGGCAATTTAGTCTTGTTTACAGATAATAAAAATAACCAGGGCACTAGCATGCCAAGACCAGGCCTATTGGGTTTGTCAATGCTTGCCTAATGTTTCTTCACAGTTTCTATCTTTGATGAATAGATGAGTTGGGAAAACCCTCTACGGAGTCATACTGCCAGCACTCCCTTCTACAGCAACTGTGGCAGCTCAGATATTTTCTGAATTATAAACTCAGGAGGCATTGCTGTCAGCACTCTGCATCCGTATTCCTTCTCTTCTTTAATAACGAGAATATTTGCATGAAGCTAGAACTTATTTGTCCTTCAGAGTCCATTTGTTACTGTTCTGTATTCTGATGAGAAGTCGTAATTGCCTTGCCTGTCCCCACGCATATATTTTATGTCCGCCATTTTGAAGATTCATAGCGTTGTTTGACTGTGTTAGAATTCCGGGTGACAAAGTGGCCTTCCATTTATCTGCCCTTGCTCATAGGTATTTGCACCTGGTACTGCTCTTGTTGAATTAAATGAATGTGTCGGTGAAATATATGTCTGACAATTTCGCGTCATGCAAATTCTTATAAATCTGCTCTAGAAAGAAGTGGATTGAGTACAACCGCATAAACACAGTGTTCCAGATGTATGAGGGCCTAGCGCCACTTTCCCGCAGCCTTAGTGTAATTTTGGCCAGATTTACAAAGTGGCGCAATGCAGGCATAGTGCCACTTTGTAACCCTTTCTGCTACATTATGCCTGCACCAGGAATAATGTATGCGGCGGGAGGGGGGAAATTGGCACAAAGAAATCTAAGAGATTTTTTCTGTGTCATTTTTTTCAGCACTTTTAATGCCAATTTCCTATAACATCCCTACTGATTCTCCTACTTGTGTCCACATCATTACAACAGCACATTGATTCTTCAACAATGACTGTAAAACCATTGAGGTAATCCACGTCAACGATGCAGTCCCTGTTTAGATTTCATGTTTCATTCTATTTTGCACTCTCTATGCATTTGCTTTTCCAGTTGCTGTGTTTTTGTAGTTTTGTTTCATGCAACACATGACTCCTGTACAATGCATACTGTGTACTTCGATGCTTCAGGGAGCCTGGGTGAGTTCAGATAACAGGTGGGTGTTCATGGTGGTTGGGAACTCTAAAGGTGAGGCTGAAGGCAGTACCAGTCTCTCTCAGTGGGTCTTAAAAGTGTTCCAATTATGCTAATCTCATCCTTGGCCTCTCTTTAAAGCACACAGGGCAAATAACACACGTGTCAATTGTTTTCACCATTTTATGTGACAGTGTGTAGAGGAAGAATGCAGCTGTCCAAAAATTCACATAATTAACGAATAAGAAAGTGCTGTGTTTTCAATTGTGGAGAGAAAGAGTGCATGGTGAAGGGGAGGTGACGAAGGAAGAACAAGCAAAAAGACTGAGTGAAAAAGCCATACTTACGTTTAAAGAGATGAAGATGTGAGATCTTAGAAAGCTGTGAGGAAAAAAGGGCCTAATTAACAGAGTGAAAGACTTGAGCAGAAAGAGGGCATGGTACCAGAATAACATTGCCTAAATATTGTCTGACATACATATTATGTCCTAAATGTCATTAACAAACATATCACCCATTTAAATTAATAATAAAATATCTACATTCAATAAAGCTATATTTTCATAAAGGATATTTAGGCCCCGTATTCATGTCAGACGATGCTTTTATTGATAAAATTCCGACATTTCATCAAAATGATGTGAATGGGAGAATAGGAGAGATTGAGATACTCTTAAAACAACTATATTTTCCACAGACTTTAGTAATGTGTGATCCATAGCTTCATATTTTCAGAATTGAAACATTTTCAGTTCTTAATATTCAGATCAGAATCAATGTTGCTACTCAATGACCCGAGAGTCAAATCATTAGGAGAGCCAATATGCCTGGATTTATGTATGTGTATGCTCTTTGTTGTGTGTTGTGTTTGGATGCAATAACAGAAAACTCAGAGATGTACCCTAACACTGTTCTGGTGGCACCCTCTGTAAAGCACAGGATTTTAGATCACATGCTTTAAACAATGTCCCTAAGTACATTGGCCAAGCCTCTTGGAATGGAAGTATTCCCAGTTAAACTTAATTTGCCACACCACCATTCTATTTTATTTCAGTTGATTTGCTCTAGCCATTCAGGTGTTCCAGTTTAGCCAACACATGTTTTGTAAACAGACTTCCTCAGGGGTGGGAATCCTATAATTCAGCAAAATTACTCTCTCTTATTCTGGCAGAGAAAGGCCCCATTCACCTCATGATTTTCTGAAGTTACAGAAAAGTATTAAATATTTGTAGTAGCATTATGATGACGGTGCTATATATTAAATTCTTTTTTAGGGATCCAGACTTAGTGAAGTTTCCGTGCTTTGAACTAAAATAGACAGTCAGGAAAATTGGTGATTTATTTTGAAATTGGAGCGGTGAGCTCTCTGTGTATTACATGCTTTAGTGATGTTTGAAGTAGTTTTGGAAGTTTAAATTGGAGTGGTAGCATGAGGGAACACATATTTGTTGTTAGGTGTGGATATGGTTGCTAAGTCACACCTATGAGATGCAATCACTGTATGGCATGAACACTACATTTTAAATATGGGCATGTGGGTGATCCCTCTGGGTACATTTTTGCAACTTTGGTGCAAATCACGAGGTGAAGGGGTTCCGTTCTGCTACAGTGAATAAGAGTAATTCTGTTGTGTTATATGGTTACTAGCCCTGATGAAGTCTGTTGACGAAACACGTGTCAGCTAACCTTGAACAACTGGATGGCAAGAGCAAACCAAGTGAAATAAAGAAGAATCAGATTACTGACAGTGTTTGGGAAATTAGCCATGTACTATTATGTGGTCTGGATGCTCAAGGGCATTCATTTTCGTTTTTAAAGTCACCTAGATGAAAGCTATATCCTATAAAATGCCATTGGTGTCTTTACCTGCCATCAAGTCCCAACCTTTCTCCCCTGGTGCAAAACTAAAGTGATCAAAAATGATACTTCTTTGCCTATTTTTTTTTACATAGCAACTCTTTTCTTGACAAGTTTCTTAATGAAATTATAGCTCTGCAACCTTTTATTATTGCTACGAATGTGAAGCTACACCGAATCAAAGAAAGATAGGTTGCTATTGAAAAAATGTTAGTTGGACAAATATATCATTCAACTTTAAAAGACACTACAAAAATAAATTAAGAGGATGAAAGTGTAGTAATATATGTCTGTATGGCGTGCTGGAAGAAGTTGAGGGTGAGGATCTTCTGGCTTTCCTAAGGGAATTCATCCTAGAGCCAGTAGGATTTTCTAACTCACACTCTCAACCAGCAAAAAGGCTCCAGGTCTTGAATGAATAATATTTATGTCATTTAAACCTCATGGGATTATGATACCATTCGTTGAGTACTGACCTGCTCAAAGTTCTGAATGTTGCTAGAGGTAAAAAGAAACTATAATGGTCTAGTCATAACATCTATACATCTCATGTGCCACTAATGCAAGAAGACAGTAATTCCTAACTTTGAGTGCTATGATTATACAGCCTAGAGCATGTTGCATCCCTCTATTTGCAAGATGAATTATAATGGGTAAACTAGATCTTTGTAGAACGCCTCAATGCTATGAGAATTTCTACACAGTCTTTCCACTTCAAACATCAAACTATGGCCCTCATTATGACTTTGGCGGTCTTTTACCAAGACCGCCAAGGCCACGGGCACCAGAAGACAGCAAGTGCTGGTGGTCTTCACCTGCCATATTACAGATACTGACGGATTTCTGCCACACTCTGGGTGGAAATCCAGCAGGAGTCGTTCTGGCGGGCCGTGACGCTCTGGCGGTTCCACCACCTGCCCCACCCCGCCAGAAGGACTCCACCAGCCGTATTATGACCAATAATATGGCCTGGCGGTGTCCTGATGGCGGGGTGCTGCTGGGGGTGGCCCCTTCCCGTTCCCTGCCGGATGACCTTCTCCCTGGAACAGGTAAGGTGCTCGTCCCACAGGGGAGGGGGGTGGGATGGTTGGGGGTGTTGTGTGTGCATGTATGAGATTGTGGTGTCTGCTTGTGAGTATGAATGTGTGTATGCGTGTTGTATGCGTGCAAGTGAATGCGTGTATGAATGTTGAAGTGAGTGCATGTCTACATGGAAGTGTGTGTGAGTAAGTGTGTTTGGATATCTGTGAGTATGCGTGTTTGGATGGGTGTGAGTATGCATGTTTATGTGTGCCTGAATGTGTGTATTTATAGGTGAATGTATGTATGGATGCGTGTGAGTGTATGCGTGTTTGTAAGTGTAGGTGAATGGGTCTATGCGTGGTGCACGTGGGTGTCTGTGTACATGCATGCGGGAAGAGGGGTGGAAGGTGGGGAGAGGGGGGCGCTGTGACTGAAGGGGGGTGGGGGCGCTGTGACTGAAGAGGGTGGGGGCGCTGTGACTGAAGAGGGGTAGGGAGGTGGGTCTAGTGCTTGCTGGGGGGGTGTGGGGGAGCCATCTACAGGTGACAGATTCCCTGTCATGGTAGCCTTTCAGCTATGGATTTTGTGGTGGTGCTACTGCCGTGGAAACCATGTTGGAAAGCTGGCTCCTAATACCGCCGGCGGTCTTCTGTGGACCGCCGGGTCAGAGACGATCATCTCCCGCCCGGCAGTTCTGGCCGCCATGGCGGTATGAGTGGAAATGTGGCGAGTTGGCAGAGGCCAGCCCGCCACAATCATCATGTGGCGGTCTTCCCGGTCAGCATGTTGGTGGTAGGACCGCCACATTTTCCCTGACGGTCAAATGACCACCTAAGTCTTTGTGTTGTTATGATATCATTCTTATTGAGTCTATTTGTTTTATTTTCAATGGTTCTTTAGCTAGTTATCTCATTATGCCGTTGGCACCTGCAATATTTTCCCTTGTCCTTGTTGTAGGACTCTTGTCATGGGCACAAGATCGCTGGCTTCGGGTGGCAGCACCACCGCGTGTGGGGAACTAAGTCTTATCTCACACCGCCTGATTGCTGTCAACCTAATCCTTTTGGTTAGCTAGCAGCACCTCACCTAAACCACAAAAGTAAAGGTGATTTGTGGCATCCTGATGCATGGCTCTCTATGACTTCTCAGGAAAGTCATGGTCGAACTGATCTTACCCCTTTCTTTCAGTTAGAGGATTCTCATACATGCACAAAGCAAACAGAAGCAGGATTTGGTTCAATACATTTTATTGAAGCAACTGTGTTCCATGTAAAAAGGCATGACTTGTGACTATTAGGCCAATGAAACACAACACTATTATGACTGTGACCAAAAAAATGAAACAGATAAAAAGTCCCAAAATGTTGTCACAATAGTGAATCTAAAATCCTTATCTGCACTACTAAAACTCTGCATGACAGTAAAGCAGTGTAAGGCCTAATCTGCCCGTACTGGTCTCTGCAAGAAAAGCCCATCCCCATAACTGAGTAATAAGTAGGGGGGGACCTGTTGGTCTGCTGGCAGTCCTCCTAAGTGGATGGAGAGAAGATGCTGAGTTCAGCAGAGCTGCAATGACATTGTACAGCAGAAGAGGGCTTGCTGGAACGTCCTCTCTAACTTAGTTTGGGGTACCGTGTTGTCTTATAGTAAAACATGTTGTTGTTCTGAGAACTGCCCTGACATGATATTTTCTGTGTAAGGTAGACAGTGTACTCTTGGACAGACAATACTCAGTAAATAATCATGTACAGCCTTGGACTGAGCACAAGATGAAACGTTGTGCAAAAGAACTAATAACAAATTCTACATGGAAGGGCAATTTATAAAAATAATAAAGCATCCACACTAAAATTAACCCTTGATAAAATAACAAAAAAGGACTAAATGAAATGAACTAGGTAAAAGGGCACATGCCTCAGACCCAGAGCTAAAATAGATGTGCCTATGCAAAGCACTAGAATAACCCCACAACATCCTTGTACTCTTAAAGCTTGAGTCATTTCCCTTGGTCTACTCTATTTTTGTCTTTATTCTTTTTTCTTGTCCTACCTTTCCCTATTTATTTATCTTCATCTACATCTCTTCTCTTCTATCTACTACTATATAAATTTCTCTTATATAACCTCTTCTTGGGTTCTCTGGTCGTTACTATTAAACGTTTTCTGTTATTTTCGAAGATTGTCATGTTTGTTCCTGTAATCATATACCCTCATGATATATTGTTTTCTGGACCATAGGAGACCTGGGAAATCCGATTGAAAGGCAAAATGTACCTTGAAGCCTTGCTAAATAATAAAAATGGAATAAATTATATGAACTAGGTAAAAGGGCACAGGCTTCAGAGCCAGAGCTAAAATAAATGTGCCCATGCAAAGCGCTAAAATAGCCCCACAGCACCCTATCCATTGTCGGTGCAAGAGTGCAGATGTTTATTCTACTACTTATGTAAAAGCAGGCTGAAATGTATATAAAAGAGAGAAAATGTCCAGGTTGACAAGCGTGACAAACTTAAGTCAATTATAGTTTGATAAAAAGTGAAATGAAAATTAGGCCGAATGTCAGTGTTCAGCATTAGTCGTGATCCCATGAAAAGCACCAATATCAATTGTGATGGAATCCAGGAAAGATCCCACTCCAGCAGGCAATAAGTTAACCAGTTCATTGGCAAGAAAAGCGAGGGAGCACTCATGTTCTGGTGCCTCAGCCATAGGTACGACCAAGGAGGCAGCATTCTGTGCAGTGCCAGGTGTTATAGCACCAGGACCCACTAGATCCACAAAGGGCGGCTCGTAGGAAGCATCCCACAGCAATTTCAATCTCAATGGGCACATCTGGCAATGAACTCTCAGCGAGAACACAATCAGACCCGCATCCAAAGACGGCACACAGTGCATAGCAAGACACACTTCCGGTGCATGTTCAAATGGGCACCACGAGCACTGAAAGACGGTCTGCACGCAATTCAGAACCACTCTGAATGACAGTGACCTGTTGAACACCAGATCTTCTATGAGTGCAACTCCAAAGTACTGCATCATACATACGTTCATGACACAGTTGGGCTGGTGGAAGCACAATCATTCCTCTTTGTTGTCATGGGGCAGCCACTGCAAATGGAAAATAGTAACAGCAGAAACACGCCAATCAATGTCAAAGATATTGGGAATCCTCTGAAAACACTAAAAAATAATGATTGTTTGGCTGAAGGTATAACTTCAAAGACAATTTGAAAGATGCTAACAAAACCAGAACCAACTGCCTTAAAAAAGTGTACAATCCGAACAGTGTTTGACACATTAAAAATGCAACAAATCAGTTCACCAAAATGTTTTGGAAAGTTGGTACTTAAAAGGGACTGTATCTCTGCCGAAGACCTTGCTACTTGGGGATCATAGGTGTCATGGGCAGATGTAAGCACCATGTGTTTTTGAAACACAAGAGCCTTCAGTCTGCTCATCTTGTCAAACATTGCCTTAGAAGTAGCAATATAAGGCCATATGTCTGCTACGTTTATCTCTTGTGTGGGGGAAAAAGCACATGTCCATAACAAGTCACAATTTTGAAGACCAAAACTATGTAGGCAATTCCGGCCTGCATACCACAGCAGCCTTCATCATTCAACATCACATAGCTCCTGTTTGAGAGCACCTGGAACCCTGAGCGAATCAAAGCGACAGGAACATCCTTCAGATAACAAGCTAAATTCGCTGCTGAAGCATTACAAGCTCCGTGCAAGGACAGCTGTTTAAAAATCATCAAATGGCTCACAGAAGTCTTACATCACTGCTGCTAAGAAAGCCCTCCTTAATGCCACTGAAATATTTTATGTAAAGGGTAGCTCCCACATCTCAAAAATGTAACTATCTCCTAGCAGCTCAACACTGCCTACTGAAGTGGGTTTTAAGCACGAAGTGAACCGAAATGTTAAAATTGGCAGAAGCCGCCCGCCAGACTTCCCCCCTCCGAAAGACCGCCCGCCAGCCCAGGGAAAAACTCCCTTCCCACGAGGATGCCGGCTCGTAATCGAGCCGGCGGAGTGGGAAGGTGCGACGGGTGCTGTTGCACCCGTCGCGTGTTTCACTGTCTGCCAAGCAGACAGTGAAATACTTGTAGGGGCCCTCTTACGGGGGCCCCTGTAGTGCCCATGTCAGTGGCATGGGCACTGCAGGGGCCCCCAGGGGCCCTGCGACCCCCCCTACCGCCATCTGGTTCCCGGCGGGCGGACCGCCGGGAACTGGATGGCGGTAGGGGGGGGTCGGAATCCCCTCGGCGGCGCAGCTAGCTGCGCCGCCTTGGAGGATTCCAAAGGGCGGCGGTACACTGGCGGGAGACCGCCAGTGTTGCCGGTCCGACCGCGGCTTTACCGCCGCGGTCGGAATCCCCTTGGGAGCACCGCCGGCCTGTCGGCGGTGCTCCCGCGGTCCTCCAACCCGGTGGTCATTGACCGCCAGGGTTGGAATGACCCCCTATGTGTATTAGCCATACTGCTGATGGAATTTCTGCCACAATAAAGAGTAACTTTTCTAACTTTTCATTGTTAAGCATGTTAAGCAGGTGCTTCTTTCTTAGCCATTATCTGTTGTTTATGTGTCAAACTAAATGTGGCAAATAACTCTCTGGAATTAACGTATTGCCAGGGCACAAAAGCACTTTTCAAAACTTGTAACATCTAACCTAGCTGAATAATGGACCTAAGTTGTTTTGAATAATGCCAATTGCAGATGACACAATGTTATTTAATGTGTAAATCTGGTTGGACAATGTGTTCACACCACTATTGACAACAGCTAGAGCTTTCTGCAAATTCTCCTGATCTATTTGCCTTAACCAGGCAGCAGGTTCTTTTTGGGCAAGCTTCCAAATTTCATTGTATATTGCATATAAAAAATGCTATGGGCCTGATTACAACTTTGACGGAGGGGGTTAATCCGTCCCAAATGTGACGGCTATGCGGCCCGCCGTATTACGAGTCCACTGTATCCTATGGAACTCGTAATACGGTGGGAGGGATATCCGTTACATTTGGGATGGATTAACCCCCTTTGCCAAAGTTGTAATCAGGCCCTTTGAGTCTTGTTTTCTAGGACTTAACAACAAGTCTTGCAAGTCTATATCTTCTGAGAGGAGACTAAAGTGTTCTTTGATGGCTGTTAGTGTGGAAAATTGTAACCACTGTTGACATAGTTTGCCCACGCTATATGTGGTACCAGACTGTTGTGTCGTGATGTAACGAGGATAAGGTTGGCTTGCCCTAAAACCCCATGTGGAGTTTACAAAACACGTGTGTCAACCACTTGTGTCCAATAGCCATAATAGCCACCTGCTGGACCTGAAACTATTTAATTTAAGGTACCCTTCTGGACCCATCGATTGATTTTTCTTTGGTGCCATTTAAAAACTTTTGCCATTTTTCAAATTTAGCTAATGAAGGAATACTGGGAGTATTCAATTCTTTATTCTTCCAAGCCAAAGCAACTTGTTTGTAATACAGTTTCAATGAGAAATTGTCAACACCAGGACAGTGCGCACTCTACGGGCGACTAGAATGCAAAAACCCAACACTGTCAAGATAATGTAATTTATGCATTGTGCTGATATGTTATTGTTTAACCTTTTGCATTGCAGAATTCAATCCTGAAGACTCATTCTTAAGGTGCTTATAAATACTGTTCATTTGCAATGTATTGCTGCAGGCTTTCAGAGTGAGTCAGGGTGTGGTCCCTTTCCAGGGCCTTCTAGAAGCTTTCCCTGCAGCCTGCCTGGGTGTGGTTGTGGGCTGGGTCAAGACTCTATAAAAGGGAGCCAGCCCAGCTCCACGTGCTCACTATTCAGAGGTCCTGGTGCAGAGCAGCAGCAACTTCCTGAGCTCCTGTTCCGGTGGCCTACTTTGATTTTCCAGGCCTCGCCCTTTCACTCGGCTGGGTGATCCTTGATCAGGGCGGAAAGACGGAGGTCGGGCTGGGCCCCCGACTCCGTATCAATGACGCTCGAATTCTTGGGCCTAATTCTTCATGCTAAATAATTTGTTCTTGCGTGTGCGAATGTGCGTTTTGGACTTTTCATAACATTTGCATTCTGGAATTCGAATCGGCAAGACGCGCAATTCTTTCCTTGTGCTTAATTCATGATATTCATTGTGCGCTACCATTTCTTTGCAGATACATGGTGGCCTTCGAATCGGCAAGACGCGCGATTCTTTCCTTGTGCTTAATTCATGATATTCATTGTGCGCTACCATTTCTTGGCAGATACATGGTGGCCTTCGAATCGGCAAAACATGCGATTCTTTCCTTGTGTTTAATTCACGATATTCATTGTGTGCTACCATTTCTTGGCAGTTACATGGTGGCCTTCGAATCGGCAAGACGCTTAATTCTTTCCTTGTGCGTACTTCATGATATTCAATGTGCGCTACCATTTTCTTGGCAGTTCCATGGTGACATTCGAATCGGCAAGACGCATGATTCTTTCCTTGTGCGTAATTCATGATATTCATTGTGCGCTACCATTTCCTTGGCAGTTTCATGGTGGCATTCAAATCGGCAAGACGCACGATTCTTTCCTTGTGATTAATTTATGAAAATTCATTGTACGCTACCATTCCTTGGCAGTTTTATGGTGGCGTTCGAATCGGCAAGACCCGCGATTCGCTTCCTCGTAATTTTTTTTATTTTTTTATTTTTTTTAAGTTTCAAAAGTTTTATTAAGAATATATAAGGCGGTACATACAGCATATAAACCGTCTGTTTAGCTTTCAAAACATTGTTTTTGTTCTTTTACCACAATTATTTCCATTGTAAGCATATATGCATGTACTGTCAGGTAAGTAAAAATTCCCAGATGCATAGTTGAGTTGTGTACTCTTATTTTGAAGAAAAGTGGAAAACAGGTGGGGGGGGCGGTAAGGGGAGGGGGAGCGAGGATAGGGTTGTGTGGGAGGGGTCGATCTTGGTATAGGGGAGAGACGAAATAGTCATATGAAATGGGGAGGGGGAGAGAAGGGAAGAAAGAGGGAGAAAGAGGAAGGGTAATCGCGGGGGAATGTAGAATGAAGAGACTCGGGGTAGGCAGGGGGTCTTTGTATCCTGAGACTAGCTTGTTCAGGCCTAAGAGTAGATCGTTCTGTACTTCTCCGTCTGTAGCAAGTTATTATACAGGGGTAGATAGTATGTATGTTAGATATGGTAAGGTCGGTTAGAGAGTGTCTACGTCTTATATGAGTTGATTTCTCAGTCCTTGTTTGTGTTAGGAAGTGACTTGGATTACTATGTTGGGTAGTTCAGGGTCTCGGGCATATGACAAAATTAGAGGCCTGTGGATTGATAGAGAGAGAGAAAAAAGAGAGAAAGAAGAGAGGATAGCGTAGCTAGGGAGAGGGAGAGGGGACAGTAGGAGATTAAATGTGTTTCCGGAGTATAGGATTCTCAGAGGGTGATTGGTAATTGATATTCCCTAATCATTGATCATTGAACATTGATCATCCGTTGGTCATCCACCAGCCGCTTCATGGTCTCTTCAAGAATGGGCGCCAGACCTCCTCAAATTGTTCTGCTTGGTCCTGTAGGTTATAGGTCACTCGTTCATGGGTAGCCGTTTGATACATGGCCGTCATCCATTCTATGGGTGTGGGGGCAATGCTAGATCTCCAGTGCCGGAGTATGCATATTTTGGCCATGGCTAGCGCCGTGTGGATTAATCGTTTATGTGCCCGCGATAGGGAGGGATACGGGCGAATGTCATGTAGAATGATAAATGCTGGTGGGATCGGTTTTGGTATCTGTATGAAGTCCGATAAGGCGAGGCGTACCGCGTCCCATAGTGACTGTACCGTTGGGCAGTGGCATAAAATATGGAGTTGGTCACAATATGGCTCTGTGCATCTCCAACAGTTCGCGTGAGGTATCAACCCTGCCCTGAAGAGTTTAACGGGGGTCCAGTACCACCCCTGAAGGATTTTAAATAGGCACAATTTCAGGCGTGCTTCACGTACGCCCCTGTCGAGGGCTTCTAGTATGTCTGGCCATTCTTCGTCCGTGTAGGTTATCTCTAGTATATCCTGCCATTTTAAGCGTAGTCATTCAAGTAAAGGCTGAGAGTAAAGGTGGTTAGTTAATTCGGCATAGAGGCCAGCCAAGACGCCTTTTTGTCGGCCCCATTTCTGAAGACAGGTGACGATGGGTGAGGTTTTGAGCATCCACGGGGGGGTTCCTAATGTTCTCCGCATACAGTGTTTGAGCTGTAGATATCGCCACTCCTGGTTACTTTGGATACCGAATTCTTCCTGGAGGGAGGCGAATGTGCGAAAGCTATCTCCATCTATTATGTGAGATATATTGTGGATACCTGCCTCGGACCATTGTGGCCATCTGAGAATATTCCCTCCTATTTTAATGCTTTTATTCCCTGCTATGGGAGCCTGAGTATGCAGGGAGGGGTGTACTCCTAGTAGTCGATGGGCTCTGCACCACGCTGTGTTTGTAGCCTTGAGGATGGGGTTAGCTAAGGGAACATGGTCGGCGTATGTTCCTCCCATCTCCGTATACTGTCCATATAGGAGTTTCTCTGTGATCACCCATTGCGGTGGATCGGCTATATCCGGAAGTGTATATATTAGCTGTGAGAGTTGTAGGGCCAGAGAGTATTGTTCTACCGAGGGTAGTCCTAATCCTCCGTAGAGCCGCCGTGCCAGTATTATTGCAGGTTTCAGTCTTGGGCGTGAGGAGTCCCAGACGAAGGCCCTTATGAATGCGTCTATTAATCGGAGTGAGGAAAGAGGTATCTGTAGGGGGAGCATGCCTAGCACGTATGTGAAGCGTGGTAAGGTGACCATTCTGACCGCCTGTGTCCTGCCCCACATGGACAGGCCTAGTAGGGACCATTTGGCAAAGTCTTGTTTCATTTTAGATATAAGGGGGTCTATGTTGTCCCTGACCATATGTTCTAGACCTCTGTTAATGAACGTTCCTAAATATTTAAGGCGGGTCGGGGTCCATTTGAATTGAAGGCCATGTATCGCTGCCCTCGTCGTTATGCGGGATAATGGTAGTGCCTCACTTTTATCCCAGTTTACCCGATATCCGGATAGGGATGCAAAGTCTTCTATAGTGGAAAGTAGTGCTGGGAGCGAGGTTTCTAGATCGGACATTGTTAACAGAATGTCGTCTGCGTAGAGATATATTTTGGATATGCTCCCGGTGATATGGATCCCTTTTATTTGGTGAGAATTCCGTATGGTGGCAGCTAGGGGTTCCATGGCCAATAAAAATAGAAGTGGCGACAAGGGGCATCCCTGGCTTGTGCCCCTTTCGATAGGGAATGGGTCTGACATGATGCCCCCACAGTTAACCTGTGCTGTGGGGTGGTCATATAATAAACGTACTTTAGAGATAAATTGTTCCCCCAGGCCAAAATGCTTCATGGTTGTGAATAGGTAGGACCACTCAATGCGGTCGAATGCTTTCTCCGCGTCTAGGGACAGGGCTAGGGCTTCGTCAGGTAATTGCATGGATTCTAACAGTGTATGGCAAAGAGTTCGCATATGATTTCTGGAGGTACGGCCTGGTACAAATCCTACTTAGGTATTGTGAATCAATGATGGTATCACCTTGCGGAGCCGTGCTGCTAGAACACTGGCTAGGAGTTTGACATCCCCATTCAAAAGGGAGATAGGACGGTAACTGCCGCAAAGAAGGGGGTCTCTCCCTGGCTTAGGCAAGATGACAATCGTGGCTTTATTGGATAGAGCGCCCAGGGAGCCTTCTTGACATGCTTCCGTCAGTGCTTCATGTACTGTGGTTATTGCCTCCTCCCCAGCCCATTTATAGAATTCCGCAGGGAATCCGTCCTCTCCTGGTGATTTATGGTAGGGGAGGCTTGTTATAACTTGGGTTATCTCTTCTTTGCTTATGTTACCGTCCAAGAGAGCTCTGCCTGCCTCAGACAGACGGGGTAGATTGGCCGCGGTAAGGAATGTCTCCATTTGTGTTTGATCTGTCGTTGTTTCAGGAGTGTACAAATGTCGGTAGTACTTGGCGAACTCGTTTACAATGTCTTGTGGGCGAGTTAGCACTGCTCCTGAAGAAGATGTTATGGCCGCAATGGCAGAGGTTGCCTCTCTTTGTCGGAGCTGCGCCGCTAGGAGGCGACCTGCTTTTTCCCCTTGTTCGTAATGGCGGGCTCGCAATTTTTGCAGTGCGTATTCCGCCTGAGATGTATAGAGTTCATTGTGTGCCATGCGGGCCTGTTCTAAGGCGTGTCGCAGCCTAGGGGATGGTTGGGCGGTATATTGTTTAGTGAGGTCCTGTATCGTGGTCTCTAAGGTGGTTTGGCGGGCTATTCTGTCTTTGTTGGCCAGTGCTGCATCTCGCATCATATTCCCTCTTAGGGTTGCTTTTGCTGCCGCCCATAGGATCCTTTTTGAGGATACAGTGCCTGAATTCTCGGCCATGTATGTAGCTACGTGAGCTTTTAATTGTTCCTTCCCTTGGGGAGAGCGATATCTGTGTACAGCCAATCACCATGGTTTACGACCAGAGAAGGAGAGTCCCACCTGGATCCGGATTAGTATTGGGGAGTGATCTGAGAGCCCGCTGTCTAGGATGCAGGTGTCTTGTATATGAGGGATTACAGTGTGTGATACTAAGAAATAATCCAGACGCGATTGGGTGCCATGGACGGTAGATATGAAAGTATATTCCTTATCTTTCGGGTGTTGTATTCTCCAGCAGTCCACCAGACCGACGTCGGTGGTCAGGTCTGTCAGAAGCGCTCTGTCATGATTGTTACATGTATCGACAGGGCCTGTCCTATCCATTATGGCGTCTTGGACAAGATTCCAGTCCCCCCCGATTATGTATCGAGTAGTTCCGATTTCTGTCAGGAGGCGATTTAGCTGTAGAAGGAATGGGCGTTTTGGGCCGGTTGGTGCGTAAATGGATCCCACGCATAAAACAGTGTCCCCTAGTTTTAGTTTAGCAAATATATACCTTCCTTCCGTATCATTCCAGGTTTTAATGATAGTGACCGGGAGGGATTTACGCACTAGTATCGCCACTCCACATTTGCGGGGTCCGTTACTTCCAGATTCCTGACTCGTTGGACGGCAGCTGAAGGCAACCCTCCCTACCCAATCCCGTTTAAGTTTACTGGATTCCAGAGTGTCAAGGTGAGTCTCTTGAATCAGAGCTATATCTGTTTTTTTGGATTGAAGATAGGACAGTATCTTTTTCCGCTTAACATAGCTCGTCATGCCGTGTACATTCCAAGAGAGTATGCGTAATGGTCGCGTCGCTTGAGGGTGGGACTTCGACATATTGGATAATTGTGAGTAAACACCCTCGATCCGGGGTTGGTGTTGGTGGAGGGGGGAGGGAGGGTGGGAGTTGTGTTTCGATATGATACGGTGTTTTATTTTATTTTATACGGGGGTTAGTAGCTGGTGGAGGCCAAGGGAGTCCTCTGGAGAAGAAAGAGAAGAGAGAGGAGAGGGTGAAGGAAGAGAGGCAATATAAGTAGGACGAGAGCCAGATGGAGGGGAAATATGAGGGAAAAAGAAGACAAGGAGAAATAAGAGGGAGAAGAAAAGAGGGAGAAGGGGGGGAAGGGATGGATGCGTGTGCTGAAGTTGAGATTGAGAGTATAGCAAGAGAGCGTGCAATTTGGGGGAAGAAGTGGAGAAGGGTAGGGATGAGGGAGGTTAGGAGTCCAACCTCCTTCGTTCGTTAGGTCTGTAAACGGCGGGACCGATTTCTCTCGGGGCTCTCGTGCCGTCGGGCGATCTCGATCGGGGGGGGCAAAGGGGGGAAACAACAGACAGCCAGTTATCGATATGTCGGTGATAAGGAGGGGTGGGGGGGGTACACAGCGGTGCTTATGTTTATGTGCCGGGAAGTGGGTCTGTTCATCGGTGGTTCGTGGCTAGTGTATTAGTTATATAACTAAAGTGTATATTGGCAGAAGTAATAGTCGGTTAATAACTATAGTACCTGAGCGGCGCTGGGGAGGAGGGGGGGTGTGCCGGTGTTGATGGGGTATGGTGCTTAGGATGTTGTGCCTAGTACTTGATGTTGCATGGTATCGTAGGGTGTTTAGGAGTTCATAAGATAGGGTCGTAAATTAAAGTAGGGATTGGGCAGACAGAAAGACCGAGACCGGCTGGCGAGGGGGGGGGGGGGGCAGGGCGAAGGAGGGGGGGGAAGAGCTCAAACAGAGTATTACAGTTCTCGCGTATGCATGGGTACATAAAGATACCAATATACAGTATAATATAATACTTCCTGAGCATTTCTTTTCAACTATAACACTGCCTCGTCTCGTCTCGCCTTACAACTTTTCAATGACATATTAGGTTGATCAACATAACATATCCTGGTATCTTATCACATTATCATGTTAGGAGCCATTATGCCAAGCGTCTCTCTATTAATCGTAGGATAGGTAATGAATGTAGCTGAGCCCCGGGTTACGCAAGGATAATGCGTATCTCATCCTATTACTAACTCCTTGCCGTGTATTATTACATCATAATACTGACCTACTAAGGTCTTACTTGGTATGTGCCACCATCATAGTCGTAGTTGTAGATGATAGTTTAAGATAGTAATAATGATTAGAATGGGGATAGGTACGAACATCTGGGGAAAGGAATAGCTAATAGTTTATAATTTACATTGTGATGTTATAATGTGGTGTGGAGTGGCAGTGTAGAATGTCATATTATTTCGCTTTGTTATGCGGTATTATGTTGTATTATGTCCTCGTGTTCTATTTTTTATTGTTTTCCCCAGTTTCTTATTGTAGAATAAAGTAAAGTCAAGTGGTGGGAGCTTTGATATGTCTCAGGTTATATCGTATTGTGTGTCCCTGTATTGGAATTAATTTATCTTTACGTGGTCTAGTCCCATCCCTTGGGGTGATAATGGGGGCTAAACGGTTCTAATGTCAGCGCTGGTCGAGTGTGGTGTGTATTAGGAAAGTTTCACATACTTTGTTGTTTACTACCATGAGATATTTTGTATTGTGTGGAATATAAGGTAAGTTCCATGATAGTTAATTAGTGTTTCTTTTTTGTTATCTGTTTAATGCCCCTGTTACCTTGTTACCTTGTTATAGGGTTATAGGGTCGGGACCGGGCCCTTATTCAACATACAGGGAGTTGGTGGGGTCTGATCCCTGTTTTAATAATCATCATCTGTTGTGTACTGAGGGCAAATAACGATTTACTGGTAGTTTTCCATTATAGGGCCTCGGCTCTAGTCATAAAGAGCATAGATTTTTCATGTATCTGGTTTTAACATTGATACTAGCAGTCTTAGACAATTACAATAGTAATACACATATGATCTGGAAAGGTACTCATCCTTCCGCGGAGTCTATAGTTGTTATTTTCGACTCTCTAGCGATAGTCCGACAAGTCGTCTTGTCGCGTTACCTTCTCAAGAAGACCCAGTTGTAGGCTTTAAAGGGGAGCGGGATTTGTCTCTTTCCGATAGTTGGGTGGGTTACTACTGCGTGTAAAATCTGACCCCTGTCATCATATGATCTGGTTAGTCTCTCCATGTCTCTACCCCTATGACTGGCTCCGGTGTCATGTAGAGCCGTCTTCACCTTTTCTATTCCCGAGTGGGGGGTTTCGGCCCTATCACTGCCTCCTACAATGTCATGCTCACTGTCTGTGTTGAAAGAGTCCATAGGCTGGGATTGGAAAGAGTCAAGGAAGAGTCTCAATTCGTCGGGGTTATAAAAGTCCTTGGATACTCCATTTTTTGTAACCCACATTGTTGCAGGGTCAAAGAGACCGTATTTCATCTCTAGTTTGCGAAGCCGGGGTCATAGGGCTAGGAAAGCCTTTCTACGTTCGTTGGTTCCTTGGAGTAATCGGCGGTTATTCGGATCTCGTGCTGGTCTATTCGGAAAGGGCCGTGGTTGCGTGCTACTTGGAGTATTTGTCGGGTTTGATTATGCCGCAGCAAGCATGCGATGATTGGGCGGGGCCTTGAGGAGTTGTCAGAGCGTTTGGGGCCTATCCTGTGTGCCCGTTGGAATTCTAGCTGCGGGTCAAAGTCCAATGAAATCATTTTTGGAAGAGTGGAGGTCAGAAAAGCCTGCATATCCGAGCCTTCTTCGTTTTCCGGGATCCCAAGTACGCGGATATTGTCTCTCCGGCTCCTGTCCTCCATGTCCGTTAGTTTGCTCCTGAGGTAGATGAAGTCTTGTTCTCGCTCCTGAGACGTGTTGATCTGCGTCTCTAGTGATCCCATGCGTTGCTCTAGCCCTGTCACTCTAGATTGAAAGCCTGCAATGTCAGATCGCATGGATTTGGTTTCAAGTGTCAATGAAGTTATAGAGGCGTCCATCCCCTCTATGCGGCGGCTGACGGCGGTGATCTCTTGTAGTATCCTGTCCATAGTTGTGTCTTTATCAGACATCGTGGTGGACTCGTTTAAAGGTGGAGATGTTTGAGGGTTTATCTTCGTGGGGGTTAGGCGTTTGTGTTGTAGCGCTTCTGAGAATAATAGTTGTCGTGCAGGCTTGCTGACAGGTTTATGGTTCGGTTGTTTGTTGCCGGGCATCGCCTCAATTGTCTACAGAGTCTGGCCACGTGGGGCCCGAGATTCCCTCCGTAGATTCCGATAAGGATATAGATGTTCAGTGGCTTACACTGGTGCCAGTCCTCTCCCTTCTCCTGTATCTCTGTTCTCTTGGCTCCCTCTGACTCTCCTCATCTCCGGTGCCCCTCCAGTCGCTCACCCCTCTCGTCTCTTCGCCTCCACGTGCCTCCCGTCGTGCCCCTCTGCCCTCCTCAGTATTAGTTGTCTGGAGGGGGGGGGAGAAAGTTTATTATCTCAGCAGGAGGGTTTTTGTTGTCCCACTGTGATGGAAAAGAGGGGAGAAGTCGTGCCTCTACCTCCGGCGATGCCGTTCTTATTTTGAAGAGATTCGATCCTACCTCTCTTTGGGTTTCTCTCCCGGCTGTCGAAGGGGCCGTACCCCTTTGCTGCGTCTCCCCGTCTCCCTGTCGGGGGTCGAAGGTTCACGGGTGTTTGTTGGTGTTGTAGGGAGATGGATGCGGGTCGTCACGGCTCCCGCAGTCCCTGCGGCCTGGTCAGCTTGCTCCTTGCCGCTACGGGCACGCCGTCCCCGGTCTTTCGAAGACGCGACTCCGCCCCTTTTGTCAGGCCTTATCGGCCTGGGGCGAGCCGCGAGTTTCCTGCCTTGCGTCCCGCTCCTACGGGGTCCCCGGACATGATTCCGTGTCGCCGCTGTTGTAGGGGTGGAGGGGCACCGAACCCGGTGTGTTGCCCGGCTGTCTTCTCGCCCCCGTCGCCCCTCCGGGACCGCCTCGGCACGGAGCTCTCGCTCTAAGCGGCCATCTTATTTCGTGGCCCGGCCACGCCCCGCTTCCTAGTGATTTAACCTTTGATATTCATTGTGCGCTACCATTCCTTGGCAGTTACATGGTGGCATTTGAATCGGCAAGATGCGCAATTCCTTCCTTGTGTTTAATTCATGTTATTCATTGTGCGCTACCATTCCTTGGCAGTTACATGGTGGCATTCGAATCGGCAAGATGCGCGATTCTTTTATCATGCTTAATTAATGCTATTTACTGTGCGCTATTATTCTAAGGCATTTATTTGATAATACTCTAGTTTAACAAGTCGCGTGATTTATTCCTTGAATCTAAGTTGTGGTATTCATGGTGCACAATCCTTATATGGTGTTTAATACTTATATTAAAACCTGCAATGTGCGCAATTCACTTTCCAATGTTTTGAGAGAACACAAAAAAGACCAGAATTCTAGATTTAATGCTGTGTGTTCCTGAGATGTATTCTTAAAATAAGATTCATATGATGGTTCAGAAATTACTCAGATTGTTTCCTGATTCTCATGCTAAAGAAAGTACTTGAATCTGAAAGTTTTATCTAACCCCTCTTGTTTTCTCCCACAGGTATTCAGTCATCTAAAAGCCTAGTCATTATAAGATTTATTCTTAGGTTGTTCATGTATTCAGAATAACGATGCTTAGAGTCATAGCATAGTATTGATTTCATGAGAGGTTATTTTGATGTTTGTGTGTTTTAACCTTTTGCTTCCTACAGGTCTCCTTCCCAGCTGTTCCCTTCCTAATCCCCTTTTCCCCACTTGGACTCTCTTAGACTCTGTGACAAATCTAATCAGAGTATTGGAGCTGTCTTGTTGGGAACGTGCACAGACCCTGAGGATCTGGTGACTCTGACAGAAATATTATTTGTGACGGAATAAGGCATGCTCTAAATAAAGCTTCCCTACTGTGTATTTGCCGATCTCTAGTTCTCCACACACTTTTTAAGTTTATTGACTTCAACCAAATTTCATAGCCTTCTATAGCCAACTGGCTAACAAAGGAATCAGAATAAATCAATTTTGCATCAGTTAACAAAATGCTCCACAATTTTGAAAGTGGCAATTTAAAATAATAAGACTCAGCATTTTTTCCATCATGCCCAGTAAACTTTTCTACATATGTTTTGGAACTCCCCACTGGCGGAGTCGGACAATGTTCCCATTGTGTGTAATTATAATCAGTTCTCAGTGTGCTGGCTTTCTGCAGAAAATAATTTCCGAAATGATGGCAACAAATCTTTTTCCCATAATTCGCCATTATCGTATGGACATCGTCACTTTCAAACACAGTGTAATATTCAAGCTCAGAAAGCACCCCAATCACCGGAAACAACACCTGGTTTTATAATATAATTCATAGAAACTTTGAATACATATGGAATTTAAATAATTCCCATAAGGCCAAAGATATCGAACAGTACTTTTTTCCAAGCAATCCCATTTGGAATCCGATTAGCTGAAATGTTAACTAGGGCCAAGTCTCTTCGGAACTTATGTGAAGACAGGTAAGGTTTTAAAACCTCGTCCACCAGTTCAACAGCTGAACATTCAGCAAGATAATGACCATGTATCAGTAAAAAGAAAACAATGACAAAACCAACCCAGAGAAGGACAAATCAAGTAGTTATTTTTAAGCCAGTTGAAAAGCTTACATGCTCTGGATACAGGTGCTGCAGAAGATGCTGAACAATTTGAAAAAAAGTTGTTGATGTTGGCAAAATAACCATAATCAGTTTGTGCAAATACTGGAGCTGGTGTAGGTAAAGGAGAACTGGTAGATGTGTCCCTTAGTGGTTTGTAGTAAACAATGCCATTTGTTTGAGTTGAATTTGATTAATATAATTCTGAATTTTGAAATTTCTTGTCACAGATGTGGTGACGGGGACTAATGATAATTCATTTTTCACTCTGCCCAGGCTCGTTGAAGTATCTTCATTGTTGTTTAATAATTGTAGAGGTACATCCTGATTTGCAGTGCGAGGAGTATTGGGACTACTTAGGAGTCCTCGTGGTCTACTGTGCAGGGCTGGCCACATGAGATAGCTTGACATTGTCAATTGAAGTTAAACGGTTTTCTTTAGAACCAGGCAGCGGTTCAAGATTTACAGTTCTGGTAACATGTATCCACAAGACTGGAACCTGTGCTCTATATGTTGGGCCAAATCCCTTGTTCACAACAATCTTATCTTGCACTAGATCCCCAAATTCAGGAATCCAGCCAGTGGATGCTGTTGGCAAATGCCTCATTCCCAAGGTGGCAGCATATGCAGATGAGTTTTTATCATGGAAATGTTCCTGCAAGACAGTGACACGTTCATTTATATCAAAAGGTGTTTCTGCCAGCACCGAGCCAGAGCCATCAAGATATGGGACATAAATAGGTATTCCAACTAGAACTTTGTATGGAGTACGCCCTCCCAAAACCTTCTGGGCAGATTATTTAGTGTGGTCTGGACTCCATATAGGTGGTGCACTCAGCTACGACCTGTCCCTAATACTCATGCTGTTAAGGATTGCTTTAAGTCTTGGTTTTTCTGCTCCACAATTGCTTTTTCACTCTAGATGATAGGGAGACGAGAAATGCAGTTGAACACACATTGTCTCTGTGGTCTCCCTGAATGCCCTGGAGACGAAAGCTTGGCTCTGGTCTCAGTGGAATTCTGCAACAGCATTTGTCCCGATGAAGACTTGCAAATCTTTAATATCAGTTTCAGCGCCAGCCGGTCGTTGTGGCCATACCCATTGGAATCTTGAACATGAGTTACAGCGACTAAGATGTATTTGTATGCACCATCATATTGTAAAGGACCACAATGGTCCAGGAACACACATTGAAGTGGTTTGTTGGAAAGAGGTGTCTGGGTTGAACATTTGATGGTGGACCCTTTTATTTGTTGACACATCTCACAGCAAAGGACATTCTGGTTGGTCTGTTTGTGTAGAACCGACCACCAATAACATTTTTGCAATAATTAGATAATAGCAGCTAAACCTGCATGGGCAGACGTAAACCCCTCATGTGCTGCTTTTATGAGATCTAGTCTCTGGTCCTGGAAGGGGAATCACACAATCACCCACCCCTGGTATTGTTGCAAATGCAATGTCTTGGGCACTTAAGTGGTAGGAATATTTGGCAGGATATGCTGTTGGTAAGGGCTTGCTGTCAGCCAAAGCCTTCACAGCATCCAGTGTTCCATCTTCCAATCTTGTATGGGAACAAGTAAATACAGCAACAGAAGCCGTGGCTACTGCAAATTTGGCTGCTTCGTTGGCCAAAGTGTTTTCTGCAAAGTGTATTCCAACACGTTGGTGACCCAATGTATGAACTACATGGGCTTTTGGTAGCTTGCCTTTAAGATCTGCTACCTTTTCCACATAAGAATTTGGGTTTGATGGTGTTCCCTTTTGAATCTCTGAACCCATTTTGGCACCAACAGTGTAAGTATTCATTGAATGACTGGACACAATAGTATGAATCACACACAATCAATGTAGAAAATTCAGGATACGTGTGTTCCAATGCCAAAATTAGAGCCTTAAGCTCTGCAAGTTGTGAAGTGCAATCTCCTGGGGTCTGAGTGCCCATCACTCATTATCCCACTCACTGCTGCGCAAGCAGCAGAGTATTGCTGTTTGGTACCTACAGCTGGTTTGGCTGAATCATCACTGTAAATTATTATTTCGTATTGCTCAAGAATCAAAATGTTTGTATGCATTGGGTATTCAAGTTCATATTGAAGGAATTTGTGGGTCTGAAGTTTTGGATGAAAACCATAATCTACATCAGTGGCCATCAGAGACTTTGCCCATTGGCTCCAACGTAGAGGTAATGCTTTCCCATTCCGGACGCAAGCCTTTTTGACAGCCTCTAGGGCTGGTATTCGGGCATTTCCCCTGGGCCAGAGGTCTCTCCTTTTGATAGCCACCTGGACTGCAGTCAGAATTTTTTCAGTGGGAGCAAAGCACTGTTCAGCGGTGGAGTACAAATGTGATTTGTAAGCTATTGATACGGTGTCACCTTCCTTGAACATTAGATAGGTGAACCAGATAGCACCAGGAATTACCCTGATGACCAAGTTTGTTTTATTATCACATGTGTAAGTGTTTTGCTTAAAGCATGTCCTGTTGCAATCCTCTCAGAATGTGTGTATGTTCAACTCTCCAATGTTTGCTTCAGAAGTCTTGATGTATTAAATCATAGTAGCTTTATGCGTTGTGCATAGTTTGGAATGTAAATTCTGCCAAAGATGAAAAAGCCCAACCATGACTGTAGCTGATATTTTTAGGAGTTTGTAACTGCGCACTTTTCTAGAAAATGGGGTGCCAAACCCATTTTCTCATCTGATAACTTGTGCCCCGAAAATAGGGCACTGAGAGAGGCAATTTTGGTTTTCTTGAAGTTAAATTTGTAGCCTAAGTCAGCAAATCCCAAAACAAAGTGGTCCACCCTTTTTAGGTGTGTTCTGAGGTCGTCACCTGGAAAGTAGATATCATCTACATAGGACAATGCCTCAGGATCAATATCATAAAACATTGACATTACACAGGCTGAGATCAATCCTGGGATGTTCTTATACCTTTGAGGGAGTCGACAAAATTTCCTTTGAGACCCAAGCGCACTGAAGGCACTCAAATCCCGACTTTCAGGTGCTAAGTTTTGGCAGAAAAAAATATTGGAAATTGTTAATAAGTGCTGTGCTGTGTGCATTCTGTGTTGCAAAGGTACATATGTGACTGTTAAGGTGTCTATAATCTAGGACTATTCTATAGGAATGGTCTTGCCTTGCTATGGGAAATAAAGAGTTATTCATTGATTATACGCAGGGCTCAATTTCTCCCTGGTACTCGAGTTGTGAGAGTATTTCTCACACTGTTTTTTTAGCCTCATGTTTAGTGGGGTATTGTGGTTGAACTTGTGGTGTTTACCTATTTGGTATAACATGGTAGGGGGAATATCTATCCCGCCCTACGTTGTTGCAGTACAGCGCTGGAGGCTAGGCCAATGCCTAATCTACAGCGTAAGCGTCTTTTAGTACATCTGGAATGAGGACCAAGAAAGATGGCAAAATGACATCTTCCCCTCATGGGAGGTTATGGACAAATTCAGGTGGCCAATCCTTTTCTGCCAGGAGGATATCATAACTAAGAATTAGTCTTCCCCAAAATATAACTTTAATTGTGAGCTCTATGTCTCCCTCAATTTATATTTTTGCTTTGTAAACCCTGTTGGGTGGGGAGACATTTATGTTTGCAGTTTCAGCTTCAAAAAGTTGCTCTCACATCTGGAAGCTCTTGAAGATTCTGGCAAACTATTGTGACTTCTGCCGTGCTGTCTAGCAGAGTCACTGCCCACAACACCCTGTTCTTCAGTAAAGTTCTCAATATGTGAGGCATGTTTTGCCGAAATGGCCACAACCTTTTTCTTTTTAAATTGGGGTTTTTGTTGTGGAAGTTTCTCTTCTTTTTTAATTGAAACTTCAGATAAGCGTTGTGAATCTTTTCTTGGTTTCACCTACTTGTTTCGGTGTTCTGACCGCCCTTCTGTCTCACTGCATTTATCCGGTGAGTCCTGGAAGGAACAAGATTGGCGAGTGTCAGTACATTGGTACCTATCAGGAGTTTTTAAAGCTTACCATATTTCTGAGGTTGTAGCATTTCTCAGAGGTCTCTGATCGTGGAGATTCTCTTCTTTGTTTTAGACTGTCCTTATTTTTTGTTTATCCCAGCATTTATAAGAACCTTCTAGTGCTTGTTTGGTAGAATCCTTATTGGATTTACCTTGCAGTTATGGTTTACATTGTCTGGCTCTGGGACTCTCCCGACCCTATACTAGTATCGGTCTCAGCGATAAGTTTTAGCAGCTAACGATCTTGATCCTGTACAGGAAAGTCCCAGAGCCACTGGCGTACTGCCAATGCTACTGCTTCCCCTTTATGATTACTTAATATTATTGAGTACACCATGGCAAAATGACCCATTAATTGCATCCCAAGTCCAGGGCTGGGGCTGCCCTGTATTCGTCTTGAATCTGTTTTAACACTTCCGGAAGATTCACAAGTGTTGGTGTACTGTGTGTGGTAGTGTAGAATGCAGCAAATACTGCACCTCATTAGGTGCAGTTGTCCACTAAGGGAACCATCCCAAATGGCAAGCACATTGTGAGAATTCAATGCTTACCTTGGAGTCCCGTATGGGGAAACACTGCTTACAAAGTGCTTATTTTTTGTGCTAGCCAAAAGGGAATTTCTTTACGTTTGGTGGGTACTAAACACATTATTGAATGCACAGTTGCTGGATTAATACCTGCTGTAGCCAAATGTGGTTGAGCTGGAGCAGCCTTTGCTGGGACAGTGTTTAAGGTCTGCATTATAAATTGTATAAGCGTCTATATATTTCTACTAAGTCATTATATATGCAGCATACTTCAGCTACTGCCATGGTACCTGCATTACGGTGTGGTGTGTAGGTAGCCGATTCTGGCCAAGTAGGACCGTTATCACTTAAAAGACCTAGTCTAATATTTTTGTGGAACCTGTGGTAGGGTGCCATCAAGCTAATTTTGACGTTTTTGATAAGATAGTGGTATTTCTAAATACGCATATGGTCTATATTGTGCAGGTGTCATTGCTATAGTGTAACTGTGAAATGTGTGTGTATTCCCACCTGCTGCTGGAAAGGTGACCCAAGAATAAAACATTTTCGTTCTGTTATGCTTCGTGAGCCTTAACTACAAACGTAACTTCCCCTCCTTCATCTGTGAGGGCATGATTTCTTAAATGTGTTGTGAGGGGGAGTCCCATGTTTGCTGCAATTGATACCCATTGAGAGTTTGCCATGTTTTTCAAAAAAGGGTCAGTTCAGAGATAAAAATATCAATATGAGCACATCCTTTTTTAAGGTTCAAGCTTGAACAACCTACAGCCTAAACATTCTATTGAGCTGAGGAGGATATTCCCTAATATCATCACAGACATCTCCGTATTAGGTCACACGGGCGCCAAACCCCATAGAACCCACCCAAATATCCCAGTAGATCGGATGCGCAGGGACTCAGGAACTAACATGGGAACTTTACATCTACCACCCAGAAGCCTGCCCCTACGTGCTGGTTATTACGAACGTCCCTAAGCTCAAGTCCATCATCCCAGAATCATTCACAGAACTGAAAAACAAGGTTATTCATTGGTTGCATAAACATACTAGATTCGCATTCCATATGATACCCTCAATATTAATGGTGAGGAGGGTGGGTTGGGTGGGTCCACTCAAAAACCCTGGTACTGGGGACTGTATTGTTATTAACTTTAATGCGCCCTCCCTTGTCGAACAGCTTTCCCTAAATGCATGCCATCTCAACCCCCTAGGGGGGGCCACCTCACTTTGCAGGCTTCAGGCCTTTTACCCCCATAAAACTGCACCAGGCTTCAAGGGGGTGACAATGACATCCAGAGATTTTCCTAGGGCTCAGATGCCAACTGATTTCCAGCCAAGTTGCAATCCTGCCTCGCCCACACTCTCCGAAAACGATTGACTATTACACATGACTTTTCCTAATTCCCGAGGTTCAAGCAACTGGAACAAAAACTATCCTATAGCTGGGAAAAATGAAACTTATAAAACAGGGCAAATCAACTGTGGGGCCGAATATACTCCCATTAGCAACACTAGTGAGCCTACTCTAACTCCCGCTCTCGCCCAGTCAGACTATCTTAAATGTTCTGAAATCCATTTCGGGGGAACAGATAAGGAGCGCAGGGTGATTGAGATTAATTTAGCTACAGACCCACTAGATCACAGCAAACCCGCAGACCCACCTCTACTCCAGGTATTTGATTGGCTCAGGCCACCCCCTGTCCTAGATGGGCCTGGAAGCACCCTAGACACGACTGAGAAGGGCATAATGCTTCCCCACGGTACCCTAGTCCCGAGAGAGAATCCCGTGGCTGAAGCTCCCCATAACAAACCAGATGGCTTAGATACCATCCTCAGTTGGAACATTGCTGGGTTGGAGAGTAAAATGAACAACCCTGAATGGGGTAAATTTATAGACAAACATAAAATATGTCTCTTCCAAGAAACATGGGCGCTGGAGCCTAAATATAGAATCGGTTACAAAAGCTACTGGGTTCCAGCAAATAAGGTGAATTCAGGGAGACCCTCAGGTGGCCTGTTATTATGGCTCAGCTGTTCTCTCAAATGCCAAATTGAACCAATTGATTTGGGCTGCCCTGACCTAATGGGTCTATCAATACCATCTCTTAGAGAGAAACCACTTTTAATAATTAACATCTATAATAGGAGCCTGGGCAATAAATATGAGTCCAACGCACTGACTATTTTAGACAATTTTCTCACCGATAAATCACCCTCTCATTTTATTCTCATTGCCGGAGATTTTAACACCACTTTTGAACCCTACTCGCTGGCCCAGGAACTATATAAAGATGAAGATGCTCATTGGGGCATCCCCCAGCTGGTGTCAAGCAAAAGACCTAAAATCAACAGACTATCATACCAGCTCATGGACATTACACTGGCACACGGCCTCCGGGCTTGCAATGGCCGTTCCCGCTCGGATCTTAACCTTCACCCCACATTTAAACGTGGGTTGCAGAAGAGCCAGATTGATTACATCTTGCTCGACATCCGCCTTTGGGGTCACATGGTCGATATGAACATCACAGAACATGAGGAAAGCGACCATGAACCACTGATTTTATCACTCAGGAACCTACTACCCCTACTTGAAGTCTCCTGCCCCAAGTCCTATAGACAGCAGCTCGCACTGACCAACAACAGGCGAAATGTTAGATGGAAATCCCTGAACACTGACATAACCACTTTGGCAAAAGTGTACAGGCAGCTGGCGGATCATATGGAATATATACTTCAACCCACGAAAGATAGTGGTGGGCTTATAGCAGCCCACACACTGTTTTTTAACTCTTTAAAAACTCTACTTACTAAAGAGCCGGCAACAGAGCCTAAACAGAACTCTAACGCAAGATGGTTCAACACTGCATGCAGAGAAGCAGAGCATAAGTTGCTGAGAGCCCTAAGAGGTGGCCAGATGGATTATATAAGGGAAGCTAGAAAAGACTACAAAAAGGAACAAGGTAGAGCCCGTAGGAAATGGGATGAATCAAGATGGGTCCTCCTCCTGGAATCTGCTAAAACAAACGACACCACGAAATTTTGGAAATTGGTAGCTGATGCCAGCAATGAACCACACCGTTCGCCTGGTGCCTCAATACTCCCTGCAGAATGGTCCGACCATTTTTCCCAATTATACCTGGGGACCACCGATGCTGCTTCCCGGGATCTGATCCATATCATGACCTCCGAGACCCCCAAAATTGAATTCACTTTGGCAGATACCAAGGCTGCGATTGCCTCAATGAAATGGGGAAAGGCCCCCGGCCTTGATAAAATACCAGGAGACCTTTACAAGACGAATCCAGATGTATGGGCCCCATACTTAAACCTCATTTCCAATGAGATAGCTGCTGGAGCACCTGTTCCGAGCTCCTGGTTGGGAGCAGAGATAGTCCCCATTTTTAAGAAAGGCGACCCCTCTAACCCTGCCAACTATCGCCCAATCTCCTTACTCGACAACTTCCAAAAAATCTTTGCAAAGCAAATTTTGTCCTGTCTAGAAGACTGGATTTTAGAAACAAACGCCATCTCTGATCTACAAGCAGGGTTCAGACCAGCAGTCAGTACTATAGATCAGGTGCTAAGATTTTTAACAATAAAATGGAAAACTGTAGAAATAGGAAGGGGTAACCTTTACGTAGTTTTTATTGATCTCAGAGCCGCGTTCGACCTGGTCCCCAGAAACCAGTTATGGCTGACGCTAGCCAATATGGGTGTCCCGCATGGCCTTCTGAAACTTATTACCCGCCTACATGAAAATACCTATGCCCAAATCAGGAACGGCAAGAAGGGTGATCTCACAGAACCAGTGGCCATTGAGAGGGGAGTTAGACAGGGGTGCGTTCTGGCCCCAACTCTTTTCCTATTATACATAAACAACTGTATCAAGTACTTAGCATACTGCACAAATGATTCTCCCAAGCAGGCTGGAACCAAAGTCCCCTGCCTACTCTACGCAGATGACACTATTCTTTTGTCTAAATCACCCATGGGAATTCAAAACTTGGTAAATCAGTTTGGTGTCTACTGCAGAAACTATGGATTAGACATAAACCATAAGAAAACTAAACTTATGATATACAGCGCAAAGCTAGCACTGCCACAAGCCCCCCTCTGATCCTTATCTCTGAAATATATAAAGCACAAATCCGTGCTGCGGCCCTATATGGAGCAGAACTTTGGGGATTACACAGACAGATGGATACTCTCCAAACCAAAGAAAATAACTTCCTCAGACACATATCTAGACTGGGGAGGGGCACGCCAATGCTCCCCCTCAGACCGGACCTGGGCTTAAATAGTATCAAAGACATAGCATATCTAAGACCACTCCTGTATTGGGTCAGACTATGGAAAACAGACGAACTTGAACCCTACAGGGCAGCAGTTAAAGAACTATTACCACCTCATCACGGATGGGAAAAGGTACGGTGGCTGAGGGAGATGAAAGCGGCATGGACCAAACTGAGTCTATCCCAGTACTGGGAGAACCCCGAGATGATTCCTGGCAGTGCTAAACGCCTGATCAAAGAACATTATTGGGCAAAAATCAACGAGGAATCTCTCGGTTCAAATGGGTCAGGTCGGCTGACAGCAGAATTCCTGCTGGTCAAACACGTTCCCTTCCCTGAAAGCTCCCTGGATCTACCCATACCAGCCCGTGCTCGCTCTCTACTACTCCAGCTCAGGTACAGGACATTGGCGGTCAATAGCTACACGGCTGGTTGGTCGACTAACAGTTCCCCATCGGACAAATGCATAAATTGTCATTTATGCAAGGAAACAGCTGAACACATCCTATTTTTTTGCCCTCTGTACAAAGGTCCCCGAGGGAAGTGGATTATTCCCCTGTGCAGAACACTCCATCCACTATCCCGCAACAGTCTATTCAGAATATGTAAATACGACACTTCCATACTGATAATCAGCGCTGTTTCTAAATATCTGGCAGCAGCATGGAAAATTCGTAATAGGACTATTCTAGATTTTAACTCACTGTTTGAAGAGCTGTCTAGAAAACAGTAAATCAGCATCCTGTTATATCAGCCTTGGGCTCTAATTGTAAACCGCGACTTATTGAGCACAAAAGACCGTATTTCTAAATAAGTGCTACATCGAGTTATTTTAACTAAAGTGTTTTATAAATTTAAAATTATATTTAATTTTATAATTGTCAAGATGCAATTTATTGGATTAATTAACCCAAAAGAACTAATTAACCTAGAGCATCATCTACCTCTGTCTGACTTCTTAAATCTTTAATCAGTTTTACTGTCTGGAGTTTCAATGCCTGATTTTATATAGAGATGTGCCACACAACAGCTTTTACGTTATTATTATTTTATTGTTCAGGGTTATGTACAGGGTAAGATCCAGAGACTATTCCGAGCACCTCTTTCACCCCACCTATTTATGTAATCTTTCTCAGGCAGCTACTGGACCCCTACTTTTTTTTACTATTGTTCCTTTTATTGTGTACTGGTTTATGGTTTTTATCTTTCTGTACGTATGTATATATTTTTAAACCTTTTAAATGGCCCAAATTTGGACCGAATAAACTATTGATTGATAGGTCATTAGGGTGCCTTTAGCACGTAAGGAAACAGAGAAACATGGGAGATCCGTAAAGTTAGTGCCTAAATAATGTTGGTGGCGCCATGTCATAGAACTCCCCTCACTGGGATGAGACTGCTTGTTTCGGGTGGCAGTACCACTTCATGTGGGGGACCGCCTGATAGCTGTCAGACTAACCCGTTCGGATAGCTAGCAGCACCTCACCAGAACCCAAAAGTAAAGGTTTTATCTGGCTGCCTGACGCATGACACTCCGGGAAGTCATGGTGGAACTGATCTTACCCCTTTCTATCTGTTACACAAATCTCATACATGCATAAGACAAAAAGAAGCATGATTTGGTTCAACACATTTTATTGAAGCAACTGTGTGCTTTGTAAAAAGACATGAATTGCGATTATTGGAACAATGAAACACAACACTATTGTGGTGACCAAAAAGTGGAACAGATAAGAAGTCTCAACATTCTGTCACAATAATGAATCTAAAATCCCTACCTGCACTACTAAAAATCCACATGAGAGCAATAGCAGTGTTAACCCTAATCTGCCCGTATTGGTGTCTGCAAGGAAAGCGCATCCCAAGTAATAAAAGACACTGAGTTCAGCTGATCTGCGACGACATGGTACAGCATAACATGGCTGGCTGGAAACGTCCCCTCTAAATTACTTTGGGGCAGCGTGTTGTTTTACAATAAAACGTGTAGTTGTGCTCAGAACTGCCCGATGTGATAATGTGTCTTTTTCTGTGTAAGGTAGACAATGTACTCTTGGACAGACAATACACAGTAAATAATCATGTACACTCCAGCCTCGTACAGCCTTGGGCTGAGCACAAGAAGAAATGTTGTGCAAAAGAACTAATAAATAATTCAACATGGAAGGGCAACTGATAAAAATGATAAACCATCTCCACTTAAATGAATCCTTGATAAAATAATAAAAAAGGAATAAATGAAATGAACTAGGTAAAAGAGCACAGGCCTCAGGTCCAGAGCTAAAATAGATGTGCCTATGCAAAGCACTAGAATACCCCACAACATCCTTGTACTCTTAAGGCCTGAGTCATTTCCCTTGGTCTACTATATTTTTGTCTTTATTCTTTTTTCCTTGTCACGCACCACAGATTTTTTGGAAGCTACACTGTGCTGGAAGACACCTACCAGACTCTGAACCTAAATGTTCAAACTATATTTTTCCAAGAAACACGTCAGAATTCAAGCAAGACAACAGACTTACGAGAGCTGAAGGTGCTGGAGAACAGGTCGATGGGGCTGACAAAGGAGCGCTAGAGAGCTGTTAGTGACTCATGCACACACTTCCTAGGTTGGGGTAATTTCCAGGCCATGAGTGTGAGAGTCCTATTTAGTTATCTTAGGAACTCAGTACTGTCCCTGGCAATGGTTTGCAACATTTTGCATGATTTCATTGGCTTTTGTGATTCTTACTTTAGTTTGCACCCATTTTGGTGTCCCTTCACTGTTTGCTGTTTTTCTATTTACATTTTCCCTAGATTTCCTTAGTCTCATCTCTGACTTGAATGTACTGTTCAATTTCTTGTAGAATCTTACCTGTATGTATGCAGCAGCCTAGAAGGACCTGGACCAGAATCAAGGTCAGCTCCCTGCTCCCATCATGTCAAAGCAACTTCTGTTGCTGAAATAGGTAAGCCTTGTTTTAGTTATTTTTTGTTCTTGCTATTCAGCTTGTAAGTTATACTTACCATATGCCCTCTGTATTCTAGGTGGTCAGTTCTACTGCCTATCATAACATCCAGACAAAGTTGTGCCATCCCTAGACACAGATGAAACATCAGAGAATGGGCTGTAATCCAGATATTCTCTCTTTCTCTTTTCCTTATTTTCCCTGATTTCTGTGTCTGGTGATACATTCTAGCTTGTTCATCACACAGATATGTGATGGCAGGGCTTTCAGTGGGTTTGCAATACTAAAACCTCCCAGTTTGCCTCTTAATGGGCCCTTCTGAAAGACCTACTCACCTGGCTCAAGCTATCACTAATCTCCACAAAGAGTTTGAGGTGACTCAGCAGGAGCAAGCTATTTTGCTTAATGGATTGAAGCAATTACCACCTTTGCCATGTAATGACAACTCCTCTACAAGTATCTCTACGGCAACAGAAGGAGCAAGTAGTACTGCTGGTGTGAATCCTAATATATTATTCACTCTTCATTTTTACTAAAGACACTTTCATGTGTGCTGTGCTATTTATTTTGAATCAGAGCTCCATGTTATCCAGCTGGACACAATGTGCCACTATTTTTGGAAAGAGAAGATGCTTTGAGAGAGGTAGGCATTATCAATGGTGAGTAGGAGGGAGAGAGCATCCACAAAGAGATCATTGAAGAAGGACAAGGGTAGGACATCATCTTCATAAGAAGTGGTTTTGAGGTAGGCGTGTATGTTGGCAAGATCTGCAAGACATAGTGCTCTGACAGGTAGATAATGCAGGGTTCTAAGGGAAGGGTGAGAGTAGGAGATGAAGCAGGCTTGGTGTTGTCGATGTGCGGTCGGATGTTTCACAGAAGAAGAGACTGATGGCATTGCACTTTTCTGTGAAGTAAGGTCTAGGTGGGTGTGGCAGGGGTTGATGCAGTGCTATTCAGAAACTGAATACATCCAAGTCTGAAATCTGCCTCACCGTTGCTTTTTCTGAACATTGGAGTGCTATTGAATGACTCCTGAGCTACTCAGCTGTGTCTTCTCATTCTCCACTCAGCCTTTCTCCACTGCCCCGCCACCCCTGGCTTCCCTCTCCTCTCTTGGTCCAGGATATGGGTGTAATGTTGCATTTAGAGCTTTTCTTAAAACCTCACATATCTTCAGTATCTAGTTCTTCTTTCTAACACTTGAAAATGCTCTGTCACTTTCTGCATTACCGGTTTCACTCCCAAGTTATTTTAGCATTAATCCACTCTGGGCTAGATTGTGGTAACAGTATTTACTTGAAGTCTGTGCTTCCTCCCTCAGTCATTCACAGCTTATTCAAATGCACCTGCAAGTCAGTAATAAATGGGATCACATTTCTTCAGCCTTGTCTCCACTATTTCTTGGTTTATGAATTCAAATGGTATACCCACCACCCTTTTGGATCTCTCAACCAATCTTTAATTCATATTCTCCCATTTTGTGAAGTTTGCTCAGGCGATAGGGCCTTTTCAGTGGCCACTGTTAGACTTTGGAACTCTCTACCATTTTACTTAGAGGCTCAACCTTGTTTTGCAATTTTTAAAAAGCAACTTAAAACTTTGCTATTCAGTCAGTACTGTTTAATTTTCGGTCAGGTCTCTCTTGGTGCAAGGAAGCGTTTTGCATCAGAGACTTCTCCAGCAACTTTACTTAATATCATCGCTATCATATCATGGATTAATGACAACTGAGTTGACACATACAATCACCAGCATTTGCATCCATGGCCTGAAAATGTTTTCGACAGCATTGCCTATCAAGCCTTGCTTTACATCAACGTTTGGGAGATACTCAAAGGAAATAAAACATATGATAAAATAGAACTGGCATTTACAGAGACATTAACGGAGACCTTTACAAAGTAAGGCACCTGACCTTTATTTCAAGCAATGACTTTTGCAAACCGTGGCAAGACAAATCACCATGCCTCCTCTCTGAATTGTTAATGATGGTAAATGAATTGTTACTGAAGTTAATTTATGAAGATCGCTCTAAGCATTTGCAGTCTGTCAGTAAATCAATGAAATGGACACACGCCAGTCGCCTTTTAAAGAGCAAAAGGTTTTCTGAGAGTAAATGACAAAAATGGTCACGGACAACATTCACAACACATTATAAATGTGTTAAATGCATAGGTATGTGTTCTCTCAAACAGAAACTGGCAACAGAACAAGAGGGCAAGCTTTGGTCCTCTCCTGCCTGGATAGATGCTGCACTCTGGCCAATGGCCTCCCAGAATCAACTCTGGCACCACTAAAAGGCATCCTACATGGTGCTGCATGTTCCCTCAAAGGCCACATCAGCTCAACAGTAAGAAGCTAGATCTTCTCCATCAGGGTTCACAGAAGCTGAAAAAGCATCCCCAGCCTGAAGAATAGCTCATACCTTGCTGTAATTTAGATGGCAATTGAAGACATATCTCTTCATATAGCACTACCTCCCCCCACACACATTAGGTACTTACCTCTAGCCTTCCCTGTAAACAACCTTGATTTGCTTCTCAGTGTCCCATTGGTATTCAGCTAGGTTTCTGTTTTGTAAATACTTCTAAGTACATAGATGCATCTTAAAGCACTGGGTGTGTTCGCTGACCTGGCTCTTGGGATTTACGACAAGTCTTGGTGCATCAACAGTACTACAAAGGGGTCCTTGAGATGCAGAACCATGAGAAAATAAGAGAACAAAATGTTATAAAAAACATCATTTTCTAGACAAAGTTAGGCCCATATTTATACTTTTTAGCACCGCATTTGCATCATTTTGTGATGCAAATGCGGTGCAACGTAAAAAATACAATTGTATTTTGTAAGTTTGCGCCACTTATGCGTCAAAAAATGACGTAAATGTGGCGCTACAAAAGTATAAGTATGGGCCCTAATGTCCAACCCAAATATGACTAATGCAGCTTTAGCTTCATAACAGACATTACTATTACCAAATTTAATGGTACACAGTTTAGCAACTTCGAGGGATGGGGAGCAGGGTTACTCTTGCCTGGATTTGAACTTGAAAAGGTATCCCACCTGTGCATCACCGTCAATGGACCAACCTGCCAGCTAACAGAGCAAGACTTGACCTACTCTAATTGGGGCTGAGAATTTGAAGTCAGTGGGTCCGATCGGATTATATGTACAGCTGCGAACAAACAATGCCTTTCAATGTACTTTGATAGCAGATGTGACACCTCTCTGTGAGCATAGATTTTTTTTCAATTTGACAGTCTCTGATGTGGACGTAAGAGTGCAAGGACTTAAAAACTAAAATGCTTATATGCCGAATTATTTTTGAACCCCACAGCCAAAGGGGGCATATTCAGTACAGCCTTCTTTTAACAATTCATTGCAACTTTTGAATCAATGAAGCAAGGCAACAAATGTGTGCTTATTGATTGTGAAATAATAAAGTGAATTATATTTTAAAACAAAGATAATTATTGGACTAAATGGGCAGTTTTTCTGAGTAATACCATGGATTTTTCATGATAAGTTTTGAGGAGCTATCAGTTTGTAATTGACAAACATAAAACATAAATTACCTTGAGGTAAGGCCAGAATATGCTCTTCTATGAATCTGGTGATTGCTGTAAGAAAGTAGATCATTTGTTGGTCTGGATGGGAGTCCTCCACATAGACAAGACCGCAAACTTATTAAGGTATAACACACTTTCAATAATTTGAACCTGGGCTTAAGCCCCTTATAGCTATTGCGCAGAACAGACAGGCTTAATTTAGGAAAAAGTGTGAAGTATTTAGCAGGTCCAAAACAGATAACAAGTCAAAACACAACACAATAAAAATCCCCCAGCCAATTTTTAACACAAAGCATGTCACCCCGGTCAAAGATTTGACCTTATAGGATAGGGCCTTATTAAGTGTTTGGCGGTATTGTCACCGCTGTCACAGTGGCGTCGGAAACCCTGACCGCCAACTGGCGGTCCACCAGCTGAATTACGATGTTGGCAGTTTCCTGAACTAGAGACCGCCGGAGTCCCGCCAACACCACCAGCCATCTGCCGACTGCTGTGATGGCAGCTGAGGAAAAGCAGCTGCCATAGGGCAGTATAGATAAGGGTACCACCGTCCAGATTATGATGTGCTTTTCTGTGGAGCTGAATGTGGCGGGGAGACCGCCTGCTTCGAGATGACAAAATCAAAGGAAATGGGGTTTACCTTCAGTCTCCGACGTGGGTCTGTTAATCCAGGGGACCCCTCCACAGCAGCAACTTCAACCCTACCAAAATCCAAAAAAAAGGTAAATATGACTTGCTTTTTTCTGTCATTGACTGGACTGGCCATTTATGGCCCAGTCTCCAGCAATAGAATGGTACATGCACCATCTATTTTTACACATGTCATGCATTAGTTGACCGTTTGGTCAAAACGTACACACCTGCATCGACACAAATGTAAAAATATACCTTGTATTGCTGTCTACATCCTCTGCCGGTCCACCGCCAAAAGGAACACCAACGCTGGGCCAGGGGTAACATTGTAATACAGCAGGTGAGAGACTGTCGACTCAGCATTTTTTTGGGACCGCTGCCTTGGCAGTCTGGCGGTCCAACTGCCAAGCTTGCAAACGGACCCTTAGTTGTTGAAATGGAAATCCTCCAGCAGGATAAGGCAGCAGTCTGTATCTGGTGAACTCCTCTAGAAGTCAGATACCTGTTTTATGAGGTCCAGCTGAAGCCATTGGTTTTTGCATGAAAAGTCCAAGCACAAAATTTCAAATTTCACAGCCTCTCATCTGGCTGATACTTTCTGTGCCTTCACCTGATCCCAGTTTCAACTTTTGACTCTTTTATGGAGCTTAAAATCCTCCAGCAGAGAAATACTGGAAGCTGTATCTGACAAAGTCCTCTCAAACTCATACTCATTTCACTGCAAGTTCCCAGTGAAGCTCGGGAGATCTTAAAAGTCTAAACATTTTCTGGGTCTCAACTTTAAGACTTTCTGGAGCAGTTCCTCTTGGTCGCTTAGGTCTCTCAGGACCTCATGGACAGCACTTCTGGGACAGAACTCATTCCTGCATAGAACACAAGGAGGGTTCAGTTCAGGGCCAGTTATTACTGGTCAGTTAGGCATTTCAGGAAAAATGCTTCTAGCAGCTTGTTGTGTCAGGAAAGCAGCACAGGACGTGAGCGAACTAACCCTTGGAGTCCACTTCTTAATCCTTGGCACAAGTGGGGGCAGGTCCAGCCCTCCTGGTCTCTACAAAGGCCTCAACCAAAAGGTCCAGTATTCTATTGATCCACAGGTCCATTGAATGTCCTGATGAGCTGTGAGTAAGGTGCCACTTTTTGTAGGATTTACTTGCTAGTGGGCAGGGATAACTCCAGGACACTTCCATCACAAACCTTGTTGTGTAACTCAAGAGACAGTGAGGGTAATTCCACTGTGGTATTCTCTGGTGAATAATGAGGAAGTTTAACCCAGAGTAGAAATAAGCTCAGTTTATTTTCAGTAATGAGGCTCCATCCTTCAGCCAGCATAGCAGGGTACATCTGACCACTGAAATGTGACCAAGCCTCATGTACAAACATTTCAAATGGAGTTATCCAAAATGCTACCCCTTTTACAAGCATCTACTACAACACATCCCTCCCTCTTCAGACAACACAAACAAAGGAGCAGGATGAGAGATGATTAGCAAAACTAACCCAACTAAATGATAACTAAAATCACAAAAAATGTAAAACACTTGGTGAAAGTGTGTTAACAATATTCATTTTTTAACTACAGAAATGTGATTAAATATTCCAGATGCGGCCATCCTGAAGTTTAGCAGCATTTCAAAACAGTTTAACTACTTTGAGAGCTTTGCTGAGGTTGTAATACCTTATTGATCCAATAGCAATTTTAGTACAGTTAGATCACCAATGTCCAAAAAAAAATCAGAAACCATATACATGCCATAATTAACTTTCCTCTATTTTTTTTCATCTCATCTCTTCTCAAACATGCATGTGCAGTCTTCTCATTATGTTCCACGCATTCTCATCATTACTTTTACAGTTTTTCACCCATGCAGGACAATGGTGCTCGGTATTCTCAAAAGGTGTTGCTCCTTTAGTAGTGTGCAGTGTAAATCTGTAGGCTTCTACCCTGTCTCATATTTCTGTTTTCCAATCTTACCCACAACTTCTTAATAACTGTATGCTCTCCTCAGGGTGATATTATATCTCTCTTGGTATGCCTTATTGGTTTGAGGCCCTATTAGTATGGGGATTACAGAGACAATAGTTCTGATGTACAATCCTCCTTCTTCTCTAAAATGTTTCCATTTCAAACGAAGTAAGATGTACTCCATTGCCAGTCAATATACTCTTGGGATTACTCTCCCTGTTGCTAATGTATTCTAAACACTTGGGGCCTGATTTAGATCTCAGTGGAGTGGTTGCTCCGTTGCAACAGTGATGGATAACCCACTCACTGAAATCTGAATACCATTGTTTACTATGGAATTTAGATTTCTGCGGACAGGATATCTGTCAACGTTGTTGCGGAGTAACCCATCCGCCGAGACCTAAATCAGGCCTTTTATCACTAAAAACATAGGGGGTCATTCTGACCCCGGCGGGCGGCGGGAGCCGCCCGCCTGGAGGGAACCGCCAGAATACCGCTGCGCGGTCAAAAGACCGTCGCGGGTATTCTGGGTTTCCCACTGGGCTGGCGGGTGACCGCCAACAGGCCGCCCGCCAGCCCAGTGGGAAACACCCCTCCATGAGGATGCCGGCTCCGAATGGAGCCGGCGGAGTGGAGGATGTGCGACGGGTGCAGTGGCACCCGTCGCGAATTTCAGTGTCTGCTAAGCAGACACTGAAATTCAGGGTGGGGCCCCCAGGGGCCCCACAACACCCCTCACCGCCATCCTGTTCCTGGCGGTCGGAACCGCCAGGAACAGGATGGTGGTGAGGGGGTCGGAATCCCCCATGGCATCGGAAAACCGGCGGGACACCGCCGGTTTTCCTGTTCTGACCGCGGCAAAACCGCCGCGGTCAGAATGCCCTGCGGGGCACCGCCAGCCTGTTGGCGGTGCTCCCGCCAACCCCGGCTCGGAATGACCCCCATAGTAATCTCCCTTACAATAGCAACCTCCAACCATTTAGCGTACACATAAAGACTACGGCATGAAAATATCCAATGACTTGTCATCCCAATGACTAAAAGGAATCTCTCTGTGCACCATACCTGGAATTCTCACCTTCTTATCTAGGGCCCTTAAACCATATTCCATGCATTCTCTAACTTTACGCTCAATTTGGATGTCCATACTTAGCTACCAAGTGTTGGTCTTTGTCTCACATTGGTTTTGCACATACCCAAGTTTCCTATATAAGCTAGACCTATGAGACTTTACTTAATCTTTCTAATAGTACTAACTACAAACATTGCAGAAATAGTTCTGAGATATTTGTGGTTAGTACCATTAGAAGTGGATATTGAATCCAAACCTTTTTTCTTCTCACAAAAATGCTTTGAATTTACTCATTGCCCATATAACCTCTAACATCTCCTTCTCAGTCATGAAATATCTAGACTCTGCCCCCTGCAGAGTTCTCAAAGCACATGCAATTGTCCTGCATAACACTGTTTCAACATTACATCTAATCCATTATCACTGGCACCTGTAATAACCCAACAAGGCAATCCTGGCAGAAAGCTACCAAAACTTTGGTTGCCTCAGAATTTCTTTCACACACTTGAACTCTTTCTCACATTCTTCATCCCATGTGTACTCAACTCTTTTCTTTAGCAACCTGTATAAGAAGGCTGTCCTACTCGCAAAATTTGGGACACAATGAAAATACTATCCCGCCCTACTGAATAATGGTTGTATCTCTTACTTTTTCATAACTTTGGACATCTCATGTGTTGCTTTGATTAACTCATCCTTGGACCCACCCCTTCAGCAGAGATTACATGGTCCAAGTGATTTTTTTCATGTTGAGTGAATTTCCATTTTTTAATGTGAGTCCTTTCTCTCAGAATCTTTAACACACATTGTATTATCTTCATGTGCTAGAAAAACTTTAGTCCTTCAACCTGATTCAAAATCCAAGTATCAGCCTCTGAAAAACGGATGCTGTTGCTGAACAAATACTAAAAGGCATTCTATTGAATGAAACTTATAAAAAGGTCTAATAAATTAAGTGAAAATCTTTGAGTCGTCTGTTGGCCTTACTTGATGGTAGGCCAAAGTAAGGTCTAGCATGGTAAAATATGTATCCTCCACGATCATACTTACCATTTCAGCGGTGTTAGATAATTGAAACCCGTCTTCAACCACACTCTTATTTAGTTCTCTGAGATCAATGCAGAGCCACATCTCACCACTCCCTTTCTGTATGATGAAAACAGGTGCCAACCACTCTGTAGCTTCATCCTCCTCAATGATACCCTCCTCACACAACTGTTCAAGTTTTATTTTAATAGCGTCTCTCACATTGTATGGAATATTTCTCATTTTGCAAGCAAAAGAGATAGCATTTCTTTATTTCGATACAGCGCAAGTAATTATTCAGACAACAAATTTTCGCCGAAAATTAATGTCAAGAATATGAATAATAATATCATCTTGGATCAAGCTTATGCTGTTGACTTGAAACACACAAAAGGTGATGGGAGGAATGCTTGCAATATGTCTAACTACTGGCTACTTTTGCCCACTATGACACCACATTTTTCACTCAGGCATATGCAACTTAGCCTTGCCCGTACTCCAGTAGAAACAGTCCAGTCTGAAATGCCAGGCCAAGTCCTCCCTGAATCTAAGCAAAGGCAATCCAATTCACTTGAACCTGTTCAGATGAATTGGGATTTAAAGACATCCTTATGAGTTTCTGATGCCACCAATTCAAAGCCGTGTCTCTGACAAATGGAATTTAATCACCTTTACTGTCTCTGAAGAAGAAGCACCCCTTTAAAAAGCCAGTCAGTTCAGTTGGTTTGCTTCTATACCTAAAAGGTTCCCCATCTGGTTCAATTAGAGTTACATTGCCTACCATAAACAACATCAAATATTAATGTAAGGTGTCCACCAAATTCATCATCTGAACAGTCTATACCATTAATCAAAACTAAATAAGAAGGATGCTCACTAATATTATTGTTAACACCACTGAAGATATTCATAATTCATAGGACAAATTGTTCAACATCAGATGTCTCCTTAGCATTCATTTTCAATCCATTTCTGCAACACTTCCCAAAATGTCCTCTTTTACCTCACATTTTGCATGTGTTCTGAACAGTCTTTGTGATTTGCCCAACATATCCAAAAGGTCCACACAAAAAAGAAGCACCTTTGGGCCTAAATGTGTTTTTATTCTTAAAATGTGTTTTTAATTTAGTATCTATTACCTGAGCAGCTTCAGCTTCAGGCTTTCCTCTGTGCAACTTTTCCATACATGCTAAGGAGTGTCAATTGGGTTCAGCTGGCCTGATGGTAGTGAGGACAGAGTGCTGTTATATGCTGCTGACCTCTTAATTTATATTAGTGATCCTGAGATCTCCTTGTCCTGACTCTTATCTATGTTGTAAAATTAAGCAGACACATTTGGGCCCATATTTATACTTTTTGACGCTAAACTGCGCTAACGCAGTTTAGCGTCAAAATGTTTTGCGCCGTCTAACGCCATTCTGAAGCGCCAAGCGGGCGCCGTATTTATGGAATGGCGTTAGACGGCGCAATCAGACCGGCGCTGCCTGGTTTGCGTGGGAAAAAACCACGTAGACCAGACAGCGCCGGCGTAGGGGGAAAATGGCGCATGGGCGTCTTAAAATGGGGCAAGTCAGGTTACGTCGAAAAAATCGTCTTAACCCGACTTGCGCCATTTTTTAACGACGCCCATCCCCCATCAACATGACTCCTATCATTGTAAAGATAGGAGTCATGCCCCCTTGCCCAATGGCCATGCCCAGGGGACTTCTGTCCCCTGGGCATGGTCATTGGGCATAGTGGCATGTAGGGGGGCACAAATAAGGCCCCCCTATGCCACCAAAATAAAATATAAAAAATAAAAAATTATACTTACCTGAACTTACCTGAATGTCCCTGGGGTGGGTCCCTCCATCCTTGGGGGTCCTCCTGGGGTGGGCAAGGGTGGCAGGGGGGGTCCCTGGGGGCATGGGAGGGCACCTGTGGGCTCATTTTGAGCCCACAGGCCCCTTAACGCCTGCCCTGAGCAGGCGTTAAAAAGTGGCGCAAATGCGCCGTTTTTAGCCACGCCAACTCCCGGGCGTCTCTTTTGCCCGGGAGTATAAATACCACGTAAAGGCCTGGGAGCCATTTTTTAGACGGGAACGCCTCCCTTGCATATCATTAACGCAAGGAAGGGGTTCACGCTAAAAAATGACGCACATTCCGGGAACTTTGGCGCTATTCGCCTCTAACGCCATAGTATAAATATGGCGTTAGTTGGCGTTAGTTTTGCGTCGAAATTGCGTCAAAAAAAACGACGCAATTTCGGCGCAAACGGAGTATAAATATGGCCCTTGGTCTTTCTATGAACTGGCCCAAATCTATTTCTATCCACTTAATCGATTTACAAGAAGACGACAAGGCCATCATCCCAGTAAATTTTAAATACCTAGGGCCAGATGTAGGTAGGGAAAAATTAGCGACTCGCAAAATGCGACTCTTTGCGAGTCGCAATTTCCGACTCGCTAACTGCAATGCAGGAAGAAAACGCGAGGACAAATTGCGACTCGCAAATGGAGTCGCACCGCAGATAGTGAGTCCGCTGTTTGCGAGGTCGCTTTTTGCGACCGCGCAAAAAACGAACACGCAATTCGCGAGTGGGTGTCGCTAATTGCGACTGTGCTGAAAATTGAATGCAGGTGCTGCAGAACACTCTGGAAAACACTTCCTGGCACATGATGATGACATCACAGCCAGGAAGTTTACAAATACATCTGGGAGAAGGGAGGACCACACCCATTTTCAACTGCAGCACTGCAAAGACACAGAGCTCCAGCAACCATGGCAGAGACCCCAAGAAAGAGGAAACTGAAGTTTGCTGGAAAAGAGTTGGAGGTGTTGACGGAGGAGTGTTGTCAGCACCATGACCAGTTATTTGGCAGGGCAGCCCTCAACGTGCCAGAGACAGAAAAAAGGAGACTGTGGATGGAGATCCAGGAGAAAGTCAACTCCCTGGGAGTCAGCCACCGGAGTATTGAAGAACTAAAAAAAAGGTGGTACGACCTGCGCTCCCGGACCAAGGAGAGGGTGGCAGAGCGGCTCCGGGAGATGAGAGGCACAGGAGGGGGACCATCAACAGTACCACCACCCACACCCCTGGAGGAAAGGGTAGAGGAGACCCTTGAGCGTGAGGCTGTATGTGGGATGGGAGATCTGGACACATCTGAGCCAGGACCATCAACCGGTCAGCACCATGTGACATGCATGTACCCTCATTAATGCCATACCCCCATCCACCTCGTACACAGGAGCATGCACAACCAAAATAGTTCCATTTCAGAGTAGCAAACACCAGAATGGTGCATTATGGGCAATGTAGTCAAGTAGGCAGTTCATAGGCAACAGTTTATTAGGAAGGAGATAACAGATAGTACATACTGACAGTGTGTTCCCTATGTCCCACAGGTCTCCCACAAGACACCCCACCAGCCCAAGCAGCCGGGGCCACTGGTCAGCCAGCAGGCACAGGAGGGAACAGGACCAGCCACCGACACCATGTCCCCTCACGAAACACCTGTTGCAGTGGTGGTGTGTGAGCCAGCACCAGGTACCAGCCAAAGTGCCACAGGAGACGTCCTAGGGCCTCCACCGCATCGCAGGCGACGGGGAACTCCATCCTCACAGCGGCAGGCAGAGTCAGGGGATGCCTCCATGTCACAAACTGAGGCCGCACTCCTACGGGGGTCAGCGCCTGCAGACACAGGAAATCAGGTGGATTACCTGGGCATTGCGGCGCATGGAGCGCAAAAATGGAAATAGCATGCAGCAAGTACATTCAGAGCTGCAACTGATCAGTTCCCACATGGGCGACCTTGCACTCTCCATGCGTCAATTAGTGGCAGGACTGCTAACGCAGACAGAGAGTGCACGGCGCCGGGACCGCCAGCTGCTGAACCGCCTAGACAGGATGTCATCCTCAATTGTAAGGCTGGCCGTGAACACAACAGGTCTTTCTAGGCGCACTGTCAGCCTCCAAGTGGACATGGGCCACTTTGCCAGTGACGTGGCACGTGGACTGGGCCGTCTCAGCCACGCAGTAGACATAATGGAGGCACGGCAGGTGGCCAGGGGCACAGGCGACACGCCACAGGATAGTGAGGAGGGCTTCACTGTCAGCAGTGTCTCTGCCGGGGACACCAGGGTGCTTCGCAGTGGAAGCACAAGGCAGGGCACTGCTGACACCCCTAGTACCAGCCATGCTGGCGGAGGCCGGCATAGGGTTTGAGCTCCACACAGTCCTGGGGTTGGGGCACATGACGTCAATGTGTCCCATGCCAGGTGGACTATTAAAGCCCCTGAACTGTTCCAATTGTATATAGTTTTTTTGTTTTCACTTACTAAACCACTTGTTCTATCCACTTAACACCTGGACTCTTTGTGTGTGACATTGGTGAGTATGGTAAAAGTTAGCACGTACCTTCCAGAGTATTGGTTTGCAATGTGTTCTTGTCTCAGTCTGCCTTGATTTGCGATGCTCCTATCCCCATGATGGCGATGTGATAGCTCTTGCTCTTCATCCTCAGAATCAGGGTCTTCAGGGGTGAGAGGTAGCCCACGTCTGGTGACAATGTTGTGCAGTATAGCGCATGTGACAACGATTTTGAAAGCTGTTATTGGGGTATACTGGAGGGCACCTCCACTTCTGTGGAGGCATCTGAACCTTGCTTTCAGCAGTCCAAAGGTACGTTTGATTATTTTCCTGGTCCTCTTATGTGCACTGTTGTATCGCCTCTCTGACTCATTGCTGGGTGTTAAGTACGGGGTAAGGATCCATGGTCGTAGTGCATATGCACTGTCACCTGTTTGGCACAAAAATTACAATGTTAGCTGGGCATGGGTGGTTTCCACATTGACCTGTGTGTATGTCTGCAAGGTGTTTTCAGCTCTACCTAGGAGGTATCCGTCTCCAAACTCTCCACGTTCTAGGCGTTGGTGTATCCCACTGTGCCTAAAAATGTAGGAGTCATGAGTACTGCCTGGAAATTTAGCTACCATGTCAGTGATGACATAATGGGCGTCACATACCACCTGAATATTGAGTGAGTGGGTACACTTCCGATTGCGGAACAGATATTCCAGGTTTGCAGGAGGGCATATTTGTATATGTGTCCCGTCTATACACCCTATGACATGGGGGAAGTTGCCAATCCGGTAGAAATCCAACTTGGTGCTGTTGATTTCTGCCTCATTCCTGGGTAGGTATATGTATCTGGACATGTGTGTGAGTAAGGTGTCTAGGAATGCCCTAAAGAACCGTGAGAGTGCACTTTGGGATACCCCACCTGCCACAGCAATGACCCCCTGATAGCTACCCGAGGCCAAGAGGTGCAGTGAGCATAGCACTTGCACATGTGTAGGGATGGCGCAGCCTTGCACAGTCTGGCGTTGTAGCTGTGGTTTGAGTAATTCTATTAAATCTAGTATAGCTGCGCTGCTGAGTCTATATTTTTCATAAATCTCCTCCTCTGTTGGAAAAGTGTCTGCCTTGTTCTGTATATCTTCTCCTGCCTCTGGCTCCTCCTCCTCCTCTGCTGTGTGGCGTGGGCTCTCCTCCTCACTGCTATCAGGTATATCTCCGCCATCTTGAGTAACCCAGATGCCTTCTGGGTCTCCTTTTATACTTTGGTAATGGTTACCACCTGCTCTGAATTAGTGGTAAATTGGAAGTGCAAAATGGGCTTTTTGCGACTAGTCGCTATTTGCGAGTTGCTATTGCATATGGTTTGCGACTCGCAAATTGCGACTTCCTATTTGCGGCTCGCAAAATGGGGTCGCAATTTTTGCGAGTCGGTAACGGCTCGTGTCGCATTTTGCGAGTCGGAAATGGGATTTTTGCATCCCATTTCCCATTTTGCGGGGTCGCAAATTGCGAATCGGGCCATTTGCGACTTGCAAAAGTTTGCTACATGTCACCCCTAGAGATGCACATTGCACTCACCCAGCAGCAGGCATGTTACCTAAATATTATACTTGGGTACTGAGAGACTTTGACCACTGGACTTGGACCACTGTGGAAGTCTTCTGTTAAACTCAGCACTTGAGAGATTCGCCCAAACTCTTGGAGCATAAAATACTACAAAAATCTCTCTAATGCGAGAAACAAATTCAAGCACAACCTACTCAAACAACTTCTGGAAACACTAATAGCCGATACCTATCTCAGCATGAGCAACGGCAACATGAAAACTGACCTAATTTTCTACTCTAAAGGTCTTTCAAAATGGTGGAACATCTTTGTTCGCCTCCTTCAAATTACAAAAACAATCAAAATTCCCTATGGAACTAAACTCACTACTATCCTTCCCAAAACTTTAGAGGTGAGATCTGCATATCTATGTTCAGGACGGGGAACATACTACTATCACCTTTCCATTTTTGACCAACATTTCTTGTCACTCCTCACCTCTCTAACACAACCAGATTTGATTTCTCGCCCTCCCACCTACCTTACACCCCAGTACGTTTGCCCAGAGCGTATTCGCTTACAAGACTCCAACAACATACTATGCACCATTGCCACTCCCCCGACACATACTCAAGTCAAGTAAGCTCCAGTTCTATCCCCACTACACCCACCACAAGTAATGACTACACCAAAACACAGTCCCATGTTGCACACAGTGGGTAAGAGAACACCAGTCCCAATTCAAGTACATTCAGCACTGAGCCCCCTTCAAACACACCACAGACTCCCATTGCAGAACCCACCCAGCCCAAAAAAATACTCTAAATTTCCTACCTCAATGTCACCTCCTTCCACTCCATCAAAGATCACTTGCCTTCGGATTTGGAACCCGTAGCTTGCCAACCTACTCACATAATAGGCAACCTCCCTGACATTTTTACCCAGTTTGTGAGCTGAACAGAACAAAAACTTGATTCTCTAACTAAAGACCTCTCCCTCGAAAAAAATGACCTTGCAATCCAGGCCAGGTTAACACTCAATTCCAGCCTGAGGAAAGAGAATTTGACTGCCCAAAAAGGATCTCCAATAGTCAGCAAATTCACTAGCGAGAATTCCATCCTCATGAGCTGACTCTCCTACATCCCCCTATCCCCAATAAAAGCAGAACTACTCAGCAAATCATATGAACACTATGCCTGCATACAATATCCCAGTAATCATTGGCACAAATAGAATCCCACAACCTAACATAACTCCCAGACCACCTGCTCAATACACCACCATTCAAACAAGTCACTCCTCAAAAAAATACCCCTTGTTCCCTAACCTGTATGCTCCTAAACTGCAGATCTGCAGTGAAACAGACCACAGAAATTGCTGAGACCATACTTGTTGCAGAAATTGACATTGCATTACTTACGGAAACCTGGCTTAACCAGCACTCAACCCCAATACTAGACTTGCTTACTCACCTGGCTACTACATCATCAGAAGAGATAGACCAGAGAGAATAGGGGAAGGGCTTGCGATTGTCCACAAAGTGGAAACCCAGTTTAACCCCTGAGAGAGCACAAACTACTCGACCTTCGAATTTCCCGAATTAGAAATCAAAACCAAAGGCACCACTTCCATCAAACTCCACACCATCTGTCATCCAACTGGTGATGGTGCAATGTTTACCAGTAAAATAACGGACCTAATAACTCAGTTCTCACTAACTGACTCCAATGTGTACTCCCGGATGACTTCAACCTGCAATGGAATGATCCAGAAATCACCACAATCCGTAAACTAAATAACCTACAGGAGATCAATGACCTCATAGAACTTTGCTATGAACACAACCACAATAATTACTAGAAGTGCGCTTGTCTCCCTTCCATCCATCTTCCCTATCGACTGGTCGGACCACCATCAAATGCTAATCAATCTCAAAACACACCACATATCCTTCGCAGCACCATCCAACAAAACTACGCGCTGGGCTATTAGCATCAAGCACATCCCACTAACGGACCTAGAATCCAGGATCACCACACAATTACATTTGAATCCCCTCCTTCACACCATTGATGACCTCACCACCCACTATAGCTCATTGATGACAGATGTTCTTGACCAGGTTGCACCACTCAAACTTAAGAGATCAAGACAAATCCAATCTAGACCGTGGTTCAACTTAGACTTTAACAACCAAAGAAGACACCTTAGACTGACCGAAAGTTTATGTAGACAGAACCCCTCACTGGCACACCTCTCACTCCTAAGATCTGAGCGGCTCTCCTACAAGAAAGACATCTTCAGGGGAAAAGTAATTTTCTTTCAACACAACCAGGCAAAGAACAGACCAAGAGAGCTTTTCAACTTAATAAAACAAAAAACTAAGCTTACCTCCCAACAGGAAACAATAACCACCAATGAACGCTGCAAAGAAATAGCTAACTTCTTTTCTCACAAAGTTGTTAAAATCCAATGATCCATGCCCCATGACAATAGTCCCCCAAGAACAAACTAAAAACCGGAAGGACCCAAAAAGCATACTGTATCAAGTAACTAGACTTCACACCTGTGACAGAAGGAGAAATTTTCAAAATAATTGCTAACTTGAAGCCCACATCCCACATCACCAATCCGTTTCCCTACACCCTAGTACAAAACCTCAACCATATCATCCCCCTGAACTGGACTGTTGGACCTGGCCCTTTTTGCAGGTTCATCTCCAAACTTTTTGCCTCCTTCCTCCTAATTTTTCTGACCTCTTGCTGTTGGTTCTAGGACTCTGAGCACTTTACCACTGCTGATCGGTGCTAAAGTGAAGGTGCTTTCCCTACTAAAAGTTGGTATGATTGGCTTATACCTAATTGGCACATTTAATTTATCTGTAAGTCCCTTGTACAGTGGTATCCCTATACCCAGGGCTTGTAAATTAAATGCTATTAGTGGGCTTGCAGCGCTGCTTGCGCCACCCACTGAAGTAGCCTTTCAAACCTGTCTCAGGCCTGCTTGCGCAGGGCCTGCACATCTAACTTTACTTGCCAGGCCCAGAACTCCCCTTTTACTACATGTAAGTCACCCCTAAGGTAGGCCCTAGCTAGCTCTATGGGCAGGGTGCTATGTATGTAGAAGGCAGGACATGTGCCTGATTGCGTGGCTTGTCCTGGTAGTGACAAACAGCCTATTTGGTTTCTCACTGCTGTGAGTGCTGCCTTCTCATTGGATTGCATTGGAAATGCCCTGCCTTACGTCTAGTGGGTATTGTCTAATTTATGAGAGGTAGCGTAGGCATGTTTGGTATGGTTGTAATGGTAGTGAGAAATGCTGCTTATTGGTGTAGGTGGATTTTTTATTATCATTACAGGAATGCCACTTCTAGAACGTGAGCATTTCTCTGTGCTTAATACTCTGGTGCTTTGCAGCTTGACTCCAATCTACGCCTGGGCAAAGCGACAGTTGGGCTTTGTGCATACTTTTCAGACAGCCTGTACACAGGGAGGATGGAGGTGTCACAGAGGTGCATCTGCATTTTGAATGGTCTTCCTCGGCTGAGAGAAGGGGAGGCAGGGCACACTTGCATCTGTAAAGGCTGTGCCCTGGCCTCACACAAAGGGCTCGTGTACCCCCAACTGATGTTTGGAGCATGTGCTGGAGGAGAGAGGGGCACTCCCAGAACCAGTTGTAACTGGTTGGAACCTCCTCTCCCCCTTGTTGTTAAACCTTTCCAAACTGAGTATAAGTACAGAGGATTTTTCCCCACAATTGGAATACTTTGGGAACACTCTGGACTTTAACATGCTTGTAACTGGACACAGACTGCTGCTGGAGGGACTCACCAGGAACCTCCTTGGACTGCTGCTGCTGTGCTGACCTGTGAACTGCTGGGTCACTTGGAGGAACTGCCGCTGACTGTATTTCCTTTGTGCTGGCCTGTGCTGGGCCCTGTCTCCCTGTGCTCCACCTAATATCCCGAGGGGCTGGGTGCTGTGGCCCATGACCCCCTGCAATTGTCGTTAACAGCGCAAGAGGAGCACTGTCCGTGCTGTACTTGCTGGACCATAGCACCTTGTGAAGCGCTTTTCCCTGGTCCATAGCGCCTTGTGAGCGATTTATTCCTGTGCCCCCTGCGCTTCATAAGCACTTGCCGACGTCCTAAAATCACCGCTGTGATCCAGGCGTTGCTGCAACCGGAGCGCGTGGAGAGTGCGCTGTCCAGTGTGCCCCCTGGGCAGAAGGAGAAGAATGACGAAGGGAGCCCGATGTTGTTGTGCCCACGGGGGACTGTGCTGCTGTAAGGAGTGCCCTGGGGCACCAACGGGCCCTTTCTTGTGTTAAAGTTCACCACCATGACCCGGAGAGAAGAGCGGGCCAGTCCGAGCCTGCCGGAGGCCCTGCAGTTCCCAACAGCCGTCTCCAAGAGGAGCACGGCTTGCAGAGGGAGGTGTTTGCCTCCCTCTCCTTTCTAGCAGCCGAAGCAAGGACGCGGGCAGCTGCCACCCATACCCCAGGACATGAGAGAGGAGAGTGAGTCTCTCTAGCCCCTGCCACTGCACCAGGAGCGTGGACGTTCCCACCGTACTTTGGGTCTGACCTCAGGTCCCTCCAGGAGGGTCAGTTGTGGTCCGGGGGGAGCCTACAGATTTAAGGAGCGCTCGGTTTGGGTGCAGGCCCCCGGAGAGGGACCTCAATACCAACTCAGAAGAGGTGCGTGACGCCACCCAGCAATAGAGCGGCCCCCGTTTGGTGCAGAGGAGCGCAAGGGCCCCCCTTTCCCCATTGTGGCACTTGAGGTGCAAGGACAGGTACCATTATGGCAACATGCCGGTTTTTGGCAGTACGAGGATTTATGTCAGTGGTTCCCAAACTGGGCGCCGTGGCTCCCTGGTGTGCCATCAAAACTAGCCAGGTGCCCCACACACGGTTTGGGAACCACTGGTGTCGTTATATTTTGTCCGAACTGGACATAGCTCAGTGGTTCCCAAATTGTGTGAAGCGCCCCTGGCTCGTTTTGATGGCGCACCTGGGAGCCGCGGCGCCCAGTTTGGCAACCACTGATTATGCTAACCTTTGATGTTTGCATGACTTGCCATATGGTTTATGCTGTTTGTGACAGGGCGCGAGGATCGGCGCCGGACCTAACACACCCCGGGGGCACTGCTCAGAGTGCCGGAGTAGATTTCCAACCCCTACACAGGGTTTAGAATTGGAGTGACTTGACTGAGTTGTAGGGATTCAGGAACGTGGCCTGATGAAAGAAAGGCAGTGATGATTTTGGTCCATGTTAGAAATGGGGTTTCTGGTTGGCTAGGGTATGCACCTAAGCCAGGCAGAATCCACCCACTCTAGTCAGGGCAAGGGAGTTACACGTCCAAGATAACCGACACAGATAATGCGACACAGGGGGCGGGGCCTAACATACCCGGAAGACGCCGGGAGGAGCAGACGGGTAGAAAGCCAGGACACGAAGAGGAAGAGACGGTCGGAGGAACCGAAAGGAACCAAACGGGGGAAGAGACGGTCGGAGGAACCGAAAGGAACCAAATGGAGGAAGAGACAAAAGGACAAGGAAACGAGAGAGAAGAGATCTGGAACCGGCTGCAGGGAGCACCAACGAGGACATTGCCTCAAGAAGACTGAGAGGGAGATCGATATATGAAGAGGCCGGCCAAGTTCCAGGAGGAGCATGGCCCAACCAGGTGCGTGCAACGAGCCGGGGAAAGGGAGGGGTGGCGAAGAAAGCCACGGACGCGGGGAGCACTGTTTGTTTGGTTTTGTTTTCCTTTATAATCGAATACCTTTTAAAGCACTGAAACCAAAAGACAGGAAAAGACACGGGGTGAAGAAAGCTGGGTGCTGCACAAAGAAAACAGTGACAAGACTAACCAAAGAGACAGTATACTATAAAAGAAGAAAGCTAAGAGTCCAGAACAAATAGAGTGACAAGAATAAAGTAAAGTAAGGTAAACAAGGTACTTACTAAGGCACTAAATCACTAAATAATGAAGGGGCACGGAGAAGATCAAAGGAAACGAGTAAGAAATAGAGAAATAATAGCCAAAAAGAAAAGAAACAGAAATAGCTGATTTAATTCAAACGTACCTCTTTAAAAGGGCTTCTTATTTTTTTCTCTCCCTCTCATGTTGTGGACGATCTTCTGGACCCCTGAGACATCTCAACCTGAAACAGAAAGAGAAGATATAAGGAACTGGGAAGAAGGAAAGGAAGGTTGCAGCCTACAGAGTGTGGAGAAGTGTGGCTCAATGGTTAGAGCGGCAGACCCTCAAGCAGAGATCTGGCTCAAGACCAGGGTTCAAGTCCTGCTTCGGCAGGTCTTGGGCTCAATTCCCCTTGACCAGATAATTCTCGCCTCGGTGCCTAATCTAATTCATGGGTCCCACTCTGCAACTCTGGGCAATAGCTTGCTTAATCTCCCCAACGGCCCCAACAGTGCTTGGATGCCTGGCTTCACCCTGGGGGTGCTCAGGAGTGGGCGCCTCACAGGGAAAAGCCAGGAGGGGTTCCATAGCGGTATGAGTACAGCACTTTGAGACCCTAACGGGTGAGTAGTGTGCTATACAAGTGTTAATTTACAGACATACAGTGAAAGTAGAAAAGGATTAAGAGAGACATACGTTGAAAAATAAAAGAAAAACCGTAAACATAGTTTGCCTACTGACGTATCCATTTTTACTTACCTGTCACACTGTTCCTGATAGGGGCATTATGTTTGATGTGCTATGACTTGCCATATGTTGGCTAATGTTCCTTTTATGGGCATTTTTTGCTAATATGTTTTCATGACTTGTCATATGTTTTCTAATGTTCCTGGTATGGGCATTTATGATACTTCCATGACAAGTGCATTTCTATAGTAATGTTTTCCTGACTACTGCTTATGTTGCAGAATAATAAGTAACCTGTGTGTTATATGTGACTGCTGCTGATCTCTGCCGAATAACAGTATAATGTAACGTTCTGACAACTGCTTGAGTAGCAGGGTATTACTGACATGTTGTGTTTGGTCTAATCATGTGGTGTACAGTACAGTTTATTTTTATATAACTTGGTGTTGTGTTTCCTTTGTAGTGGGGATAGTGCGTCGCATGTGTTGTGTATGTTGTGCAAACGCTTTACATATTGCCTCTAGAATAGGCCTGAGTGCTCGTGCCAAGCTTCTAAGAGGGTGAGCATGGGTTATCTTGGACGTGAACTCCCTTGCCCTGACTAGAGTGGGTGGGTTCTGCCTGGCTTAGGTGCATATCCTAGCCAACCAGAAACCCCACATCTAACATGGACCAAAATCATCACTGCCTTTCTTTCATCAGGCCACGTCCCTGAATCCCTACAACTCACTCAAGTCACTCCAATTCTAAAAAAACCTGGGGCGGACCCCTTCCTTTCCTAGCTAAAACATTGGAGAAGTGTGGCTTACTTCAACTCAACCAACACAATGTGGAATATAATCCCTATGACACTTTCCAATCAGGATTCAGGAAAGGCTGTAGCACCGAAACTGCTATGCTCAATATATCAGACGACATTCACAGTTCCTTAGATAAGGGCGACTCCTGCCACCTAATCCTAAACAACCTATTGGCAGCATTTGATACAGTTCATCACTCAGCTTTAATGGAGACACTCAAGAACCCCACTGGAATCAATGGCACAGTCCTGAGATGGTTCACGTCCTATCTCCGACATCGCTTCCAACAAATAATAATCAACAGCTGTCTCTCAAAGCCTGCTCCATTACTACAAGACATACCCCAAGCTTCCATCCTCTTGCCAACCCTGTTCAATCTTTTCATGGAACCCCTCACAGTTATTTTAAACCAAGCTGGGATCAAGGATTACCTATATGCCGACGACACACAACTCTATTACAGTATAAAATCACCCACTGAAACCGACATCTCAATGCCACACTAATTAAGATACAAACTTGGCTAAACACCATCCTTCTTAAGCTGAACCCCAACTACTACTCCTCTCCCAAAAAACAAGCCCCTACTCATCCAAGAATAGCTAAAAAATTCAGACACACTAAACTACCCTCCCACACTGTCTAACTCCATTAAGTCCTTGAGTATCACACTAGACATAAACTTGTCATTGAAGGAGCACATCAAAAATACAGCCAAAGGAGAATCTACACACTAAAACATCACAAGAAAATCATCCCTGATGATCTTAAGGTAGTAGTCCTTAATCCCTAGTCCTCTTGAAACTTGACTTTGGCAATGCCATCCTGACAGGAACCCCTAAAAGTCACCTTGCGCCCCTGAGAACAATTCTCAACGTGGCTGCCAGGTTTATCACAAGAATTAAACAGTTTGACAACATCTCATCCACCCTTAAAAGATGCATCCACAAGACAGCTTGTATCACCTACAAAGCCCTACATACAAAAAACCCAAATATCTACAAACTAAACTATGGAGTGCAAGAAAAGGCCGGGCTCTGAGAAGCTCTAACTCTCTCTTTCTCATTCCTCCCATATTTGAAAAGAAATCATCTCAGTCATGCTCCTTCTCTGGAAATGCCCCCAAGATTTGGAACTCTCTCTTAAAGGACCTAAACCGCTACCCCTCCTTTTTGTGCTTCATCATATCTGTACTACTCAACAACTACTTCAACAAGAACACAAGTTGATTTACGTCCCACAAAGATCCAAACCTCTAGGACAATTTCTGTTGGAGAGGTCCCCTGACAAATTGACTACACAGTCTCAAATTTGTCTCTATCCCCTTTGCTTGATTGTTGCTTATTACTGTATCCTTAGTGTGTATTACCTTACTGCTCTATTGTCTTATATTTTTCTATTTGACTGTTTTTAACCCACTTGACATTCGTCATGTACTTCTTGTAAACTTTTCTCAAAACATGTGAAGCTCTCTTGGATTTACTCTTGGGTCTAGCCAGCTCTATATAAAATTCCAAATGATTATAATAACAATAATAATAAAAAATACTAACAATAATAATAATAATAATAATAATAATAATAATAATAACATAGCGGGCAGAGGAGCGCTGCTCAAGATAACATAACCTCAAAAACTCCTCTACTCATTACAGAATTGCCCACATAAAATACCCCCCTCCATTTTCTATGCCCTACATCAAGACATGGTGAAAAACCTCTGGGCAGGAAGCCTCCTGTGTATCTCTTATTGTAAATGTATACTCAACACCTATGATGGGTTCTGATAATTGCAGATATTATTATACTACAGGACTAGCCACCTCTTACCAGTGAATGACTGGCTGTTCGCAAGACGGGATGACCCCTCTATAGCACTGGAACTCCACGCCCTTGAACACTGGGGCGTACTCAACCTCAATGGTGCTAACACTCTCACAACCCTTTCTCCAGCGTCAAAAACTTCTTTAACCTGCTGGCAGTGTTGGTTTTGAAGGGCTCAAAATTATCCGTATCAAGGAGCGGAGGTAACCATCATTCTGAAACTTTGAGTGTTTCCCCCGTACAAATGAGTAGATACATGCAAGAATATGGGAATGGAAGGATAATCAGGGGATATTTAGGAAACAGGTGTATGGATCCCACTCGTAAGTGCACCCTTCACTAATAGTTCACTGGGAAGGGGGTGAGGGTCCGCAAAGCGGGTTTTGTGTGGTCAGCAATAAAATTAAGATGAGCCAAACAGATGTACAGCACGCAACCTAGGGGGATCGAAACAGTAATGTTCCAGTCTAGAGAAGTATTGTACTAATGGGCGCCAGGTGCACTGAAATGTGGTTTCCGTGTGGGATAGTGCATGTGAGAGCTGCTCCTTTGCTAATATATGCCATAAGGATACAAACCATTGGCGATGGCTGGGGGGTTGTCTGTTTCCACGCTAGGACGAAGAGCTATTTCACTGCCCACAGCATGTAGCTCATGAGAGTCCAGTCCAAGTTTATCATGGCCTACAGTGTAGTCGGACGGAGGCACAGTATCACCATGCAGTGTGTGGCTGGAATGGGGTAGCCTACTATACCTTTAATATGACTGAGGACTTCTTTCCAGAATGTTGCGATCAAGGAGCAAGACCACCATTTATGGCAGAAATCGCCTTGTTCTGTTTTGCATCGCCAGCATAGTGTGGAGGTCCCCTGATATACCTGTGCCAACCGGGTGGGAGTATAATAGCATTGGTACATTCATTTATATGCCATTTCCTTAAGGGAGAGGATGCGAAACAGTTTAGGGATATCATGCTAGAGTGTTTCCCATTGCTTTGAGGAAATCTCCTCTGTCAGGCAGCCTGATAGGGCTGAGGATTCAGTGAGACGGAGCATTGGGGCACTCTGTATGGATTGGAAACCAGTCCTTTTGAGCCTGTATAGGTGCACGCTAGTGTTTCAAAGAGTGTAAAGGGGTGGATAGCCGCTGGGTACATGAAAGGATGCAGTACCTACTGTCTTAATTGCAGATATTGCAGATGGTGTGAGTCTCGGAGGAGATCGTAATCTGCCTCACATTGTCAGAAGGATTTCATCTTGGGGACCATAAAGCGATATCGTATTGTTCGGCATTCTTTGTCCGTCCAATTCCGAAATGCATGGTTGGAAAAGACTGGAGGGAACTCGTCTCACCGCTATTTTATCCCATATGTCAAGCACCATCTTCGTGGGCGTTGCTAAGTATGCACTGTGAGGTCTAACATGTTTCGGGAACCACGCCATGTCCCACAGGGGTCTGCAGGCTACTGCTTGGTCCATATGAAACCAGTGGCACTCGCTTTTGCGTGCCGTCCAGGCAGATATAAAGCGCAAATGTGCTGCCCAGTAGTACTCTAATAAGAGATTAGGGCATGCTAGGCCTCCTTGATCAGGGGGCTGCATCAGGAGGTTTTTGAGACCCTGGGCTTCTTGTTCCGTATAAAGGCATTAATATCCCACTGTAGTCTAGTAATATCATCCTGCTGGATAGGTGTGGGCAGGGTTTGGAACACATATAGGACCCTCGGCAGGATGTTCATGTTAATTACATTGATCCACCATGAAATATACAGAGGCTGCCACCGGTGAAGGTCTGCTAGTGTGCCCTTCCGAAGAGGGGGCCAGTTCGCCGCCATCCATGTGTCTAGATTAGCCATAAGACTAATACCCAGGTAACGGATCATATTCGACTCCCATTTAAACGGTGCCAGGTTATGCAGGTGCGGGAAATCTGATTGTGGGATAGTGAGGTTTAAAACTGATGATTTAGACAGGTTGACTTTGAAGCCAGAGGTAGCCTCAAATTTGGCAAGGGTCCGGACCACCACTGGGAGAGAGGTGGAGGGTTGTTTGAAAGTTAGCAGCAGGTCATCAGCAAAGAAACTGACTTTATGTTCCCTCCCGCCAAATGGGATTCCTGCAATCTCTTTGGTCTGCCTTATTGTGAAGGCAAGAGGCTCCACAGCCAGAGCAAAGAGCAGGGGTGACAAGGGGCACCCCTGCCTAGTGCCCCTTTCAATTTAGATTGGAGCCGTGCTACCGCCATAGACGCAAAATGTGGCGCCTGGAGACGCATATGACCCCATCATCTTGGTGAGCAGGTTGGGTCCCACCCAAATCTTCAAAAGAACAGATTTGAGAAAAGCCCAGTTAACTCTGTCAAAGGCCTTCTCCGCATCCAGGGGTCGCAGAAAGACCAGTAATTGGTGTCTGTGAGCCTTCTCCACCAGAGGTGCAACTCGCTGCACATTGTCTGCTCCCTGCCTGCCCCTAAGAAACCCCACTTGGAGAAGAGCCAATTGTCGATTGTTCTAGTGTGTAGGGTGTGCCTTATCCTGCTGTTCAAGGGAACGAATGTCCACCAACATTGGGGCACATTTATAAAAAGTGGCGCTGTACCTGCTGCAGTGCCACTTTTCTTGCGCACCTTAGCGCCACCATGTGTGCGCCATATTTAACATACAGCGCCCCATGGCGATAGTTAGAGAACTAGTGCCAACATTTTTGATGCTAGTTCGATGCTTTGCAGGATTAGTGTCAAAAAGGCCTCCTTTTAACGCCTGCTCTGAGTATTTTTACCACCTGCTCTGAGCAGGCATTAAAAATGCCAATAGAATGATGCAAAGAAATCTAAGAGATTTCTTTGAGCCATTTTTTCAGACCCCCTAACAGGGGAACACCCCCTTGCATACATTATGCCTGGTGCAGGCATAATGTGGTGCAAGGATTTACAAAGTGGCACAATGCATGCATTGCACCACTTTGTAAATATGGTGCAGCGATTTTAGCCCCGTTGGGCCACATTAGCGTAAAAAACAATTATGCTAATGTGGCACAAGGAGGCGATTGGGGCTCTTAAATATGCCCCATAGTGACTTCGGTTAACCAGGCCTCCCTTTTCCTGGCGATGTCTAATGTGGACATCACTCCCCGGATAGTGGCTTTAAACCCATCCCATAGTGTGTGTAGGGAAGTGTCTCTGTATTGTGGGCGAAATAGACCTTTATGCCAGCCCAAATATCATTAACATTGGCTGGGTCGAGCAGGTGTGCCAGGAGGGGGGCAATTTCGTGTACTCCCCGATGCAGTTGATGCAGGTGATAGAGCGTTCCAGCCTAATAATTTACCTGTGTTTGGACGCTCTTGGGTCGATGAATCTTTTGACCAAGTGGGACTCTCTTTACCCAGGAGTAATCATTCAAAATCAATAATCGATAATCAATAACGAACATAAGCAATGCCCTGATCAACATAACACTTCACAATTAATCCAGAATACATTTCGGCGAAACCATGACCTTTCGGTCATGAATAACCACACCAGTTTATGCAAAGTTAATAAATTTATTTCCCTATATTAACAAAGCTAGCACAATGTAGATGTGTCTTAACACCAAATGATATATGTAAATGAACATTAATAGCTGTCCATAACGACGAAACAGATGCAATCTATGCAGCATTTGAATAACAATGCCTTCTATGATGGCAACGCAAACCACTAAAACTACAATCTGTAATGGGCTAATTGCATACATTTAGTCAGCATAACAAGGTCTCAAATTGCATCGTGCATCAAATGAATCCTCATCTAACCTCAAATTAGCATCGGCATGTGGGACTTCATGCAAAAACAATTTAGCAACATTAATTTGGAAAACTCCTCTTTTACCTAAGCATACATTATCCTTGGAGTCGGGAACGTAAGTTGCAACATATTTTACCAATTAACTCACTTTCAGAGCGTCCATTGTCTGCACCTGCAGATTGACCTTGGAGTGAAGAAGAAGATGCCAGGCTGGCACGAAACCTTAAAGATAAGCATGTGAACAATCTCACTGGAAAAGTACAGCTTCAAGCAAGAATACACGTTTCATTAGCACATTAGAAAAATACGAGCATCTAAACCGTGAGACAAGGCAACTAGGCCAAAGCCTCCATTAAAGTTATGCTAAGCTAAAGCATTTCTAACAAGCAAATCATGGCACACGTTTACGATTATGTCAAACTAGTACAATTCTAATACATCACGTTATATGAAGCATGCTTATAAATGTTGGCAAACTACGCTGAGGGCACATTTTGTCCCCGTACAATCTTTATTTAGTTCGATTAAAGTCACACTTGATTATTGCAGTACTACGTTTATGCGCTAATAAATGTAAAACCTTCATTTCAGCTTCATCAGTCCCTCCTCTGATGACTACTTGTCATCACACAAACTAATCCCACAAATTTTATTCCATTAAAATTCTGTCAGTTCTCTCTGCCTTTTAGTTCCCCTTGTTCTTGCTTTGTATTCTTCTGCCATTCTTTTCATCATTTTCTCTTCCTTCCTTCTTTTAATTCTTTCCATGATCATTATTATTCCCCTTTTTATTCCCCAAATTCCAAAGATGCAAATTAGAACTATTAGAATTCCCTGTATTATTTTTAGCAATATTCCATTCCAAATGCCACCAAGCCAATTTCCCACTGAAGCAAGTCCCTTTCCAACCTTCTCCCACACTCCTGGTTCTTTCAATTCCTTCAAGTCTGCACTTTCTTTTGTTAGATTAGCAAGCATTGTTTTAATCTTCACACTATTATCTGGTATATACGTGCAACAGTGTCGTGCACCAAGCATTTTGCAAACGCCGCCATCCTTTGCTAAAAGAATGTCTAAGGCAAGCCTGTTTTGAAGAGTCATAGCTCTTTCCGCTGCAAGTTCAGCATCTATCAGGATTATAGCACCTGAAAACTTTGTCAACATGTTATCCACTATAGTAGACAACTTTCTTATTTTGATGGAATTCAACACAACTCCCAATGAAGGAATCATGGCTCCAAATATATCTCCTACCACAGCAGCTGCGGTCTCTCTTTTCTGGATACGATGGGATCCAGATGTCTTTGGAATCATCGATAGGTCATCCAGTTGATAAACCTTTGGGAACACTATACCCAAATAACATCTCCCCCACCATCCCTTTGGAAGACGATAATAGGCATTATGCCCACAAATGTAATATACACCTGGTATGACAGGATCAAGTCCGTTCAGCATGAATGTCCATTTGGCCTTAAAGATAAACGTATGTTTACACTCACTCGCTCCTACGAAAATGTTATCATAATAAGATTCACCTCGATATATACAAAATTTCCCTACATGCCAAGCATCTAAAGCTATTCTCCCTTGTGTCTTTATTGCAGCAAAAGCATAATTATCTACTGAAGTCCTCTTATGTAGCTCTTTTTCCAATTTCGCATTCATTTGTGCCCTTCTATCATCTGTGCGATCTAAAAAGCTTATTTCTACTGCAGAGAGGGAGCAGGTAAGATTCTCCCTATGAGCGTGAGCTGTTTCAAAAGGTAGCATTGGCTCGAAAAATTCTCTCATTATTTTAGCATCCCAATCTTTAGCAATCTGGCTTAGCTGCGTGATTATAGGAACATATGCAAAGGTAACATCATAATTTGAGTAAAAATACTGTATGTTGGTTTGACCATAAAATCTAGAAGTTACTATACTACATGTAATCCCATATGTAAGAGGCATGTGATGATAAGTCACCCCTTCGGTTACCGATGTCGGTATCTGTGTACACACATAACAGTCTTTCGCATCCATAGTCTCAACATATTCTGTTAGCAAGCGATAGAAAACATTATACGAAAGTTCCTTCTTATCATGCAAGTGTCTCTCATCTAATTCTAGTCTTTTCAGTGCGGTTAGTTCAGTGACAGTAACAGGAGCAAAAGTAGAAGCATCAATTTTCTCATTCTCACCCTTACCATGCATTCCAAGCACTATTGCCATTATTATTAGTACACATGCAATTACCAAGCCTATACACACATATTTACAATATTTCTTTCTACTGTTTTGCGTCATGATCTGTATAGAATCAGAGAGCTAGAAGCACCTGTAAAAGAAACGATTTAGCAATCAGTTACAAAGCTGAACGAGCGCAATGTTCACACAGTTTTCTTCAGGAGCCAAGTCACTTTTCGGTTAGCAGCATTTGTCTCAATTCGGCAATAACTCAGTCTCAATTCGGCAATAACTCGTTTTTTTTTTTTTTTTTTCAGTTGGCAACGTTGTCTCAAATCGTGTTTAAGAGTCAATCAAGTTTTCAAAGTCTTATCAAGTTAGCAAATGTCTCATCCGGTTTAGCAATGTCTCAGCTGGTTGTATCACGTTAGATTATAGCAAGCAATGTCATTTATCAGCTTTTCAATCAACAGTGTCCATAAAACTTTTCTTTTCTATTGGTATCTCTTCTTCTTCGTTCTCGAGGCTGAGAGATACAAACTCGTCAGTCCAATCGTCATGGACTACATATGCCCATTCAGGACCAGAATATCTTCTGTTTGGTATCCTTTTCCTTTTCCATTTTGCATCTCTCTTTGACTCTGCCTCACTGGTACTTTCCTCTTTGGCCAAGTTTTTTCCTTCACTTGATGTTGGTGTCACGACAGACACTTCCTTTCTTTTCTCTTTCACTCTTGGCCATTCACTGTCGTTCAACTTTTCTCTAGTTCTTACTTTTACTGGTGATGTACTTTGTCTTTTCCTTGCACTGTGTCCACCTGATGGACCTGCGATCTCTTCTGAAGAAGTTTGAACAGTTTCGTTCTGTTCTGCCTTGTCCCCTCCTTCTGGGGAGTCAATCAGGTTTTGCTTTTCTTTTTCTGTACCGTCTGCTTCTGGGAAAGCCCTCCTCTGATCAGGCTCTCCTGCTTTTTCACCTCTTTCGAGCCCTTTGTCACCGTTACTTTCTTCAGGCTCTGTGTCACTTTCAGCTGCTTCAGGTTCTTTGTCACCTTCAGCTGCTTCAGGCTCTTTGTTACCTTCAGCTGCTTCAGGCTCTTTGTCACCTTCAGCTGCTTCGTCGCTGTCTGAGGTTTCTCCTTGATCTTCCTCAAGTGAATCGGTTGCTTCGTCCTCAGAGAATATTTCTCTCTCCTCTATCTCTGCCTGTTCGCTTCTAGTTCTGTTTTGCTATGTCTCAGCGCTCGACACTTTGTTATCAGGTACTGGCAGTTTCAGCGCTTCAACTTCCTCATCGGTGGGACACAACACTTTCTTTGTGTGACTGGCGTGAATCCAGTTGGGAACCCCCGCACACTTCACAGCGGAAGTTGTCGTCAGGATCACTTGGAAAGGGCCTTTCCAACGGGGTTCCAGACACGACTTCCTCACGTGCTTCTTTACCACGACCCAGTCACCTGCTTTCAGTGTGTGTCCTGGACCTTGGATCAGTGGCAAGGTGGTTGCTTCCACCTGGTGAGAGAAAGAGCGAACCACGTCAGCCAGACCTTTGCAGTAGTCTAACACCATATCATCTGTAATATTCAAAAGCGCGTTTGCGGGAACTGCAGGAAGTCTCATGGCCCTGCCCATGAGAATTTCGTGCGGAGACAATCCAGTCTTTCTGTCAGGGGTGTTTCTCATTGACATTAACACCAAAGGTAATGCGTCAGGCCATTTCAAATTTGTCGATGCACATATTTTCGCCATTCTTGATTTCAGTGTACCATTCATTTGCTCCACCAGTCCTGATGCTTCAGGGCGATAGCTACAATGCAGTTTTTGCTCAATGTTCAGCGCTGCGCAAAGTAACTTTATCACCTCGTTATTGAAGTGACTTCCCCTATCTGATTCTAAAGAGATCGGGAATCCGAAACGTGGTATCAACTCCCTCAACAATAGTTTTGCAACTGTAAGGCTGTCATTTCTACGTGTGGGGTATGCTTCAATCCAGTGACTAAAAATGCACACAATCACCAACACATACTTCAGACCTCCATGCACAGGCATCTCAATAAAGTCCATCTGCATTCTGCTGAACGGGCCACTCGCCCTGCCAATGTGGCTCGCGTTCACAACTGTTCCCTTTCCTGGGTTCATCTGCTGGTAAATGACACAACGATGGCAAACTGCTTCTGCAGCTTGACGAAATCTGGGGTTAAACCAATCAGTTTTGAACAATCTTATCATGGCATCTCACCCTAGGTGAGCCTGCCCATGATAGAACCGCGCTAGCTGCGATAAAAGACAATTTGGTAAAACATATTTCCCCTCATTTGAAACCCATAACTCATTTGGTCTCTGTGTACATTGTGATTTAATCCAGGAAGCCTTTTCATCCTCCCTGACACTATTCTGTAATGCTTTTAGTTCATCCATTGTATCTACGACCTTTAAAGCAAATGCTTCAGCTGGTTCGAGCTCTGGCTCACTTATTGAATTCCATTCATCCCTGAGCAATATACAGTTCAAGGCACAAAATCTTGCGACTTGATCCGCATATGCGTTTCCCAAGGAAACATAGTCCTGTCCTTTTGTATGAGCACTACACTTCACCACTGCAATTTCGGCTGGCATTTGAATGGCGTGTAACAATTCCCTTATTCTCTCCCCGTTTTTCACTGGGGACCCTGAAGAGGTCAGGAAACCTCTCTGTGACCATAGTTGCCCAAAGTCGTGCACAATTCCAAACCCATACTGACTATCAGTGTAAATGGTGACCTTCATCAATGTAGACAGTTGACATGCTCTGGTAAGGGCTACAAGCTCTGCTACTTGTGCAGAATAGACTCCTTGAAGCCAGGACGCTTCCAAGACACCTGTTACAGTACATACAGCATATCCTGCTTTCAATATTCCCATTGCATCTCTCAAACATGACCCATCAACAAAAATAATTTGGTCATTTTCATCAAGTTTAGTATCCTTGATGTCAGGTCGGGGTTTTGTGCAAAATTCAGTCACCTGAAGGCAGTCATGCTCGACGTCTTCAGCGTTCTCAATTTCAGCATTTTCTCCGGGAAGCAAGGTTGCTGGATTCAACGTAGTGCACCTTTTCAGCTGCACATTCGGTGAGCCCAGAATTATTGTTTCATACCTTGTGAGTCTTGCTCCAGTCATGTGTTGAGTTCGGGAGCGGGTCAAAAGTATCTCAACTGAGTGAGGGACCATGACTGTTAATGGATGTCCCATCACTATTCCTTCACTCTGAGTGAGGCTGATACCAACTGCTGCTACGGCGCGCAAACACCCTGGAAGTGCTGCTGCGACCGGATCCAAAGTAGCTGAAAAATACGCTACTGGTCTGTTTATGCCACCATGGGCTTGGGTCAAGACAGACAAAGAACATGCATCACGTTCATGACAAAACAATGTGAAAGGCTTTGTGTAATCAGGCATACCTAAAGCTGGAGCCCTACACATGCATTCTTTCAATTCCATAAAAGCATCCATCTCATCTCCTTTCAGCTCAATTTCATCCAAGGCATCCTTCTGGGTCAGTTTCAGCAAAGGTTTTGCTAGAGTTGAGAAGTTGGGAATCCACTGGCGACAGTAGCTTACCATCCCCAAAAACTTCCTCACCTCCCTCCTTGTCTTTGGTGGACTCATTTGAAGTACACTTGTTATTCTTTCCTTCATTATTCTCTGTGACCCTTTCTCTATTTGGTGACCCAAGTATTTCACCTTCTTCTGACAGAACTGCAATTTTGAAGGAGACACCTTGTGTCCATTCCTTCCCAAATGGTTCAGTAGGGCAATGGTATCAGCTGTGCAGCCACTTTCTGTCTTAGCTGCAATCAGTAAGTCATCAATGTACTGTACTAGGACTGACTCGAATGGCAATTCTAACGCTTCCAAGTCTTTCTTTAGAATCTGATTGAAAATTGACGGTGACTCAGAAAACCCTTGAGGAATTCGACACCAACTGTAAACTCTGTCTAGGAATTTGAAACAAAAGAGAAATTGGCTGTCCTCATGGAGAGGCACCGAAAAGAATGCTTGTGACAAGTCGATGACTGAGAACCACTCAGCATCGCAAGGGACTTGGAACATTATCACAGCTGGATTCGGTACTACAGGACAGCATTTGACTATGATGTCATTTATTTTCCTCAAGTCCTGCACAATTCGGACCTTTCCACTTGGCTTTATGAGTCCCATGATTGGTGAATTACATGGACTGCTCAACACTTCTTTCAGTACTCCCTGTTTTACGAACTCGTCAATGAGTTGGGCGACTTTCATGAGGGTGTCTTGTGCCATGTGGTATTGTGGGGTCTGGGGAAAGGTTACATTGGGTTTTACTGTCACTTTCACTGGTTCCGCTCCTTTCACCAATCCCACCTCCTTTCCTGTCATATCCCACACTTCTTTTCCGACTGTTTCTCGTAATTCAGCTGGAATATCTTCTTCAGTTAACATCGGAAGAAGGTTAATCAGAGGATATTTTTCATCGACAATTTCCATCTCCTCCCCTTCTACACTGTCCTCTTCTTCCCCATCACTGCTCGTCTGAATTCTAATTCCATCGTACGAACACATAATCGAACATCCCAATTTGCACAATAGGTCTCTCCCTAACAGTGCTATCGGGCTTGAGTCACATACCACAAAATTATGTAACCCTTGGTAGTTACCAATGCTGATTGGTACTGGATCTGTGATTGGGTTCGTCAGGTACCTGTTTGCTACTCCCACCACTTGAACTGTCCTCCCTGAGAGTGGCAAATTTGGTACTTCAATGCTCCTAACAGTTGAACGTGTGGCTCCTGTGTCAACCAAGAATGAAACACGATGACCCATAACTTTTCCCTCTAAGTATGGACCCTTTTGATCAACTTCCAAGGATGCTGCAAGCACACAATTTCCCTCCTCATCTGAACTTTCACTCTCCCATACATTGTTTATTCCACTCTCACTGTGTAATGGAAACTGTTGTACTGTGCCATTTGTATTCATCACCTGACTCGAGACCTGTGGAGGAACCATCACTTGCTGCTGATTCATTGGTGCCAAAGGTATTTGCATTTGCTGATTAGGTACCAATGGAAACTGCTGTTGCATCGGCTGCATTTGCGTCATCTGCATACGAGGCATCTGCATCTGCTGCGGCTGCATAGGCTGTAATCCTTGCAGTTGATTTATGGTCTGAAAATTTGGGTTTGGACCTCTCATTTTCGGTCCCCTCATTGTCTGAAATGTATTGACATCATTGTTTTGCTGACCAACACCTGCACCTTCCTGCACCACCATCGGGCACTCGCGTTTCCAATGTCCGACTATTCCGCCCACGTGACACGGCATCACCCTTTTCATTGCCTGCATACCATTCGGAGTTACAACAGTATTCAAATCCGGACCATTATTCACAAAACCTCCTCTGCCTCTGCCTCTCGCCTGTGGCTGGAACACCATATTTCCCTGCAGCTGCGGCTGCGGCTGCGGTATCTGCTGTTGGAACCCTTGCAACCCTTGCAAACCTGTCTGAGCTGCTTTAAGCTGCATCATCATCACCTTCTCTTTCAACCTTTTCTGTTTCACCTCAATCTCGTCACTACAGTATTCCGCATAATTCAACACTTCATCAATAGGTTTCGACTGCCAACAAATCAAATGCGTCTTTATCATCTGACTTATCTCTGGTCTCAGCCCTTCCACAAATCTAAACACAAAATGAAGCATGTCCTTCGCCTCTATTGTTTCCGTGCCACTGTAGTTCTTGAACGCCTTCAACAACCTCTCATAGTAACCATGAATCGACTCTTTAGCCTCTTGGGTAGTTCGATCAATCTTCTGCCAACCCACATTTTTCGCGGCAACCTTCGTCTTCAAATGCTCAATCACCTTATAGTACAGGCTCATCACCATAGGTGATGGTGCACCCGTATCCCTGTCTCTCTCTGGTTCACTTGTCGGCCAACCTACAGCCCTTTTGCATTCTTCCCACAAATCTGCCGGAACGACAATCTCAAAGAGGGTGTTCAGGTCTTCCCAAAGACATTTTGCAAGCTTCACAAACCTATCAGTCTGTTGGTACCATTCAATCGGTTTCTCTCTCAGTTTGGGAAAATCATCCGTAAAAGACTGAATGTCGCTTCTGTGCCACGGTACATGTATCAATTTTCCCCCTGCTGTCTCCCTCATTGGTAACATGGTTACTGTATCACTACTCTGTGGTCTTTTCTCCTTGTGCTCTGGGACACTGTCTTTCTTCTTTTCCTTTTTCTTTGCCCACCTGCTTTCCCATTTGTCTAAGCACCTCCACACTTGTGCACTCTGCAGCAATTCTCTAAGGTGCGTCTTCATGCCTGCTGACCTCATGTGTTCAAAGTCTGTGGTCCCGAAATCCAATCTATAGCTCCTGCTCAAGTGTTTTGTCTTGTCTATCTCAATCCCGTTTTTGTCAGCTATTTCTTGCAACCTTCTGTGTACCTTGTTCACTTCTCTCGTAATCCTGGGACATAGATACCTTAGCTCTTCTTCCGAGTAGGACTCTAGCCTATTCACGCCCATAGTCCCTTCCACCAACTCTTCTGCTTCCATGCTCAACCTTACCCTATTCAGGTAGTCTTCCCCCTTCCCACTTGCTGAGCTTTGTGTGGAATTCAGACTGTTGAACCACTGTGTTAGCTGTTGCGCATTCAACCCCATCAGTGTAGCGTTCACATCGACTGCCATTGATGGTTGCGGCAACTTCTCAGTGTTCGATGTTAGAGGTATTATCAGTGGTGGACTCGACCTCACCACTGTTGACTGAGCACATATGGGACTAAACTCCATCAAGGACCCAGATCCAGTTGGCTGAGCCGCTATCGGAGTTATCTCTGGAGTGTTTTCTATGCACCTCCTCTCCGTCCCATTCTGCAGCATTGATCCTTGACCGCGCATACCTAAGTTAGGCTGGGTGTACAAAGGTACCGGTGGACCTACAGTAATGGGTAGGGTTATCGCATCTGGGTTCTGTCCATTCCCCAGGTTCTGAGGCATGTTCATTCCCACACCATGGGTCATCATTGCCGGCATGCCCATCTGACTCCCCGTCATCTGAGCATGTGCTGTCCCCCCCTGCATCTGCTTTTGAGGCATCAAAAACTGAGTTGATTCAGCTTGTGCCAATGTTGGGTTGCAACCATTCTGTACTCCCATTACGGTTGGATCTAGAATCATCCCTGCACTATTGTCACTGCTGTAGTACCTTGGGACCTGCGGCTGATAATTTTCTGCTGGTTTCAATATGGGCACATCTGGATATATTCTCCTAACCTGCGGTATCTGCGGGGTGAACAGTAAACTCGGGTCCTTAGATCCCGATGGCATTTCTGAATTCGGAGTTTCATTATTCTGTACCGGTGCCAGAGGGGCAGAACTGGTACTTGGACCTTGTCCACTCTCTGCATAAGGTGGTGGACGGTCGTTCAGCAATTGCATGATGAACTCCTCATCATCTGACTCATCTTCTCTATCTTTGGAACACCTCCCGTTTGTCTTACAGGTAGCTTTCTTGCCTGTCGCCTCTTCTTCCTTAGTAACTGCGGGAAACAATTTTATCCCCTGCAATACATCTGACCTCCACACCTTCTGTGCATTGTCCCACCTAGCGTCCGCTAGTGTCTTTTCTACCTTTCTTATCCTGGTCTCGAACTTCTTTTGCTGTTGCTGTCTAGCCATTAGTTCCCAAATCGCTAGAGCCTCAAACTGTGCTGGTCTTGGAGGTACCTTCATGTCGTACATCGCAAATCTCAAATTCTCTAGGATCCTTATATTGAATGTCCCATGAATCGGGAACGCTACGCTCCCATGTTTCTCTGTCAGCTTGTGCCATTGCTTTAGCCAAAGACACGGAGCTACCCCTTTTTCCTCCATTACAATGTAAGCTGGTGTACCTTCGGGTGGCGTCTCCTCTCCTACGCTCGCTTTAATGTAAGACTCTCCCTTCATCGCACTCTTTAACGCTTTAAAAAATTTCATTTTCTCGTCTTTTATTTCACAAAATATGTAATCAATAGGTGACTTTAATTCCCGGAATACTCTTCGCTTGCCTTTCCCCTTCCAATCGAGCCCCACGGACTGCGTCCAATCCGTGCGCGACCCTTCTCTGAAACCAACCTATCCCAGCGCGGCTCCTAGTGACGTCACACTCACACACACTGCGGCTGACAAAGCCTCGCGGCTCGTCCTCCTTCACTCAGCTCCTCTCGTAACAACTTCTAGCATGTATCGCGAGCAACCAAAAATATAAAACAGATCTGTCGGTTTACTACAGGAAGGGTAACACAATCGCTTCAGGACCTTAGGGATTTTTCACTAGCCTCGGCAGTTATTCCATCTTTCTCGGTCCCCACTTTCGCAAGCAAATCTGACCCGCAGACTCTGCTCTCAACTTGTCAGTGATCTATTCTAGTGCACTTAGAATTTGTCAAAGCCCGAAGTCGAAGTTTCTTTCACTCCCTTAACACACGTACCGACTCGTTGACCACGCCCGATCAACCTACTAAAGCGACCAGACCACAACATAAAACAAGTGTCTCGTACACTTTTCAACATACTCCGGAGTCTCTTGACCTCGCAGGGCCCGTCTCAACAACAACAACCACGTGGACCTTTTTTCTGCACAAAGCGCCACATACACATGAAGTTCGACGACTTCCCTACTCTCACACTCGGAGTCGCACCTCCGCTATTTCTATGAAGTTCGACAACTTCCCTACTTCTACACTCGGAGTCGCACCTCCGCTATTCTCTAAAATCCTCGCAACCTTTTCACACAATCTGCGGCAATAAGCTGTGCAAGCGCAAAATCCTAACTTCACTCATACCGTCACTAGTACCACCAACGCCGATTCCACACCTCCATTCTCTCCATTCGCAAGCTCTGAGATCCCGGGAAAGTCGCGGGGGACTTAGCCCATCATCATTCTCTCAATCTGTTTTATCCAAGAAAAATCTAATTCAACTTCTCGAGTGGGGTCTCAAAGGCGTAACCGTTAATTCGACACCATGTACTTTAAGAGTAAGGCGTCCCAAAGGGCGAAACCGTTAATTCGACACCATGTACTTTAAGAGTAAGGGGTCCCAAAGGGCGAAACCGTCCTCTGCTACCATCTACTGATAGAGCGTTCCAGCCTAATAATTTACCTGTGTTTGGACGCTCTTGGGTCGATGAATCTTTTGACCAAGTGGGACTCTCTTTACCCAGGAGTAATCAATCAAAATCAATAATCGATAATCAATAACGAACATAAGCAATGCCCTGATCAACATAACACTTCACAATTAATCCAGAATACATTTCGGCGAAACCATGACCTTTCGGTCATGAATAACCACACCAGTTTATGCAAAGTTAATAAATTTATTTCCCTATATTAACAAAGCTAGCACAATGTAGATGTGTCTTAACACCAAATGATATATGTAAATGAACATTAATAGCTGTCCATAACGACGAAACAGATGCAATCTATGCAGCATTTGAATAACAATGCCTTCTATGATGGCAACGCAAACCACTAAAACTACAATCTGTAATGGGCTAATTGCATACATTTAGTCAGCATAACAAGGTCTCAAATTGCATCGTGCATCAAATGAATCCTCATCTAACCTCAAATTAGCATCGGCATGTGGGACTTCATGCAAAAACAATTTAGCAACATTAATTTGGAAAACTCCTCTTTTACCTAAGCATACATTATCCTTGGAGTCGGGAACGTAAGTTGCAACATATTTTACCAATTAACTCACTTTCAGAGCGTCCATTGTCTGCACCTGCAGATTGACCTTGGAGTGAAGAAGAAGATGCCAGGCTGGCACGAAACCTTAAAGATAAGCATGTGAACGATCTCACTGGAAAAGTACAGCTTCAAGCAAGAATACACGTTTCATTAGCACATTAGAAAAATACGAGCATCTAAACCGTGAGACAAGGCAACTAGGCCAAAGCCTCCACTAAAGTTATGCTAAGCTAAAGCATTTCTAACAAGCAAATCATGGCACACGTTTACGATTATGTCAAACTAGTACAATTCTAATACATCACGTTATATGAAGCACGCTTATAAATGTTGGCAAACTACGCTGAGGGCACATTTTGTCCCCGTACAATCTTTATTTAGTTCGATTAAAGTCACACTTGATTATTGCAGTACTACGTTTATGCGCTAATAAATGTAAAACCTTCATTTCAGCTTCATCACAGGCGACCACGTCAGAGCTGTGTGCACCTGATCTGATATTGATATGTCAGATATTTCAGCGTTGTCTAGATGAGGGAGGAGGGCAGTGTAAGGAATACATAGTCAATGCGGGAGTAAGTGAGGTGCACATGAGTGTAGAATGAGTAGTCGTGGGAGGCCGGATGTTAATGCCGCCAGGCATCAACCAGCCAGAGGTCTTTTATAGTTGTCTTCAGTTGAGCCAACATGGTGCTGGCCCCTTGATAAGAAGCTGCCTGGCGGTCTTCCAAGGGGTCCTAGACTAAATTGAGATCTCCTCGGAAACCAAATAGTGAAAAACAGAAGTCAGGGCACTCATGAATCAAAGCTAAATCTTTCGTAAGTGTTTCAAGTCCAAGCTTGCTATTTCGTGCAAAAAAGTATCCCAATACCAGCACGGACTGAGACTTGTGAAAAACAAACACTCAATATAATTTAGAGATATGATATCCATCAAAGATAAAAAATAATAATAAAATCGTCGTCCTTGGAACCAAAATCTTTATTACAACAACAGCCAACACGTGTTTCGTCCTATGAGATATTCACTCTCAAAGACTTCATCAGGGCTTCATTACAAGATAGATAAACATGCTAATATATCCGACTCATTAATCACGGTATCCTTAATAATCCATAATAAAGAATTGTTGATAGTAGAAACACCGTAGCGTGTAAAGCCACCGTCCGTAATATCACAAATCACATAGTTAGAGGGCCGCGTTCCAATTGATTAATATATCGATATACAGTGTTTCCACTATCAACAATTCTTTATTATGGATTATTAAGGATAACGTGATTAATGAGTCGGATATATTAGCATGTTTATCTATCTTGTAATGAAGCCCTGATGAAGTCTTTGAGAGTGAATATCTCATAGGACGAAACACATGTTGATACTGGAGGTGCCGCGTGTTGATTGGAACGCGGCCCTCTAACTATGTGATTTGTGATATTAGGGATGGTGGCTTTACACGCTACGGTGTTTCTACTATCAACAATTCTTTATTATGGATTATTAAGGATACTGTGATTAATGAGTCGGATATATTAGCATGTTTATCTATCTTTTAATGAAGCCCTGATGAAGTCTTTGAGAGTGAATAGCTCATAGGACGAAACACGTGTTGGCTGTTGTTGTAATAAAGATTTTGGTTCCAAGGACGATGATTTTATTATTATTTTTTATCTTTGATGGATATCATATCTCTAAATTATATTGAGTGTTTGTTTTTCACAAGTCTCGGTCCGTGCTGGTATTGGGATACTTTTTTGCACAAAATAACAAGCTTGGACTTGAATCACTTATGAAAGATTTAGCTTTGATTCATGAGTGCCCTGACTTCTGTTTTTCACTATTTGGTTTCCAAAGAGATACGAGAGGAGTGAGGAAGATCCTCTTGCCAGGAGCACTGCGCTTGAATGTTTTTGTACTCGCCTATAATGTGATGACTAACTGTGAGTGCTGTTTTCCTATGTTTGTCTTCCCAAGTGCTTTCACTCTGTCTTTAAATTGAGATCTCCCCCCAATATAGCATCACCCAAGACCCTCCCCAGTTGTTCATTCAGTACCCTGCGGATGTACGTGTCCTCGCCAGTGTTTGGCGCATGTATGATTAGGAGTGTAAGCTTATGGCTGTCCTTGGAGAGATGTATTGTGAGGCAGTGGCCTTCAGAGTTGCGTACCACTTTGGTAATGTGGGGGTAGAAAGGTGTCTTGCAGAGTATTCCCATCCCTGTGATTTTAGTGTCTGCATAAGCCAATGGCGAATCGGGTATCGTGAATGCGCCATCTGTGTTCTGTCTATGCCCCGCAGGTGGGTTTCCTGTAGAAATACTATGTCAGGGTCATGCCGAAGTATGTTCCCCCAGACTTGCTTATGCTTGTTAGGGTAGTTCAGGCCCCGGATGTTAATGGAAAGCAACGTGCCCCATAGGAAAGTAGCCATATGTCAGGTTAGATTTAAAGGAGGCTGTGTTTGGTGTCGTACAGACCACCCACCCCCCCAGACATCAAGACCAAAATGCACATGGAAGCAAGTGGGCCCCGGAAGGTAGGAAAGCTGCCAATGGATGTAGTATGGAGCCCCTGTAGAAGAGGAGATTGGGTCAGAGCTAGAGGAGTACACCTGGAAAAGGAAACAATAAAAGGAAAAACAGGCAAACAATGAACTGTGGACAGCTGGGCCCAACTGCAGGGCTCCCTTCCCTTGGAGAACAGCAGGGTAACACCCACATTTCCCCAGAGGAGTGACCCTCAAGGAAGATAGAGCGAGGGAGCCGGACCACATCAACCCAGAAACACAATTCCAGTCAGTGATGTCCACAAGTGCTCTCCGGCCCCCAGATCTGTGCCATTGCCATAGGGCACAGTTTAGTGGTGTCAGGTAGCAGGAGCGTGGACAAGCAAGGCTCCTCTTGTAGGCCTAGCAGCAAGAATCAGAAGGAGCCAACGGCCACTGAAGAGGGGGATGGCGTGCGGTTCAAGCTTGGAAAATGTTGGATAATGTAATTTTTCATTCTCCTCTAGAGAACTTCATCAGCTAGGCACTTCTTTCGCTGAGGGCCAGCAGTCTCCCAATTAGGCTTCAGTGGTTTCCCGGAAAGGAGACACTCTCTCTTCTCAGTGGCCGCATCTGTGAGATTAAGCAGCTTCAGTGCCTCCAAGAGGGCTCTTATGTAGCGCCTTTCCCCTCCCATTCAAAGATAAGAGCAAAAGGGTGGCCCCACTGATATCGTACATTCGGGCTGCATAGTTGGTCAGTGACCAGTTTGAATTCCTTTCTACGATGGAGGGTGAGAGTGGAGAGGTCTTGGAATAATTGAAAGGTGTGGCTTTGGAAAGTTAGAGTCGACTGGTTGCGTGCCACTGAGAGCATCTCTTCCTTCTCTATAAAGCAGTGGACCCTTGTAAGTATGTAGGGGTTGTACTGAGTTCTCTGGTTGCGATCAATACCCTGTGAGCCAGATCCAGGGCAGGGAGTTGAGCCACAGAGTACCCTTCGACCGAGTGGAGGAGGGTGAATGTATGTTTAGGAGGAGGGCGGCTGCGAAGGCCATAATGTCTGTTCCTTCTACTTCCTTAGGGATGCCTCAGATGTGTATGTTATCGTGTTGACTACGATTTTCAAGGTCTTCTTGTTTAACTTGAAACGCTATGTTCTGCTACTCCAAGGCATTCACTCATCTCCAGAGCAGTTCTTGATCTTCTGATCGGGAGTCTATTGTGCGCTCAAGATAATCCACCCTGTACCCGATTTCAGCTACCTCGCAGCGTACCTCTCAGGTGCACGATTTGAGCTTATCTTTGGGCGACCGGATTTCTGTACATATATCTTGGAGAAAGCATCTTATAATGTTTTGTGTGATGTTCATTGGTGTGGGGGAACCCCCACGTGCCCTGGGCCTCCTTAGGCCCCTCCACGTCCGTCTTTGGCGGCTTGTGCCACAGGGAGGAGATGGGGGTCTCTTTGGCGTGCTTGGAACGTGGCATGACTGTCTCTGGATGTGACAGGTTTGCAGTTTCTTCTGCAGCGCAGGTCCGCGTCTGGGCCACTAGGTCATCATCCCCGACTCGGCCTTCCACTTGAGGGCCCAGGGCCCGGCCACCACAGGTTAATCTCTCTATGAGGCACAGCCGGTCTCAGAGTGGCCCGGTTCCTGGCTCACCCACTGCAGCAGTATGCGCGCTCCGCACCAGCCCGTGCAGAGCAGGGCTGTGATAATCTCCCCCCTCAAGGCCCAGAAGAATCAAAGCGGCGTCCATGTCCAGGCATCCACTACTGGCCGAGGCCCGGTCTGCAGCCGGGGTCAATGACGTGCAGATATGAGGGAGGTGTTTTGGCAGACCACCCCCAGACATGCTTGCTCCCACCTCTGGGCTCCAGGTGTCGCTGTCTCGCGCTCCTTCCCCGTGCCTCAGACTCACGGCCTGGTCCACTGCACCGCTGGTCCCTCTGCGCAGGTCCAGGCCCCTCGTCTCTGGCACTGAGAAGAAGCCCCTCAGCGGTGACAGCGCAGGGGGCGCGACAAGCCGCTCCAGCTGTCCCGATCTTGGGCTCGCTAACTCCAATTGCCTTAGTGCTCCGCAGAGCCCCAGCACAGTCAAGCCGGGGACATGGTGTGCGATCCCCCTGGTCACATTAGGAGGGAGATAGCAGCTGCAGCCCTGGGTGGAGCAGGCCGACATTCTCCCTCGTCTGGTATCTTAGGGCATTTTCAGTGGGCTACATCCACTGCCACCTCTAGTCCTCCACATCGGGGGTCTCTCAGTTTGTCCTGCTTCTCCGTGTTGCTGCAGATGTTGACAGATACCGTAGGTGAGGCCGGAGAGCCCGATTTCTGCGTCCTACGCCATCTTGAGCTTGGCCACTCTCCCCACAAGACACAATTTTATAAATATCTACAACTCTGTTATGCACTTGAGGCCTCCATCGATCACACACAAACAGTTAAACTATGCAACACCCTGAAAACACATACCACAGACTCACAGATGGGCAGGAAAGCCTTTTCAACTTTATACGGCACAATGGTGAATAATACCCTAGACCCTATGGGCATATTAAGGGAAAGGTGGGAGCGTGACGTGGAGCCCCTGGAACAGGAGGATTGGGTGGAGGCCAGAATGGCACCTATGAGGCGCTGCAATTTCTATGAAACTCCTGATTAATCCAACTAAAACATTTTAGCCCCATAAGGCTTATTAACATGAAGAGCGATCTAGACCCACAGTGTCTGAAATGTCACTGCTCCTTGGGTGTCAGAGGCTGGCCCTTTACGTAGTGTGCAAAGCTAGGCACACTATGTAGGGGGTCCAGGCATCTAAATTTTGGTTTCCAGAGGTAAAAATTAGACCACCTAATGCTCCAATTTTTAAGGCAGCTGGTCAAGCAGTTAGGCTAATCCAGGAGATGTGCTACGTATTTGCTGCACTCACAAATCCAATCATGCACCACACACACTCAATGAATAACTCAAGACCAGATTTTATACAAATACTTCAGACTTTAATATACATTTTAAGACCAAGATCTTTAAGATACCTTAATTACTTTTTGAGTTATGAATATTTTTAAAGTTTTGATAAAGTTAGTCATTCTGTGCGTAATTACGCACCATAGGAATCAACAGGCAGTCACTTTTAAAAATGCATTAAATGCAAAAATGCATTAAAAATCGTACAGTTGAGTTACCAGTCTCTTCTTTTGCAAGATGGTTGCAGCAGTTGATGGGCACCTTGTGCCTGCTGGAGAGCCTTGGGTGGCTCCCAGTTCTGGCAGGAGCAGCATTGGAAAGTCTCATGGCACAGGTACAGGGCCCCCTGGAGGGGCCAATTGGAAATGGAGCTGGTTTGCAGATTTAAAGATGGTACCTGGGGGTCCCCTTGGGCTGTTGAGGTTGCAGGGGGTTGGGGACCCGTGGAGCTCAGCTGGTTCCTCGTTGCAGGGCGCAGAGTGGCGCAGGGTGGCCGGATGCAGGGCGAGTTGGAGATCCAGGAGCTGTGTGCAACGGAGTCCTTTGGAGCTGGAGGTGAGTCTCTTTGAGGGATGCTTACAGGACAGTGGGGGCACTCTGGTTAGAGTTCCAGGGTGTTCCTGAAGTCCCTTGACTGCGGCTTCCTCCTCATCCTTTTTCAGCTCTGAGGCAGCTGTTTTTCTGGTTGTCCAATGTCAGCTCACCAATACCCAGGGTATTAGCGTAACTCGGCCACTGGAGGGCACAGTAACACCCAACTTGGCACACTTGTAGGTCATGTCTGGGAGGTTGTTGATGTGTCGACGAGTCTAGCTGCAACTTCTGGTTGTGGAGCTATTGGCCAATCGGTAAAGTGACCCTCACCAGTTTGTTGGTTCTTGCTTGGTTTTTGAGTGGTGCCTCCACTCAGAAGGGAGATCTGGGGTGAGTCTTGAAGCCTGGAGGCACCCTGGGTTTCTTGGGGTCGGTCCAGTGTCCAGCTCTTCTGCAGCAGTGATTTTCGGGTCCTGGGTGCAGCAGGCAGGGTTTGGCGCCTTTTCTCGTGCAGCAGGTCCACAGTTCTCTTGCTTTGGATCTTCTTTGGTGCTGGTCTTCTTTGTCTTTTCAAATCCAATTTCATGGTCTAGGAGAGATCACTAAATACTGAGTTTAGTGGGCGTTTTAGGGGGAACCTGGTAGTGTCCAATGGGACACTTACCCTTGGGTTACTACACCCACTAAAGTGACCACTTCCCTTAACCTCATTGGCGATTTTCCTGCCAACCAACATGGAGGAAAATGAAATGAAGGGTCCACTTCGCCTGCAGGCCCCTGGGGTAGTGCATGCTCAGTGAGGCCACTCCTCCAATCCTTTGTGTGGTTTCCCACATTTGCTCCCTCTAAAAGTGGGGGCTTGCAAAGGGAGAGGCCATCTGCTGCTAGCAGCAGGCCTGGGGATCGAGTTTCAAGGTTGGTAGCCCTTTGACGCTTACTGCCAGGGCAGTGCACATTCCTGAGGGAGGGGGTTAACACCCAGGAAGAATATTGTTTTACAAATCAGAGAGACAGGGCTCTCCCCCAGGTTTGTATATTGGCTGTCTGGATGTAGCAGGCTTGTTAGAACTAGTCAGCAACCATGGCAGGATAGTTAGCTTTGGCAGGGGGTACCTCTAAGGTGACCCCTGGAAACATTGTATAATAAATCCAGTACTGGTACCAGTTTGGATTTATCATTCTGAGTTAATTGATACCAAACAACCCAGCGTTCAGAGTAGCCATTATGTAGCTGGGAAACTCGGCTTGATCAGTGTCCAGCACATATATTAAAAATGGCTGCTCTTTTCACTCACTATGTCCCAGGTTTGGCAAGTACACAGTGGGGGCATATTGCTCATGCAATTATGCCCTTACATATAGTATGGTGCACCCTGTCTTAGGGCTGGAAGGCCTGCTAGAGGGGTGACTTACCCATAACATATGCAGTGTAGGGTGGACTGGGGACACAAGGAGAGTGCCATGTCGAGTTTGTATTTTAGATTAGCAGCAGGTCACTCAGTTTACTTGGCAGTGCTGGGTGCATCTGGATGCATGGCCCTTGGGGGTGGCACAATCAGTGGTGCTGCCCTCAGGGGTTTACCCATAGTACCCCATGTCCTGGGTACCTAAGTACCTTTTACTAAGGACTTATAGAGGTAGCTAAAGGTGTATTATCACTTTTACAATGTTTTAGGGAAAGAACACTGGCACTTGGAACCTGGTTAACATTCAGAAACCAGGCAAAAGTAGGGAGGGTACTGCAACAAGGTGCCAGTTTCCTACATTGGGTACCCTCTTCCATACCATATGGAAATGTCATGCCAGCTGTATTGGTGGAGCATATGCACTACACTTTCACAGGCAGCGGGCAGGACAGTAACCCCGGAACCAAAGTTGATCTTACTTGGGCTGATGAGCGAATGGGGGAGGGTCGATATACAAGGCTCTTTGTTGTCACAGGCTTCCTTATTGCTAAGAGGGACATAGCACCGGAGCTCTACACAGGCACCGCTGATGACTGGATGGACGCATGGACTGAACTATTGTACCATGGCAGAAAAACCCATTTATAAAACCTGTGGCTGCCCTAAAAAAGCATCAAAAGATCTGGGGTACTGGAAGTCCTATTTGGATAGGCTTACTTTGTAAGGCCAACAAGCGCACTGTGAACCAATGTTGAAAGAGGAATACCTGGCAACTGTTCAACAATGCTTATTTGTTTATACAGAAGACGTTGTATATGGTTTAAAATCCAATAAAAAAGTGTTATGAAAAAAAACACCTTCAATTTGCTAAGCAACAATCAAAAACGTCCCACAGTTTAGGATCTACTCGCAACCACCTGCTCCTCCCTGACCCTTGCATCACAACATAAATTGATCCCTACTGCGTACATCAACAGATCCTCCAAAATTACATGTAGCTGATCATTTTCGTAATTCCAGAACATAATCTACTAATGCTGTATTTTTTCAAGAGAGCATTACAAAACGGTATGTTTCTAGTAATGCAGAGATTCTGGGCAAATTAAGTGTAACAAGCTTTTTTAAATACATGTCATGTTCATTCAAGGTAAGTGCAACATCCTCCTCGTCGTCAGGAAATTCTGGACGGTTTTCATGAAGATATAAAGAATCTTTTTTCTGTTGTAAAATGAAAACAGCATACCCTTAAATTGTTTGCAAATACCTTCTTCCTTTCTAAACATCTCAAAACAGGTTCACAAAAGAGAGCATAACACAATGGTATATTTCAGTAATGCAGAGATTCTGGGCTAATGAAGTTTATCAAGCTTTGAATGTTCATTCAAGGTAGGTGTAACATCCTCCTCATCATCAGGCAATTCTGGTAGATTTTCATGTAGAAATTAGGAATCTTTTTTTCTGTTGTAAATTGGGACGCACATCCTTAAAATGTTTACAAACACCTTCTTCCATTTTAACCTTCTTAAAACAGGTTCACTAGGTAACAGTAGGAAGAACGGTGAGATATTTCACAAGGTGAATGAATTAAAAACAAAACAGTAAGATAATAAACCTAAACAAATTACTAACCTAATAAATACCCATTCACGTAAAATAATTAGATGCAGCGAATTAATTACTACTCTGGGGCTCATTGTGGTACCGGAATTATTACAACATTGAACAGCAGTAGCCAGTGACTATCCGAGAGAAAATTCAGAAGCTGCTAAAAATAAAAGAAAGAATATTCAGTTTGGCAAAAGTTTAAAAAAACACAAGTATAGGGCAATAGCATATTCTTGTTGAGCCTTCTTTCGTATAAATCCAAATAGGTGTTGCGTTTCTTATATAATCAATCAATCAATCAATCAGAATATTTATAAAGCGCACTACATACCAGTGAGGGTTTCAAGGCGCTGGGGGAGAGAAAAAAGGGGAGGGGGTGCTGCTACTGTTCGAAGAGCCAGGTCTTGAGGTGTCTTCTGAAGGTGAGCAGGTCCTGGATCTGTCTAAGGTCAGACGGGAGGGTATTCCAGGTCTTGGCGGCGAAGTAGGAAAAAGATCTGCCGCCTGAGGATTTGCATCGGATGCAGGGGATGGAGGCGAGGGCGAGGTTGGAAGAGCGGAGTTGCCGGGTGAGGGTGTAGAAGCTGAGGGGGTCATTCTGACTCCCGCGGGCGGCGGAAGCCGCCCGCCTGGCGGGAACCGCCAGAAGACCGTACCGCGGTCGAATGACCGCGGCGGTCATTCTGACTTTCCCGCTGGGCCGGCGGGCGGGCGACCGCCAGAAGGCCGCCCGCCGGCCCAGCGGGAAAGCCCCTTCAACAATGAAGCCGGCTCCGAATGGAGCCGGCGGAGTTGAAGGGGTGCGACGGGTGCAGTGGCCGCAGTCGCGATTTTCAGTGTCTGCTTTGCAGACACTGAAAATCGTTATGGGGCCCTGTTAGGGGGCCCCTGCAGTGCCCATGCCAGTGGCATGGGCACTGCAGGGGCCCCACGACACCCGTTCCCGCCATCCTGTTTCTGGCGGTGAAAACCGCCAGAAACAGGATGGGGGGAAGGGGGTCGGAATCCCCATGGCGGCGCTGCTTGCAGCGCCGCCGTGGAGGATTCCCTGGGGCCGGGGAAAACCGGCGGGAAACCGCTGGTTTCCCTTTTCTGACCGCAGCTTTACCGCCGCGGTCAGAATGGCCCCTGAAGCACCGCCAGCCTGTTGGCGGTGCTTCCGCTGCACTCTGCCCTGGCGGTTTTCAACCGCCAGGGTCAGAATGACCGCCTGAGTGCGTTGTTAAGGTAGGCTGGTCCGGTGTTGTGGAGTGCCTTGTGTGCGTGGGTGAGGAGCTTGAAGGTGATCCTCTTGTCGACCGGGAGCCAGTGCAGGTCTCTCAGGTGGGGGGTGATGTGGCTCCGGCAGGGAATGTTGAGGATGAGTCGGGCAGAGGCGTTTTGGATGCGTTGGAGGCGTTGCAGGTGTTTGGACAGGATGCATGCGTAGAGTACGTTGCCGTAGTCGAGCCTGCTGCTGATGAGGGCCTGAGTTACTGTTTTTCTTGTTTCGGTTGGGATCCATTTGTAGATTCTGCGAAGCATGCGGAGAGTGTTGTAGCAGGAGGAGGAGATGGCGTTGACCTGCTTTGACATGGAGAGGGATGAGTCGAGGATGAAGCCAAGGTTGCGTGCGTGATCAGTTGGCGTTGGAGGGGTACCCAGCGAGGCTGGCCACCACGAGTCGGCCCAAGCGTAGGGGGTGTGCCCAAGGATGACGACCTCCGTTTTGTCCGAGTTCAGTTTCAGCTAGCTGGCTCTCATCCAGTTGGCTACGGCCTTCATGCCCTCGTGGAGGTTGGTTTTGGCGGTGTGTGGGTCCTTGGTGAGGGATAGGATGAGTTGGGTGTCATCGGCGTAGGAGATGATGTTGAGGTTGTGTTGGCGGGCCACTTGTGCGAAGGGGGCCATGTAGATGTTGAACAGCGTCGGGCTGAGGGATGAGCCTTGGGGTACGCCGCAGATGATGTTGGTGGCTTCGGATTGGAAAGGGGGGAGGCGGACTCTCTGGGTTCTTCCAGAGAGGAAGGATGTGGTCCAGTCGAGGGCTTTCTCTTGGATCCCTGCTCCGTGGAGGCGGATTTTCAGAATGTGGTGGCAGACTGTGTCGAAGGCGGCTGACAGGTATAGGAGGATGAGGGCTGATGTTTCTCCATTATCGAGTTGGCTTCTGATGTCGTCTGTGGCGGCGAGGAGAGCGGTCTCGGTGCTGTGGTTCCATCTGAATCCTGACTGGGAGGGGTTGATGATGTTGTTGTCTTCGAGGTATCGGGTGAGTTGTGTGTTGACGATTTTCTCAATGACTTTCGCCGGGAATGGGAGCAAGGAGATGGGCCGGAAGTTTTTCAGGTCTTTGGGGTCCGCCTTTGTTTTTTTGAGTAGGGCATTGATTTCGGCGTGTTTCCAACTCTCTAGGAATCTTGCTGTTTTGAAAGAGAGGTTGATGACCTTCCGTAGGTGTGGTGTGATGGCTGTGTCTGCTTTGTTGTATATGTGGTGTGGGCACGGGTCTGACGGTGCTCCGGAGTGGATGGAATTCATGGTCTTGCGAGTATCGTCGTCGTTGATGCTGATCCAGGAGGTCAGGCGGGTGGTGCGGGTGGAGTTTGTGGGGGGGGAGACTGGCGTGTTTGAGGTAGTAGGGGTGTTGAAGCTGTCGTGGATGTCAGCGATCTTTCGGTGGAAAGTGGTGGCTAGGGCGTCGCACAGTCCTTGGGAGGGGGGATGTCGTTGATGGTGGCGCTGTGGTTGGAGAGCTCCTTCACAATGTTGAAGCGTTCTTTGCAGTCATGAGCGTTGTTTTCCAGGGCGAGTTTTGAAGGAGGATCTTTTTGCTAGCCTGAGGAGTTGGTGATGACTGCGTGTGGCATCCTTAAGTGCAGTGTGGCTGTTGGGTGTGCGTTCGTGGAGCCATTTCTTCTTGAGTTTACGGCAGTTGCGTTTGGAGGCTTGGAGGTCGTTGGTGAACCAGGTGGTTTTTCTATTGGTTTGGTTGTTGGAGGGTGTCTTGAGTGGTGTGAGGTGGTTGGCGCAGTCTTCGATCCATAGCTTGAGGTTGTGGGCGGCGATGTCACGGTCAGTGGGGTTGGTGGGCGGTTTCTGGGCTAGGGTGTTGGTCAACTGGTCTTCGGTGATGGCTCCAGCGACGACGGGGTGGTTGCTCGGTGTGGTGGTGTTCGGTTTGTTTCTTGAAGGTGAAATGGATGCAGTGGTGATCACTCCAGTAGAGTTCGATGGTGAGATTGAAGGTGACTGGTCACTTGTGGATAAGATGGGGTCTAGAGTGTGGCCGGCGGTGTGGGTGGGTGCGTTGACAAGCTGTCTGAGGCTGAGGTTGGCGAGGTTGTCGATCAGGGTGGTAGAGTTGATGTCGTTATTGTTTTCGAGGTGGAAGTTCCTGTCCCCGAGGAGGATGTAGTCCGTGGAGGCGAGTGCGTGGGTGCTGGCAAGGTCGGCGATGGCGTTGCTGAACAGTGTCCTGGGTCCAGGAGGTCTGTAGACGAGCGTTCCTCTGAGGGTGGTGTTGGGGTCTGTGTGGATTTGAAAGTGTAGGAGTTGGGCAGAGTTGAGGGAGTCGTCCAGGAGGGTGTGGACTTCGAGGGTGGCCTTGTGGACGATGGCTATGCCTCCTCCGGTTCTGTTGATGCGGTCTCTGCGGGAGATCTTGTACCCGTTTGGAATGGCTATGGCGATGTCAGGCGCTGAGGAGTCGTTCCACCAGGTTTCGGTCAGGAAGGCTACGTCGGGGGCGGTGGAGTCGAGCAGGTCCCAGAGCTTGATGGCGTGCTTACGTGCGGAGCGAGTGTTGAGGAGTATGCAGCGGATGTGGTTGGTCTTGGTCCTGGGAGGTTTGTGGGCTCTGACGCAGGTGAAGCTGCAGTTGCGGCAGGAGAAGGGTCCGTGTGTGCTTTTTGGAGTGGCCTGGAAGCAGGTGGTATCTCGGCCGGTGTTGAGTGCGACGAGGGTGCTGGCGTCGTAACGGAGGCTGGTGGTGTGGCTGTTGCGGGGTCCAGGGGTTCTGCCGCTGGGCGCGTTCCAGGCGCGGACGGGCGCAGACGGGCTTGTCGACCGGCATTAAGAAGGGAGGGGGGAGGGAGGAGCAGCTGGGAGGCGGGAGGCGAGGGCAAATGGGGCCACAGGGGGAGCGGAAAGAGAGCGGGAAAAAGGCGCAGAACGGGGGGAAAGTGAAAAAAGGCAAAAGGACAAAAAGTAAAAAAAGTGAAAAAGACAAAACGTGAAAAAATCTGAGGAAAGTAGAGCAAGAAATGCTAGAATGCAGGAAAGAAAGTCAAGGATAGCAAAAGATTGCAGAAGAATGGACAGAGCAACAGAGAAACAGAGAAAACACTCTAGCGCTCACCAGGGTGGATCGGGTCCAGGAGGGCCTCAATCCCTTGGAGCACCGAGGGCGGGGAGGGGGAGACACGGGCACGGCTTGGTGGTGCTGTGGGCGCGGGGAGTGTTTTACCCTGTCCAAAACAGGTCAGGAGACACTCACATTAACGCACAGCAACCGCCATTAAGAAGGGAGGGAGGAGCAGCTGGGAGGCGGGAGGCGCAGGCGAATGTCGGTGCGAGAGGGCGGGGGAGCGGGTAGAGAGGGGAAAAAGGCGCAGAATGGGGACAAAGTGAAAAAAGGCAAAAGGACAACAAGTTAAAAAAGTGAAAAAGACAAAACATGAAAAAATCAGAGGAAAGTAGAGCAAGAAATGCTAGAATGCAGGAAAGAAAGTCAAGGATAGCAAAAGATTGCAGAAGAATGGACAGAGCAACAGAGAAACAGAGAAAACACTCTAGCGCTCACCAGGGCGGATCGGGTCCAGGAGGGCCTCGATCCCTTGGAACAGCGGGCGGAGAGGGGGAGACACAGGCACGGCTTGGTGGTGCTGTGCACGCGGGGAGTGTTTTACCTGGCCAAAACAGGTCAGGAGAGAGTAGAGTAGAGTACTCACTGTGAAGGAGATTGGTCATTTTCAGACGGTGGCATGGGCGTCGGCAGAAATGTATTCGGGGGTGGGGAGGGAATAATTTTAACGTCATCCATCCTGAGGCAAAATAACACTTCAACGGCTGTAGTGTTACGCTGCACTGTGAGCCTGCACACCAGTCTGTACCTAAATCCCAGGGGTAGGTGGGGGAGGGGCAAGCGCCCTCCTTGTCCACCCCCACGAATAGATGGCAGGTAGAGTTTGTCCTCGTGGGTATATGTGGACACACAGCAGGGTTGAAGTGTGTCTATCCTGCACGGGCTGAAGTGCCAAAGGTGGGCTGCACACAGCTGCAGTTTGCACTTTGAGTCACGGGATTGAATCGCTGCTGCGAGAGCGGGGGCCACTCATGGACGTGAGCTCACCAAAATGGCAGGGGTAACGGAAGTGACATCACGTGGCATTTCATCTTCACTTTCACTCACACACACGCTTACACAAACACACATTCACTCATTCACACGCTTTCTTTTACATAAGCACACTCTCACCATGCGCACAACAGACATTTAAAAATGTTTTTTTACGTATCTCAGCTACCAAGAAGGGTCATACTGCAGCTAACTGTACTCCATTATTTATTACACTAATAGTGAATAATACATTATTCACTATTAGCGTAATTTAAAAAAAAATGATTGAAAACAAGGAATTGGAGGCCCGAGCAAAGTCCATAAGGAGAAGTTGCCCTTATTCCTGGCACTGATTTTGGCACCTCTGAGGCCAGGGGTTGCAGAGGCAGTGCAGGGCTCGCTGGGGATCTCAGCTGCGACCCCTGGGGACCCCGAAATAACGTCCCTAGGGCCACTTGCAACGTACAGCGATATAGCATGCCAGCTCAACTTGAAATCGTCGTGAGATGAGCACACCCCTCAAAACGGAAAACCATTCTGAAATATCTTGGTCAGATCAGGAAAAACTGTAAAAACTGGTCTTATGCAAACAAGAAAATAAAACTCCTCATTCAAATTAAGGTGGTCGCACAGCAAAAACAGCCGAGAAACAGCTGTCCTAAAATTGCTCCAGAAATAATCTTAAAATATCATGAACAGCGGCCGTGTAGCCTGTACCCGAAAAAAGAAGGTACCTACATTTTGAGAGGTGCTCATAAAGGGCCTATTTACGAAATGCCTGTATAGGAAATTGTGAAACTGGAACCTTAACAATGGCATGCAGGGAAAGGATGCACCGTTTGTCGCCAAATGTGGTATTCTTTGACAAAGATGCAGACACTAAATCCAGAGTAGAAATAAGTTCAGTTTATTTTCACCAATAAGGTTCAATCCATCAGCCAGCGTAGCAGGGTATAGCCGACTACTGGAATTTGCCCAAGCCTCAAGTGCAAACATTTCTAATGGAATTATCAGTAAAGTCACACCTTGTACAAGCATCAACTTTAATACACTACCCACATTCCCCCTTCTAGATGCCCCCTCTACCTGTATCAGTATCCAGGAGAGAAAGAGAGAGAGAGAGCAGAATTGCAGAGGCGTATATGCCTCACTGTCAAGAAAAAGAAAAGACAGTGAGTACTTGTCTAACTGATCCTGTTCCTGAATCTGTCATGTGGTGTCCTATGTTGAAATCTGACAACTCGCTAACTGCTGAAAAAAAAGTTCCCAGGGAAACCTTTCCCATTTTTGCATCTCATTCTGTTTGCTTTACTGCAAAATATCCCATAGTGCAACCTCTGCATCATTCTCAACTCCTTGCTGTCTATGGCCAGCCAAGTCAACTTCGTCTCATCCTCGTGCTTCCACTCCGCCTGCACTGGAAGATTTTCAAGTGGATCCCCATTGACGCGAGAAGAACAGTCACCTATGCACTCATCAGCAGCAAACTCGACTATGGCAGCGCACTCTTTGCCAGCATTAACACGAAACTCAAAACAAGACTGCAGAGAATACAGAGTGCCACAGCTAGACTCATCCTGGACATCCCTCGCCACTGCTACATCTCCGCCCACCTGAGAAACCTACACTGGCTCCCCATCAACAAACGCATCACTTTCAAACTCATGACACACGCTTACAAGGCCATACACAACAGCGGACCTGCCTACATCAACCACCGCCTCTACTTCAACACACCTCCGGGCAACTCCTCTCTGCTGAACTGGACCTCGCCACCACCACTAGGATACAGAAGTACACGGCTGGAGGAAGATCCTTCTCCTACCTCGTGGAACACCTGCCGCTTCACCTCAGGCAGTCCCCCACGCTGGCTCAGCTCAGGAAGGACCTTAAGACCGGGCTCTTTGACTGATCCGGGTACCCCCACTAGCGCCTTGAGAGCTCCTTGTGATAAGCTGCGCTATACAAACATCTGATTGATTCTATGGCAACTTCAAGATGGTAGCACAATGGGAGCTGCTGCTGTGTCAGCCAGGGGTATTTTTAGGTAAATAATCAGTCTCCTTTTCAACTACCCCAAAGTGTTTCTGCACCCACATTCCCCACACGTCTGGCAGTGGTGGTTGGTTGCAAATTACATTGGAGGAGTGCAAAACACATAAAAAAGTACACAGTAACATACACACTTATATAAATATATATGAAAAAATCACTTACCTTCCTCGATGTTCTACAGCATGTCCCTGTTCTTTTGCAACAAGTCCTCCGAGCGTGAAGCCCACAGTCAACTCCCTCATCCAATCAAGACACTGTTTTATGCTGTTAAACAGCATGAGTAAAGCGTCTTGATTGGCTGGGGCGGCCTGGCTCTACACTCCAAAAGGCACTGTAGGTTTGAAGTGCGCATGTTAGTTTGGCCGTAGCAAGGTAGCTAGCCAAACCAACATGCGCACTTGAGTGGCCACTCTTCACTGCTGACAGTCATTGGCAGCAGTGACGCACTGGCTGATGCACTGGCTGACGCACTGGCCCCGCCCTGCCCTCTCACTCTGTTTGCTGGCAGAAAGCATCAAAAATAAAATGGTAATAAAATCCTTTTATTTTTGACAATTTCTGCACAGCAGTGTGTGTGTGTGTGTGGGGGGGTGATGCTACTCCACTCCCACGGTGGAACTGCCGTTGAAAGCTGGTGCTGGCTACAGAGGGCCCAGGGAACACAGGCTTCTATTCCCCCAGTTTCCCCTTTCATTTAGCTATAAATGGTCATGCCCCACACTAGTCCCTTTCAAGACAATTAAGTTACTAAACTCTCCTGAGCTGCCCTACTCGGGCTGATAAGACTCACATATCTCACACGCGGGTCTTTCTGCCAAAGGGTCTAAGCCATTGTTTCTGCTCTCACAGTTTTCACACCTCACTAAGCGGAAGCACCGACATGTGTTAGCTGCTATAAGGCTAATGCTTCTTAGCTTACTGAAGGGGAAGGGAGAATAAGTCAACTTTTTTTAAAGTCCTTTTCCTAAATATTTATTATAAGTTTGACTTCACTTCTGTATTGGATTTTTAACAAACATTAAAACAGTGGTCAGATTATTCAGGCAGCTTGTCCCAATCCAAAAATAGTGGAATATGATTTTAATGTGAACTTTATTTTTTTCTAATAGGACAGCCACTGCCCTTTTACAGTGAAAATAGCTTTTGGAGGCTAATAACTGTAGGTACATGGCAACACCAAATTCATGCATGTACCACTTTTAAATACTATACAACCTAACTTGTGGGCTTCAAGGCTACTTAGGGGTAAAATGTGATATTTCAAAGTACAGGTCTTTCCTATCAAAGGCTTTATTTTGGCAGGTTTGCCTGTAGATTTAAAAGCTGCAGGAGTCAGGCTACACACAAGTAGGCCTGAAGCCATGTTTTCTATGTCAGTCCAGTGGATGCCATAACAGGTGTTTTAGTAAACATGTCACATTTAACTTTTCTATGCCACTGGTGTATTTCCTGCACCACTATATACTATGGCCTTACTGGGATGTTAAATATGGCAATTAGGATTTAGCCAATTTTTCCATCTTTTAGAGGTCAGTCCACACGAAATCGAGGTGGCTCCTTTGAAGTAAGTGTTAGAAACAAAGATCAGTTGAGGTCTTGTTTTCAAGCAAAATCCACTAGTGAGACATGAAGGCCCCTATTTATAAAAATTTTGTATCGTGGTTGCACCACTTTTTTGGCATAGCCATAACGCAAAATGCTAGTCATGATTTACAAAGCCACACAAGAGTCAATTTTTGTGTCCTTGCATGGGTTTGTAAAGAAAAGCAAAGCAATAGTGGCTTGCATTACATTTCCTTACGGTAAGCGTTCCATGGGTGGAGAATCGGCATTCCTATGCATCCACCGATGGAATTTGATGCAATCCTAGATTTACCATATGCATTAAACCAGGGATTGCACCAAAATCCTGAGCCTGTGACAGAGAGGCATAACAATGAGGAAATATCTTTATTTCTCCTTGTTACTTCCTTTTCCTGTGTGTGTTGCATAATAAGTCTCTAAGGATTGTTTTGTGCAGGTATGTCCGCCTTCCTGCACAAAACCAATCCAGCCTTAAATTCAAGCACGCTTGCACCATGACACAAGGGTGCCTGCATTTTTCACCAGGCAGCACACAGTGCACCAGTGCTAGGAAGGAGCAGCAGTGTGCCATATTTCAGTAGATATGGAGCACCTCTCCTCTCTCCATTTCACACAGCACAGTAACTTTGCATGTTTCCCTACATTGCATGAAACATTAGTAAATCTGGGATTCATTGTCTGTAACCAAAAATAGTTCAGCAAGGCACTTTGTAGTAAATATATAGGCCTAGAAAAAATACGAGGCACATCATGATGGGCTGGGTGCTGCACTGTGCCACCGAGGTGACAAGTGAACAAGACCACTCTGTTACAAGTAGAGATCTCAGAAAATACTGATGAAACCTATAAACTGGAACTCTCAGCACTTAAGCAGGCCGCAGTAGAAACAAACCTAGATGACCTCTAGGGATCTAAAGTCACAGTGATAACTGATAATAACCCATTAACATATATATGTCCAGAAGTTATGTATGGAATATGTATAGAAGTTAAAACACATGCAACCAGACATAGACGTCTAGTTGCTTTAATCTCGTACAATTTCAGTATAACTCTTGGAAGAGAGATAGCTTGATGGTTTGTCCAGAAAAGCCCTTTGATCTAAATCTACAGATAACTGGGCGACATATTAGAATCAGGGGCGAAAGATGTCTGTAACATCTGAGCTGCTCAATTAGAAGCTGAGATTCATAGCAATCTATGTAACATAGATCATTTAGATGTCATCTCTGACTTAGGCAGTATCAAACATATACTTTAATGCTGTGAATCTGGGAATGACAGAACTACATAGTTTGATAAAATAAGGAATTGGAAACTGCACAGGCACTGATGTCTGATGAAGGAATAGCTGAAATACTCAATAACAAGAAAATGGGAGTACTCCATTTTCATTAAGCCAGGATAGATGGCCAACCCTTTTCTGTTCCAGCATCCAAGCAGTGTAGCAGTCTACCACCCCAGCCTTGTCTTCTAGATAATCACCTTTTATAGCACAATTGTCTTAAGACTTGGCTCTTCACCCCTAAATGACTTAACTCCTCACACCAGGGCAAACTTTTCAGGATAATTGAGCGCTTTCCAAATTGCTTCGCCATCGTGCAAAAAAAAAAAAAATGATTCAACCACAATTTACTTGACATACTAGGAACTCCACCGGAGGAACAGAAGCAGAAAACAACATTGGTCATGTGTACAATTGTACTATAAATAATTCTATATGTAATTCATCATATTATCTCATGTTTGGAAGATATGCCTGCTTACCAGTTCAGTCGTGTGTTGTAACACGTCCAGATGGAACTTATTCACAATCAGAAAAGGAAACAACCGGAAAAAGCATATCAGCATGTGGTGACGTTCTGACGTTAGTTTTCGTTTGGTATATCAGATATAATACTAGTAGTAAATAACTTTATTTCGGCAGCCAGTGACATAAAGGTTTTACACAACATCACAATGCCTACCTTAAAAAGTTTAAAAGTACACCTTGGATAAAAGATAACACATAATAACATTTAAACTGGCAATACTGAGTTTAAAAAAAAGAAAAAAAATGAAAAATAATCTGCAATTCTACAATGAAAGAGCAAGAGAGTATAGAAGTAAATCAGTAAGTCTACTGCCTAACCAATTTAGACAAATCCAACTAACTAGTTAATGTCAAGTGAACAATGCCGGATTTATAGAGTTAGAATAAAGATCACTAGAAAGAACAAAAGAGTCATGAACCCAGCCCCACGTAGAACAAGAAGGAACTAATGGCAGATACATAAAGCGTGAAGTGCATAGAGCAGATACCCACGAGATGGCGGCCGCTCTGCCTCAAACAGGAAAGAAATATGGGCTAAAGTGTAGGAGCACCTCAGACGTCAGAGCCTTCCTCCTAATGAGCCACATCTTTCACAAAAATGTGGCAATAGCACAGGCAAATCTAAGATTAGAATCAGATCTTAAGATGCGCAAGGCAGTTCATGAGTGCATGTGCACAACAATCTACAAGTAGCTTTTAACCATTGGGAATGTGGGCACGCGCATGCCACGTGCATGCCGCGCAGATAACAGCACTTGAGCAACAGTTTCTCTGGCGTGTATTGCAGCCAGGACACCGCACAGAAATAGATTCATTTGTCGACCATCTACTAGTGAATGCTTTGAGAGGGATGGAGCCTATCCTAAACTGGATATACAGCTTTCTATCCATGGGAACCATGATAGTATCTAAATAAGGTTCCAAAGCGATATCTGGTTTCAAATTAAAAAATTGGCCAGTTAGCAGGCCTCTGGAAGCAACCTTAAACTCATTCTGGGCTACCCACTCCCAGTAGCGAGCCCTCACTAAATCTTTGGAGGGGAGGGATTCCTTAGGGGACTGTCCCAGGTTTCCTAAAAACCCAGGGATGTCAACAACTCCCTCACATCACAAATCCAAGCTATCTTACTGACACCAGCAAGAGATGTGACTTCCTGGAGTGCATCGGCATAGGACGACAGCTCAGGGGTAGATCTGATTCTTCTACAAAAAAAATGAGGGCGCAACTTAGTTCTGTCTTGAAAAGGCTTCCTACTCATGTCTAGGTTTAGAGGACAGAGTGGGGTTACATGGGGGCAGAAGTACTAGAGACCTCAAATACTTGTGCTCGGTTCTAGACATGTCCGCAAGGTTAGCCAACCCCCCGAGTTTGGCCCCATAAAGGGCAGTAGCCACGGCTTTACTGCCATAGGCCTGCAAGTCTGCTGCAACTGGTTTGCTAATGGAGACACTAGGTTCTCTCAACAAGGCCCCTACAATTTGTCCATTCTCCATGGTCATCTTCTACTAATGGAATTTCCAGGACATTCTGGTGGAGTTTTAGTGCACACTATAGCACCTAGAGAGGTTTCAATGTAGACCAGATCGAACAGATCACAAGAGGGCAGCAGGACGAGAGTAGGAAGGTATTTTTGTGAATGGGTCTGCCTTACATTTTTATAAAGTGCTTTGAGGTAGTCAAACCAGTCAGCAACAGAGATATGGTTTGCTGGTTGAGGGGAGGCCTTGCCGCTCCCCCATGTAACCAAAGACCAGAACTGTTTAGAGTCCCGCCACCTTTTCTCATCCCAGTCCCTTTTGGATTTGCATTGGACCTGCTTGTATGCCTTCCTAAGGGGTCCTATTTGAGTCACATCTTTAGACTTTATGGCCAGTGATAACGCGTCCCTACCTAGATACTTTACTTACACAGGGACTCATTTTAGGCCAATGAACCTTTTGACCTTGATTGGAGACACCTTAAGATGAGATATCTATTCTGCATTTCAATCACTGGTCAATAACCTCATCAATATTCACAATAACAAATCAATCAAATTAGTTAACTGCATTAATAAGAATTGAAAGACAACATGACCTTTCAGCCATGAATAGCCACACAAGTTTAGTAAGATTTATGGCATTTATTCCCTATTGGTTACCCTCTACTAGCAGGTTTATTAGTCTCAATACCAGAAAACACATTACCAATGTCACAGTGTGGCAGCTTGAATATGACTTAAGCAAAGCAAAGATCATGAGCATTAGAACAAAGCACGACGTCAACATGAATCAACTTTAGCAGAGTATCATTAGCATATTATCCAACAAAGCAAAATTTAGTCATTTGTCTATTTGCATCTGAATTAATTAACTCCTTATCTAACCTCTGATTAGCATCGGCATGTTGGGCTTCATGCAAAACAATTTAGTAACACAAATTTAGAAAAAAATCTAACTATGGTCTCTATCAAAAGAGCAGTTGGTACCTAAAAAGAAAAGGCAAACAGACGATTACAATTTCATCATTATATATTTACCCTCCATAGTGGGTCAGCATACAGAATCAGTCTTCGTCCTCAGGACAACAGCCGATTCGCCATCAGCCAGAATAGAACAGCAAAGTCTCGGCAGGATATGGTAAGTAGGAATACTTCCCTCATAAGGAGGAGAAGTAAATATCGGGCAAGACAATGTGAGGATGGTTTAAAGTATTAATAGCAAGGACTAAGTCAGAATATCCGAGCAACACTAAGAGTGTCCCTCTAATGTCTCAGTAAGAGACACGAAAATGGCTGAGTAAGAGTGTCAGGATAAAGGCACGCAATGGCTGATTTCTCCTTGTGATGCGTCGTTAAATTGAATTTGCCAGACAAGTCTCTAATTTCCAATTGGTCAGTATTTGGTGCATCATTATCTTTATCCAATAGTCCGTTGATCACTTTACTAGAATTTTCACTTAACTCAGTTCTCATGCAGTTTATTGGTTCCTGTGATTTACGTCTTCAACGGGTAGAATGTCAGGTAGGAAACGTTACACTCCTCGTTTCAGTCAGTAGCTCCATTGTCTTTACCAGTTTGGGCGACCTTGTACCTGTTGCAAATTTCACTGTTGCATTCAGCAAGAATGTCTCCTTGAGCAAGTCGGGCCTCATGAGAAAGAATTTACTACGGTTACATACACATCTCTAGCTTCTGGAAAAGTACAGTTTTATGTCCTTCAGGAAGACAGCACATTGCACATTAGACAAACACATTTAATATGAGACCAGGCAGCTAGGCCCAGACCTATTCTAAACAAGGCCTAATGATTAATTCAACAAAACCTTAACATATAACTCCTAATAGTGAACAGAATCATACATTAGTACATTAATAATTAATTGTTAGTCAATTTCATTAATTCATCGTATACATTGGTGGACACTCCCCGGGGCACATTTCAAACGCGTATGTTAACACTAGTCTGTCACGTTTTCTATGCAGCTTTATTACACGTTATTTTGCAAGCATTTCTTGTTAATTTCGATTATAAAAGCTACACTCTAACACCAGTGACAGTTGTTTATTGGCTAACCTGCACTCCTTGTTGAACCAAAAGTTGGACTTACTGTGTTTCTTTCTCGGGTGCAAAGCTGGCACTTTAAAGTACGTTGCTAACTGCACAAAGAAACGTGAATGACCGGCTGGAGCCAATTTCAAACCGCCCTCCGTAGTCTGCAACATAGTTTGGATTTTAATACATCTAACAATCCTTTGGAGGGTGTCCTCCAGTGCAGCCAGTTGCTGCCACTTGAGCCGACGTTTATCATTGGCTGGGGACACTTTCTTGGGTAACAGGTGCAAAGGACAAGAATTAAACTGACTACACCATAAAGACATCACGCTTAAACATAGGGGGCTGTGGTCAGTCTCTAATCTCTCTCTTACTGCCATGTTCTGAACGTATCTCCAAAGCCTTAGATCTATCAAGATAAAATAAATGCGACTCCCGCTATTCACTCTGTGGTACGTAAAGGCTCCTACCTTGTCTGATTTAGTTCTGCCATTGGCTGCCCTAAGCCCAAACTTGAGGGTCAGGGCCTTCAACTCAAGTGCGGCTCAGGACCATCTACTCACAGGGGCTAAGTCCAAGCGCGGGGTGGCCCATAATACATCTTCCTCTGCGGATATACACACATCCTCCCTGTCTGAAGGTTCAAAGGAGGCATTCAAGTCTCCTGCCAGCATCAGGCAATGGGGGGGTCCCTCTTATCCAAATAATCCTCGGGCATCTGCAAAGTTGCTGATTGCTTACCACCCTTTGTACCTCTTGCATAAATGTTGTAGATATCTACACTTACACTTAGAGTAACCCTTTAATCTGATTCCCAGGATGTCCGGACAATCTAAACGCAGCTGGATAATGATGCAAACAAGAGAGATTATCCAGATACGCAAGCCACCAGCAGGACACCCATGCCCATCAGGATGGCAGACAGAAAGTAACTTAGATATCCAGATCCATGCACCGTTTGATGTACCAGGTTTCTTTGCTCCTACACAAAGAGTTAGACTCCTGAGCAAGTCTACTCTCTATTACCTGACTGAATGTTTATTTAACTCTGCCTGTTAAAGGCTTTACTTGCAGACACCTTCTCCTTAACTTCTCTCATAAATGTTCCGATTTTCGTAGCTTGCCATACTGGGACACCTTTCCTTCAAGGAAAACCGACTTTGGTCAATTTTGCTGTATGACAACTCTTAGCATTTTGCTTTGCATTTGCTTATTTTGAATTTATTTGAATAATGCAATGAAGATAATTATGCACTGAGCATTTATCTGCGATGAACGTTGAGGACTTGAGCTCGCAACTGACTAATCTGCTAATAAATCTTAATGGTTTGTAAATCCACTCCTCTCCCGAATGTGCTTCACTATCATCTTTGTATTTTTGATTTGTTATTGTGAAACCCCAGCCTGGGACAAAAGGTCCACCCACTTGAGTGCATTGTGTAAGTGAGATTGCACCAGTGATCTGTATGATGCAAATCCCAACCCTGCTGCAACAAATCCGAGTGCCACTATAGGCCAGAATGGCTGTAGGAATAGCAAAAGATATATTCAAAGCATGAAGCAACAAGATTTACAGACAGAATACTTGTTAATCGAATAAGATGTCACAGAAAGAACACACTAGGTGATAAATGCTAATGAAAACCATATGTGGTAGAAAGTAAAAATCCTGATTTTGAAGAGTATGTCAAAGTTCAAAAAGGAATAGTACAGAATATTACACGAGAATCATCTGTAGTATTTATACCGATGTCTAGTAAATGGTTGATTTTAATTTAAATAGCAATGCTTCCTTCCACCTGCATTATATATGTTATTGTAATTTCATGAACATAGTACAGTTTTTTTAAATACATTTTTCCAGATATTGCCTTGGCAAGTGCATTCAGGTCGCGTGCATAAGTACATACACATGTCTATGCTGTGGATTGAGGCCTGCAGATACTACTTGTAAAAGTAATTTAGTTCTGTTGGTTCTTACATTCAGGTATATGCACATAAACCTATTGTCAGCATAGGTTTACCTATGTGAAAAGACTCAGGTCAACTCATCCTCACAGCAGCAGAGAACGTGAGACCGGTGCCTGAGACACATCACGGCGTCAGCATAGGTTTACCTATGTGAAAAGACTCAGGTCAACTCATCCTCACAGTAGCAGAGATAGTGAGACCTGTGCTTGGGACACATCACAGCGTCAGCACAGGTTTACCTATGTGAAAAGACTTAGGTCAACTCATCCTCACAGCAGCAGAGATAGTGAGACCTGTGCTTGGGACACATCACAGCATCAGCACAGGTTTACCTATGTGAAAAGACTCAGGTCAACTCATCGTCACAGCAGCATAGATAGTGTGACCGGTGCTTGAGACACATCACAGCGTCAGCATAGGTTTACCCATTTGAAAAGACTCAGTCAAATCATCCTCACAGCAGCAGAGATAGTGAGACCTGTGCTTGAGACACATCACAGCGTCAGCACAGGTTTACCTATGTGAAAAGACTCAGGTCAACTCATCGTCACAGCAGCAGAGATAGTGAGACCGGTGCTTGAGACACATCGAAGCGTCAGCATAGGTTTACCCATTGGAAAAGACTCAGGTCAACTCATCCTCACAGCAGCAGAGATAGTGAGACCAGTGCTTGAGACACATCACAGCGTCAGCACAGGTTTACCTATGTGAAAAGACTCAGGTCAACTCGTCCTCACAGCAGCAGAGAATGTGAGACCGGTGCTTGAGACACATCCCAGTTACTTGCTGAAGCTGCTGTTTGAAATGGAGACACCCCCAGAGCTCTCACTGCCCACATAACCTTACACTAGGTTCCAGTAATCACTTATTCATTTAATGACTTTCTGGAGAGCTGCTGATAGTTAGTGTTATGAGTGTCTTTTACACTGAACATTGCAACATGGAGCAAAAGGTATACTTTAGATGTGTTTGTATAACAAAGAAAAGGGTGTTGAAAATGAGAAACAGGCACTCAAAGAACCAGTTTGGCATAAGTATAACACCACTATATCAAAAAGCAGTGCACTCACAGGGGAACACCCAAACCCCAAACTGAATTACCAAGTAAAACAGATAGACAAAACATAAGCATATGAGGCACTCGCTAAAGTATTCTTGAATGGACTCTTCTAAATGATTATGACATTTTGCTAGATGGATGTGCCTGCTATTCTCCCTTATAGGTACTAAGAGGATTGGTTGTACTAAGTTTTGTTACTAATCATTGAACTTATGCATTACTTTAGCGAGTGCCTCATATGTTAATACTTTAGATGTGATCTGAACGATAAGGGAAAAGATGCAGTGATTATATCATTATTAGTCTGGATGACTGAGAGTGGGACTGAAGCTAATAAAGAACTCTGAATAGAGCTGATGTTAGACATCTACCGAGTGGAAGGCATAAGAGAGATCATTTTCAAGCTTCACAAGTAGCTAAAGAAAAAAACACATGGAACATAACATGACATTAGACAAAGATGCATCAAGACGTGAGTGGTTGGTTGAATGGGAAAAATGGTTTTGGAGTTGAAATTGAGCAGGTAGCGCAGCCGTCACTTAGGCCCTGATTTATACCGTTTTTGCGCCACATTTTGCCTCAATTTTTGACGCGAAAGCGATGTAAACTTACAAAATACAATTATATTGTATTTGCTGCCCACAAAAAGTATAAATCAGGGCCTTAGAGTTTAACAAAACACATATTGCAGAGATAACTTGGACAGGTGATCCTTTAGTGTTTCCTGAATGCAGATAACTGGAGCTCTATTTTAAATTGCCTTTGTGAGCATCTACATTTTGAGATTCCAAGTTGCTGCAAGTCTCTGGTTCTAAGACATCCTTGACTCCTTGAAACAATGGGCTAGGTAGCTTGAAATATTTAGGAGAATCCCTTTGTATACAAATGACAGTTAGCACTTATTGGTTTATTGTTTTCTGCAACTTTGGAAACTATATTAAAGATAAAAAGAACTGATGACGTATCTCCCTTATCTGAAAGCATTCATAAAAGAGGTGACTAAAATAATTGACAGGAGTAATAATTTTGAAATCACCAAGAAGTGAGAGTGAATTGCTCCTGCGACAAAAGCAAAAACAACAGATGATGGACGGAATGCAGAGCAAATCAAATATTCACCCCCATTCACAGATCTGGGTTTAATCCATCAAAAGAACGATGGATTAAACCCAGATCTGTGACTGGGGGTGAGTGTTTGCATTGTTCAGCACTCCGTCCATCATCCTTTTGTGTTGCTACAGTTGCCCTAAGTGGGAAGGGTATGCCCAGATGTGGATCCCTTGCTCACTGTGCCACTGGATTCAAGCTAGCCTGGCTGATGAGGGGTGAAACCCTGAAACCGGTCTCAGGATGCTTGTTTCCGGTCCAGGGAGGACCTGGCTTGGCAGTTCGGGCTGGACCTTTCCCATGAGGAACAGGGTCCAGACTGATTTGCATATGGCTGGATCCAAACTGGGGTGGCATGGTGAGCAAAAGAACAATGGATTAAACCCAGATCTGTGACTGGGGGTGAGTGTTTGCATTGTTCAGCACTCCATCCATCATCCTTTTGTGTTGCTACAGTTGGCCTAAGTGGGAAGGGTATGCCCAGACGTGGGTCCCTTGCTCTCTGTGCCACTGGATTCAAGCTAGCCTGGCGGATGAAGGGTGAAACCCTGAAACTGGTCCCAGGATGCTTGTTTCCAGTCCAGGGAGGACCTGGCTTGGTAGTTCGGGCTGGACTATTCCCATAAGGAACAGGGTCAAGACTGATTTACATATGGCTGGGTCCAAACTGGGGTGGCATGGTGAGGAAAAGAACGATGGATTAAACCCAGATCTGTGACTGGGGGGGAGTGTTTGCGTTTTTCAGCACTCCGTCCATCATCATTTTATGTTGCTACAGGCTTAACGTAGAAGCAATATGTAAAGTACTTATGCAGTACTTCAAATAGTAATGAAGTAAAAACCCAACACAAGACCATAGAGTAAAATTGTATTCATTATAGTATCTCTAATAATACATTATTTGGAACCAAAACAACAAACATCCAGCCAGTAGAACTGGACATATACAATTTTAAGGATAGACGAGAATATAGGCGGTCATTCTGACCGCGGCGGGCGGCGGGAGCTGCCCGCCATGCGGTTACCGCCATTTGCCCGCTCAGCGGTCAAAAGACCACGGAGGCCATTCTGGCTTTCCTGCTGGGCCGGCGGGCGCCCGCCAAGGGAGCGCCCGCCGGCCCAGCGGGAATGGCCCTGCAACACAGAAGCCGGCACCCGTCGCAAATCATGCTGGGGCCCTGTTAGAGGGCCCCTGCACAGCCCATGCCAGTGGCATGGGCAGTGCAGGGGCCCCCAGGGGCCCCACGACACCCGTTCCCGCCATCCTGTTCCTGGCGGTAAAAACCGCCAGACACAGGATGGCGGGAAGGGGGTCGGAATCTCCATGGCGGCGCTGCAAGCAGCGCCGCCATGGAGATTCAGCCCAGCCAGGGGTAATCCGGCGGGAAACCGTCGGATCCCCTTTTCTGACCGCAGCTTTACCGCCGCGGTCAGAATGGGCATTGAAGCACCGCCAGCCTGTTGGCGGTGCTTCCGTGTCCATCCACCCTGGCGGTCCATGACCGCCAGTGTTGGAATGAGGGCCATAGTGTCTAAAAGCACAAAATGACCAACTGTAGTTACCAGGTTGTGCCAGACCGGGAAAAAGTCACAGGTTCAGGCCGAACACAATGGAGCATGGTCGGGGGACAGGGACAAACATAGGACCGCTGAACAGAGTACCTTAAATCTTGGCTTGCAGAGCATTGTAAGATCCTGCGTTGAGGATGTGTAGCACAGCAGTGGGTCAGAGGAAGTTGTGTGGATGCAATGCGGAATCCTGAGTCATCATTGAGGATGCCATTGATGAGGGGCTTTCAATGCAAAGTCCTGCATTGAGGATCCACCGCGCAGCAGTGTTCCGAGCACCTTCACACCCACTTCCAAAGGTCCAGGACGGGGGTTGCACTACTTGGTAGGTAGGACTCACAGCAGGCAGAGTTCAGATGATGCAGGGATCAAGGTCGTTGGATCCTTTTCTGACCCAGAGGTTCTGATAGAGCGAACCATAGTAGTAATTTACCTGTGTTTGGACGCTCTTTAGGCCGATGAATCTTTTGACTAAGTGGGAACTCTCCGTACTCTTATATCGATCAGTCGCATCAAATCAATAATCAATAACAAACATAAGCAATACCTTGATCAACATAACACTTAACAATTAATCCAGAATACATTTCGGCGAACCCTGACCTTTCAGTCAGGAATAACCACACCAGTTTATTGCAAAGTTAGTGAATTTATTTCCCTATATTAACAAAGCTAGCACAATATAAATGTGTCTCAACACCAAATGATAAACATATATGAACATTAATAGCTGTCCATAACGGCGAAACAAGTGTAATCTATGTAGCATTTGAATCACAAGGCATTCGATAATGGCAATGCAAATCACTAATACGATAATCTGTAATGAGCTAATTGCATACATTTAGTCAGCATAACAAGATCTCAAATTGCATCGTGCGACATATGGAATCCTCATCTAACCTCAAATTAGCATCGGCATGTGGGACTTCATGCAAAAACAATTTAGCAACATAAATTTAGAAAACTCCTAGCTAGGGCTCTTATCAAAAATCAGCAGTTGGTTACCTAAAAGAAACACAATGCAATTGTACAATTTCCTTTCATATTTACCAATTACGATCAGCATACAAGGAAGTCTTCGTCTCACAGGTACCGTTTCTCGATCAGTATTGGTACCGTTTCGATCGGCATGGGACGGGGCAAAGGGGCAGGGGTGGACGGGGCAGTTGCCTCACGGCGGCAAGGTAAAACTATTACTTCATGCAAAGGGATCAAATCAAAGTTAAAGTCTCTAGGGCCAGAATCATTTAAAGTCTCTTTCTCTCGATTAGAGAAAGCATCAAAGTCTCTTTCAAAATGGCGTTGCAGCAAAGTGGGCCATAATAGCTACGAAATGACGCAATGTCGGGCAATAGCTGGTAATGGCTGATAATAGCTACTTTCCTCTCGTGCACCTGGGTTTTATAGACAACAGTTCGAATCGAGTAGGGTCTTCCATTGGAGGGTTCATAGGTTAGCTTCAAATTGTCCAATCAAAAACTACAGTTCTCAAGCTTTTACTTAAGCATACATTATCCTTGAAGATGGGTACGCACGTTGCAACATTGTATACCAATTAGCTCACTTTCAGAGCCTCCATTGTCCGCACCTGCAAATCGACCTTGGAGTAAAGAGAAAATATGCCAGGCTGGCACGAAACTTTAAGATAAGCATGTGAACGGTTTCAGTGGAAAAGTACAGCTTCAAGCAAAATACACGTTTAATAGCACATTGGAAAAATACGAGCATCTAAACCGTGAGACCAGGCAACTAGGCCAAAGCCTCCGCTAAAGTTATGCTAAGCTAAAGCATTACAAACAAGCAAATCGTAGCACACGTTTATGATTATGTCGGATTAGTGCAATTCTAATACACCACGTTATATAAAGCACGCTTATAATGTTGGCAAACTACTCTGAGGGCACATTTTGTCCCCGTACAATCTTTATTAGTTCGGTTAAAGTCACACATGATTATTTCACACTACGTTTATGCATTAATAAATCAAAACCTTCATTTTCTGCTTCATCAGTTCTGATCAGCAGTCCAGCCAACTAACCCTTGGAGTCGTTCTGGGGGTCCTGGGTTAAAGATGTAGGCCCTGTCTGTTAGACCTGGAATCCTTAGGGTGGTCTTATTCCAGACTTTTTGCCTTTACCTCCTGTTTTGTTGCTGTATATTTTTGTTGGCCCTAGGACCCTGAGTACTTTACCACTGCTAGCCAGTGCTGCAGTGCATGTGCTTCTCCCCTAAAACATAGTAATGCTGGTGTATCCACAATTGGCATATTTAATTTACCCTTACGGCCAATGTAGATGGGTAAATCATGGCCTGTAAATTAAATGCTACTAAATGCTACTAGTGACCCTGCAGCACTGATTGTGCAACCCACTTAAGTAGCCTTGTAAACATGTCTAAGGCCTGCCACTGCAGAGCCTGTGTGTGCAGTTCCCCCGCTTCCCTGACTTGGCATTGAAAACCTCTTGCCAAGCCTTACCCTCCCCTATTCATCCATACATCACCCCTAAAGTAGGCCCTAGGGAGCCCATAGGGCAGGGTGCCATGTAAGTAAAAAGGCAGGACATATACTTTACAGTTTCCATGTCCTGGTAATGAAAAACCCCTCAAGTTGGTTCTCATTACTGTGAGGCCTACCCTTCTCATAGACCAGCATTATAATACCTTTAAGCTGTAATTCCTGATCTGAGAGGAGTGGCTGGGTCATATTTAGTATCATTGGAATGATAATGATAAATCCTATTTACTGGTAGGGTCGGATGTATTACTACTATTCTAGAAATGCCACTTTTAGAAAGTGGACACTTCTCTGCCCTCCTTGCCCTGTGAGTCTACAGCCTCTGGCTTGGGTGGGGTGACAGTTCTACTTGTGCATTCCCATCAGACAACCACAAAACAGGATACTCAACCATATCTGCATTTATCTGCATGTTGATAGGTCTTCCTGGGGAAGGGGTTGGGAGGATCTCACACTTACATCTCAAAGGGTAAGGGCTGGGGTCCACACAAGAACTCCCACCAAAAGATCGTTCCCACCAGGAGAACTCAGCGGCTGTGTCGGGGCGCCTGGACCACCTACAGCCAGGAAGCCACCTTCTTGTGGCTCGCAAGGCTTCCCCCCCACTGGAACAGCACCCTCAGCCTGCCCAAGTTGGCGCAGGAGTCGGCTTAGCAGTCGTGCTGATGCACTGGGACCACCTGCATCAGGAAAGCTGCCTCCGCCTCCCCCCCAGCGCTCCTAACTCACCGGAACTGACGAGTCTGGGACTGCGCGCCACAAGAGGAACCTTCAGCTCTTCCTTGGTCCCTGCATCCTCGCCCACAGCAGCATTTTTTTCTCGTGGAGCAGGGGAGAAAAATCAAGCCTCATCGGAAGCACCATACCTGGCTGCTAGATTGCTGAGAGCACGACCGGAGAGTTCCCTGAGTTACTGTGAGTAAGGCATATTGACATTTTCAGGCCTGGAGCCCATCAAATAAAGGTACTGAATGATCTCTGTGTCAGAGTCACCAGATCCTCGGGGTCCGTGCACGTTCCCAACACTTCCACCACAAGACAGCTCCAATACTCTGATTAGATTTATCACAGAGTCTAAGAGAGTCCAAGTGGGGAAAAGGGGATTAGGACGGGAACAGCTGGGAAGGAGACCTGTAGGAAGCAAAAGGTTAAAACACAACATCAAAATTACATCTCATGAAATCAGTACCATGCTACAACTCTAAGCTTTGTCTTTTCCAAAAAACATGAACAACCCTAGAATAATCCTAAAACTGACTAGGCTTTAGATGACCGAATACCTGAGGAGGAAACAGGAAAAGTTAAATAGGACTTTCAGATTCAAGTACTTTCTTTAGCATGAGAATCAGGAAACACTCTGAGCATTTTCTAACAACCATATGAATCTCCTTTTAGGAATACATATCAGGAACACACAGAATTACCTCTAGAACTCTGGTATTGTGTTGTTTTCATCTCAGAAGAAACATTGGGAAGTAAATTGCACACACTGCAGATTTTTATATGAGTATTAAACACCATAAAGGTTTGTGCACCATGAAATCACACAACGTAGATTCAAGTATTAAATCACGTGACGTGTCAACTTGAAATGCTACCAAGAAAATGTCTTAGAATGGTAGCGCACAGTAACTTACATTATTTATACACGAGGAAAGAATTGCGCGTCTTGCCGATTCAAATGCCACCATACAAAAGCCAAGAAATAGTAGCGCACAATGAATAACATGAAAAAACACTCAAGGAAAGAATCGCGCGTGTTGCCGATTCGAATGCCACCATGTAAATGCCAGAAAATGGTAGCGCACAATGAACAGCATGAATTACACACGAGAAGTGAATTGCGCGTTTCGCCGATTCAAATGCCACCATGTAAATGTCAAAAAAAGATAGCGCGCAATGAACAACAAAGTTAAATGCTCATGAAACGAGTTGCACGTCTTGCCAACTCGTAAAACATCATGTAAATGTCAAGAAATATCAGCGCGCAATGAACAATAATGTAATAACGAAGTCAAATCTTTATGGAATAAATTGCGCGTCCTCCCTATTTGCAAACCACCATACAAATGTCAAAAAATGGCAGCGCACAAGTAATCTGTTATTCATTTAGGAATTAAAATCAAGAATATGAAGATTCTCAATTACGGTGTTGGGAATTGTCCAAACACCGTCTTACCGCCTGGAAACAGTGATCACCAATGAGAGATGAGTGCAGAAGACTGGAAAATCCAAATAGGCCGCCGGGACAAGAGCTCAGGAAGAAGCTGCTGCTCTGCACCGGGACCTCTGAATAGTGAGCACTGGAAGTTGGGCTGACTCTCTTTTATGGAGTCCTGGCCCAGCCCAGAACCACGCCCAGGCATGTTGCAGGGAAAGTCTCCAGAAGGCCCTGGAAAGGGACCACACCCTAACACACTCTGAATGTCTGCAGCAACACATTGTAAATGTACAGTATTTATAAACACCTTAAAAATGAATCTTTTGGATGGAATTCTGCAATGCAAAAGGTTAAACAATAACATATCATCACAATGCATAAATTACTTTATCTTGCGAGTGTTGGGTTTTTGCATTCTAGATGCCCGTAGAGCGCGAACTGTCCTGGTGTTGACACTCTGCCTACGACACCTGGAGACAAAGGGCCAGATGTAGCAAAATTCTGGATTGCGACTTGCAAATTGCGAGTCAGACCGACTCGCAATTTGCGAGTGGCAATCCAGAATGTAGGATGGTGTCCCTGACACCCTCTGCGACTCACAAGGGGGTCGCAAAGGCCCACCACATTAATATTAATGAGGTGTGTAACAATTTGTGACCCCCTTGCGAGTCATAGCACTCACAGGGATGGTGGCCTGCTGGAGAGAGCAGACCACCATGTCTGTGACTGCTTTTTAAATAAACCAGGTTTTTTTTTTTTGTAATGCAGCCCGTTTTCCTTAAAGGAAAACGAGATGCATTACAAACAAAAAAATGAAACGTGTCAGTTTCATTTTTTCAGAGCAGGCAGTGGTCCATAGGAACACTGCCTGCTCTGAAAAAATGTTTTCAGGGCCATTCACAAAGGGGAAGGGGTCCCGGGGGGACCCCTTCCCTTTTGCGAATGGGTTACCACCAGTGTGACACTGGTGGTAACTATGAATTGCTTTGCGACCACGTTCGCAGTCACAAAGCAATTCTGCATTGCGATGCGACTCGCAAATAGGAAGGGGAACACCCCTTCCTATTTGCGACTCGCATTCCCATTTTGCGAGTCGGTAACCAGGTTACCGACTCACAAAATGGGAATGAGCATCGCGATGTGGCTTTTGCGCCTCGCAAACAGCGATTTTCGCTGTTTGCGAGGCGCAAAATCCTTGCTACATCTGGCCCTAAGTTACATAGCGTGCAATCTGATCTTCTTCTGGTGCCACAGGGGATTAGTGTGTGTGGAAAATACTTTACACATTGCCTTCTAAGTTAAGTCTGCCTGTGCTGTGCCAAGCTACCATAGGGTGAGCACAGGTTAGTATAGTTTGTGTAACTGACTTGCCCTGACTAGGGTGAGTGTATTCTGCTTGGCTGAGGTGCATACCCTAGCCAACCAGAAGTTTCATTTTTAACACTTTCCTTTTCAGTCCGGCAGAAGGGCAACAGAGCAGCAGTCCTTCTTGCCGAGCAGCACATCAATGCTTCTGAATCTTCAACAGGTCTAGAGGTGTACTGAAGAGTTGGGCTTGAAGGTCTAATGCTTATACCTGGTGTCAGCTTTGAAGTAGGAGAAGGTCCTGGAGATTTCCACCGAAGAGGTTCTTGGAATGTCCTTCCATTCTGCCCTGGCCCCAGCTTGTCTGGAGTAACACAAAAGACCAGTGTCACACACTTTGTGAGCGTGCTCAGGAAAGCCTGTGTGATGTGCAAGCGTAGTAGGGGACAGCTCCACCCCTATCAAGTCAAGGATGATTTATCTTACCCACACCTATTTCCCCTTTGTCTCATTGTCTGGGAGCAATACACAAAGACCAACTGATAGCTATACCTGGTCACGTAACTCAAGATGCAGGCTGCAGGCACCAAATGGTTCGGTCAAGAAAATGCCAACGTTCTAAAAGTGGCATTTTCAGAATTGTGACTTCAAATCCAAATTTACCATTAAATAGAATTTTAAATTACAATTTGTTAGAGACCAAACTTGACTTTCCTACCTGCTCCCATGTGAACGTTATCACTTATTAAATATAATAAGATAATCCAATGTTATCCTATAAGAGAGGTAGGGCTTGCAGAAGTGAAAATCAAATGTAAGAGTTTTTCACTACCAGGACCTGTAAAACTGAAAAGTACATGTAGAACTTTTTAATTATACTGTACCCACCTTATGAGCTATTTAGGGCCTCGCCTAGGGGTGACACATGTGTATTAAAAAGGAAGATTCAGGCCTGGAAAAGGTTTATATTGTCAAGTCTAAATGGCAGTTTAAAACTGCACACATAGCCTGCAATGGCAGACTTGAGGCATATTTAAAAGGCTTCTTAATTGAGTGGCACTATTAGTGCTGCAGGCCCACTGGTAGCATTTAATTACATGCCCTGGGTACATGTAGTACTACTTTACTAGGGGCTTACAAGTAAATGAAATGTGCCAGTTGGTTGTCTGCTAATTGTGCCATGTTTTAAGGAAAGAGCACAAGCACTTTAGCACTGGTTAGCAGTGGTATAGTGCACAGAGTCCTAAAGCGAACAAAAACAAAGTCAGCAAAAAGGGAGGATGGAAGGCAAAAAGTTGGGGAAAACCACACCAAGTCTGAAAATGCCACTTTTGGAACGTTAGCATGTTCTTACTTTCACCATTCTATGCCTCTGCCTGTCTCTGAATACATGACTAGGGTGGGGGACAGCAGGGCTTTGTGCATTCCCTCTAGACAGCCAAACACAAAGGGAGCTTATGTGTTCCTGATGGGTCATTAACATCCTGATGGGTCATCCTAGTCAGGATGGGAGGGAGGAGTTTACACTTGCAACTAGATAGGCTGTGCCTGTACCCACACAAATAGCTGCATACCACCTGTAGTGAGCCTGGAGCCAGGGCAGGAAGGGCAGTTCAAAGACCTCTTTTTGAAGTCTCCCCCACTTCAAAGACATAACAGGGTATAAAATACTAGACCTCAGGCACCACCACTTTAGTACACTTCTGGACCTGAAGATATTCTGCCAGGAAGAAGGGCTGCTGTGCTGTTGAAGGGACTGTCACTCTTTTGGACTCTTCTGGACTTTGCTTTTCTTCTGCCGTTCTGTGTCTGCCCTTCTGCCTGCTGCCCTCTGCCTGGGAGTGGGACTGGGCCTGAATAACTACATTTGCAGAACCAATGTGACTCCAAGGGCTTGCTGATTTGTTTCTGCTCTGAAGTCTCAGTGACATTAAACACTTCATTTCATCCAGCAGCAGAACCTGGACTTTGCTTGCTGCAAGTCTTGCCCTGCCAAGTGGTGCCAACCCAGTCATGGGCCCTTGGAAGTGGGTATAAAGTGCTGCAACTGTAAAATCCATGCATCGCCGTCAATGCGCCAGCTGGAACCGACACATCTCCCCTCAACAATGACGCATCGCCACCGTCGCTGAGGACAAAGACATTGCATCACAGCTGCTTGGCAAAAGCGCACAGCCTATATTGCTAAGGAACCGCTGATGACACATCTTGGATTGCGAGGCTCAGGACCAACACATTGCCTACTCCCGGCTGGATCGATGCCAACGCATCTCCTCCTCTGCTCCATGCATCGGGCCCCGTTTATGGCGCAACAGGGTACTTTTTTAGTGGGACAAGGTTGGTCCCTGTATCTGACCCGCACTCCATCGCAGTCAGCCGGACTTTTCGGATTTCACCTGGTCTAGCGCAACCAGAAAGCCCCTGTTGGCGATTTATGCTTTTAAGCACTATATTTGCAGATATTCTTTAAAAATCCATATCTCAACTTCTACTTATTGGATTTTTGTCTTTTTGGGCTTGTTTTGTTCATTAGATTAAGCTCTATTTTGGATGGATTATTGTTGTGTGATGTTTTCGCTGTTTTACTATTTTAAGTGTTGCACAAATACTTTACACATTGTCTCTTAAGTTAAGAGCCTGCCCTGTGCCAAGCTACCAGAGGGAGAGCAAAGGTTAATTTAAGGGTGTGTAACTGACTTACCATGACTAGGTTCATTGTTCCTGCTTGGACAGGGTGCATACCTCTGCCAGCCAGAAACTCAATTTCTAACAACCTCTTATCTCAACAGGAACGGATGGTAACTGGGAGGGGAAGCAAACGTAAAGTGTCTGTCCCATATCTGGGCTGTATACTGGGAGCTTAAAGAAGCCCCGAAAAATTGCAATTACAACCCCGCACTTCACTGAACAGTTGATCACAGGCATTAAGCTCAGTACCTTTCATGTAATTTGAGGTGGCGTTTTGCCACAAAGGAAGTTTGGTAAAAGAAATATGCTAAAGGATGCATGTATCATTTTACAGCACATTCTAGTGCCGAAAAGCCATAGGTTTTACAATCAGTCCTGAGGAAGACCCAAGAACATTTTCTAAAACTTTAGATTCTGCCTTGGTACCCAGAAGCAATATTTTTCTGTTGCAGCTGTTAAAAGAAGTATGTTTCACATCCAAAACACTGGATGCACTCAGGATAGACGAGGCTGGCATGTCTGATACAGTGGGACTCACTAGCAAACAGCCCATCGAAAATTCAATGACAAAAGAGTACCAAAACATTTAAATTCTGTGCCCGGAATTTATTCTCAACACACACCAGGTAACAGAGCAAGAAAATACAATACCATAATAATTGACAGGGTTATACACTTACATCACTGCTATATTATGGAAGAACATAAAACAGCATAAAACAGAATAGCCAGAACTGTGTTTATAATGCCTCGGTATGTAAGGCACGGTCGACCGCCTTCACCCTTCCCCAGCATTTGTAACATGTTACATTGACAGTTTCTACATAGCTGTGACATGTAAAGAATACACTGTCATATCAGTTTTCAGACATTTCCCGCGCTCTCCCTGGTTGGACACAGACATGCGCACATGGATACACACATTTACCCTCCCTAGAGGTACCGATAGATATACACACGGGGCATATCAACATTATGTGCATACACATGACCACGGTTGAAGGGATGGGCAAAAGGAGACATTTGCCCAAAAACCCAGCTTTTAAGGGCCTCTGGATAAAGGCCACTCAGTCTGAAGTGTCCCCAGCGTTTTATGTCTGAGAATATAACTTTGGTGGAAACATTTCATACAAACCATGTTATTTTCTCACTGGTATATACATGGTTTCTAAAGAATAGAGTATGACACGTGTACAGCACATATTAATGAGAGGCACATATGTGTAAGCTGTGTTTATTGGCTACTATTTAACAACTTGACATTTCAGGTTTTACCCTTATTAAAGGGGCATCCTTTCCTATCACACTAGGCCACTGAATGCCTCGTGGTAGTGTGGTGCTTCTCTATATACTCATTCTTTCAGTAATGCATCCCCTGCATGGAGCGACGGAAGCATGCAGACTTATGAGGGGCCTCCAGTCTTATTAGCATGGAGGTGCCAAGCCATGCACTCTATGGCCTTCACGATATCAGTGTGTGGCACTGTGTGCAGCTGGGCCGCCCATACTCCACATGTTCAGTGTCTCTGAAGGGGTTGGTATTCTGCATGTGTGTGAGGGAAGCTTACTCCTTTGTCCAGCATCCACTGAAGGCCATTTGCACTGAGGGTTCCCGTGCGCTCTGGGTTGAGTGTGATGAGAAGTTTCAAGCTTTCTTCTCTGTGACTGTTGTGTGAGGAAATGTGACCTGACGCTGCCTCTTCTGTGTGTGAGGGAAGCTTGCACTGCTGTTGCCTGGATTTTACCAGATCTGTTTGAGAGGGACACTTAGATTGCTCAAATCCACTCTGTGCCAACCCAGTGTGAGTCAGATTTGCACTGCTATTTCCCGCGGTCTGCCTTTTCTGTATGTCAGAGAAGCTTGCCTTCTTGTAATCTATCAACCTTCGATGTTCTCTTGTATAACACTGTTCCAAGCATTAGGATGTTTTACAGCTGCCTTTCAGGTCTCCGCCAGAAGCCTGCTGCCGGAAGACTGAAAGGTCTTTGTGGCCTAGGTATGAAGCTCTGCAGTCTGCAGCACGAGAACTTCATTTCACTTCACCCAAGGGATATATTTGATGTAAAATATGTGTAAACTAAGGAGATAGCTCAGCTGGGTGGAGATTCATTTAATCCAAATGATACATCTGTCACATTAAGCCTCTCCGGTCTTTGTGTGAAATGCACAGCTTCTCTCTTACAGCCCAAACCTAAGTGTCTCTTTCAGACGTTAATGCAACAAGACATCCACAAATAATTGGCACATATCCCATCCGCCAACACCCTTGTTCCGTTTCCCCATATAGGAACTGAGGAATTCCTGTGCTTCCAGGGGTGATACCCTGGAGGGAGGGGTTCTTCTCTCAGTGCACAACCGCAGGCTGACCAGATCCTGAAATGTGTGCTCTCCTTTGGGCTGGGCGTCCCAATTCCATGCCTGCTGTCAGCATGCGAGATGCTACCAGATGGAAAAACAGAAAAAATGTCCTTTGTGTAATAGAGGAAAACTCATGGAGCATTTTGTTCCTAAAACAAACCCACTCTTTGTGGTTTTGTCTTTGGGAAATAGAAGAACAACATTGCAGACCAGTCTGCCATGCTACCATGGCTGCCCTGCCCACGGTGCCCGAGGTCTCAAAAGTCAGAGCGGTGCAAGGGTTTCACTATAAAAACCCGAGCATCTTGGAAAGCACATGGCCTTGGATTTCTATATAAAGGCTTATTATAGACTTGCCAGTTTTGAGCAATTATGTCAGTTCCCGATATCAATCTCTAAAGGAAGTGACATCACTTCATTTCCCAGGTTGCATGATGTCAGCCTTCAACCAGAAACTTCACACCTCTAAGCTTACTTCGATCAGTGCCCCACTGTCTGTGCATCTCCAGCTCATGAACACACGTGCCAACTAACACATGCAAGTGCAGACCAAATCCTTCAAGACTTTTATATTCCAAAAACCTCATTGACAACAAACGCTTTACCCTCAGGCAAGAAGAAAATCAAAGAAAACAGAAACCCAAATGACTTCACTCTACTGAAGTCCGTCCGTGCAACACACAGAAAACTTATCACATCAATCGATGTCAAGTGCTATAACAATATAATCAACAAAGCTAGCAACAGAAGCAACATGTTCTTCAAAACAAAGCAGTGCAATACTTCAAAGACAAGTGCAATGGCATCACCTCTTCTCCACAGAAAAACAGAGGATACAACTGCATATTAATTACACTCAGACTCACTTATACTCTGATCCAACAATGGTCAACCTTCAAACCCCTCTCTCCTGCAGACCTTACCTACATCATCTTCTTCATCAATTACCTTCAATCTTCACCAAAGCCCTCACTAATACATTTAGCCATCATCAACAACTCTCTGAAGGCACCTTTCCTGAAACGTTTAAGCCAGGCTAGATCCTCAGCTCCAGAAGAAACCCACATTAGACACAGACCTCGCCAACTACTGGCTAATCACTCACCTATCCTTCATCAGCAAGATCACTAATAAACAGTCTATTTATAATTCCAAGATCTCATCAGCTGCAGCCACCTTCTCAGTCTAATCTGGCTTCAGGTTATGCTGCACCATGAAGGGAGCTACTTTGCAAATCATAGACGGCGCTCTCTTGACAACCAGTAAGGATGACCACTAACTCCTGTGATTGCTGGGCCTCTCAGCTGCAATAAACAAGGATGGCCGTCTCACCCTCATCCATAGTTTAAAATGTTGGCTGCGATTAGATGGCAGTGTTCTTCATAGGTCCTCCTACTAGCTATCCAACTTTCCCATGGAAATGGTATCTTCAGGCGTCAAAAGATGCATATTACATGCAGAGCCCTAAGGGTTCCATCTGTTCCTCTAGCCTCTACTGCCTCTACATGGAGCCACTAGGGCTCTGCTCAATGGTAACAGCATCACACATCACCAATAAGTGGACAATTCACAGCTCTACTTGAAAGTCTAATCCACACCAGACAGCCAAGACTTCAAACACTGCCTGCATCTCATCCAGACCTGGATCTCCAGTACCTAACAAAGTTCACCCTATCCAAACCAAAAGTCCTACTATTTACAAAGAACAATAAGCATCAACTAATCCAAATTCGTCTAAACAGCTTGATCTGGACAGATTTGAGAGCACGATTTTCAACAGGCTCACCCTACCCACCAGTCTCACCCTCAAAGAATACATCACAAAGAAGATTCAATCAATCAGTCAATCATTATATTTGTAGAGTGCACTACATACCCGCGAGGGACTCAAGGCGCTGGGGTGGAGGTGGGGGGTGCTGCTACTGCTCGAAGAGCCAGGTCTTAAGGTGTCTTCTGAAGGTGAGCAGGTCTTGGATCCTTCCTAGGTTGGTCGGGAGGGTGTTCCAGGTCTTGGCGGCAAGGTAGGAGAAGGATCTGCCGCCGGAGGATATTCGCTGGATGCGGGGGACGGTGGCGAGGGTGAAGTTGGAGGAGCGGAGCTGTCGGGTGGGGGTGTAGAAGCTGAGTCTGCTGTTCAGGTAGGCTGGCCCGGTGTTGTGGAGTGCTTTGTGTGCGTGGGTGAGGAGTTTGAAGGTGATCCTCTTGTCGACGGGGAGCCAGTGAAGGTTTCTCAGGTGGGGGGTGATGTGGTTGCGGCGGGGTATGTTGAGGATTAGTCGAGCGGGGGGGTTTTGGATACGTTGGAGGCGTTGCAGGTGCTTGGACGGGATACCTGCGTAGAGTACGTTGCCGTGGTGAAGCCTGCTGCTGACGAGGGCCTGTGTCACTGTTTGCTTGTTTCGGTTGGGATCCACTTGTAGATCCTGCGGAGCATGCGGAGAGTGTTGTAGCAGGAGGAGGAGATGACGTTGACCTGTTTTGACATGGAGAGGGATGAGTCGAGGATGAAACCAAGGTTGCGTGCGTGGTCGGTTGGTGTCGGTGGGGTGCCTAGCGAGGTTGGCCACCACGAGTCGTACGAGGCGGAGGGGGTAGGCCCTAGGATGATGACCTCGGTCTTATCCGAGTTCAGTTTCCGATGGCTGCCTCTCATCCAGTTGGCGATGGCCTTCATACCCTCGTGGAGGTTGGTTTTGGCGGTGTGTGGGTCCTTGGTGAGGGAGAGGATGAGTTGTGTGTCGTAGGCGTAGGAGATGATGTTGAGGTTGTGTTGGCGGGCCACTTGTGTGAGGGGGCCATGTAAATATTGAACAGCGTTGGGCTGAGGGATGAACCCTGGGGTACGCCGCAGATGATGTTGGTGGCTTCGGATTGGAAGGGAGGGAGGCGGACTCTCTGGGTTCTGCCGGAAAGGAAGGATGTGGTCCAGTCAAGGGCTTTCCCTTGGATCCCAGCTTCGTGGAGGCGGATTTTCAGAGTGTGGTGGCAGACCGTTTTGAAGGCAGCTGACAGGTCTAGGAGGATGAGGGCTGATGTTTCACCATTGTCGAGTTGGCTTCTGATGTCGTCTGTGGCAGCGAGAAGGGCGGTCTCAGTGCTCTGGTTCCGTCTGAATCCGGACTGGGAGGGGTCGAGGATGTTGTTGTCTTCGAGGTGGCGGGTCAGTTTTGTGTTAACGATTTTCTTGATGACCTTCACCGTGAATGGGAGCAGGGAGATGGGCCGGAAATTCTTGAGGTCTTTGGGGTCCGCCTTTGTTTTTTTGAGAAGGGCGTTGATTTCGGCGTGCTTCCAGCTTTCGGGAATCTCGCTGTTTCGAAGGAGATGTTGATGACTTTCCGTAGTTGGGGTGCGATGGCTGTGTCTGCTTTGTTGTATATTTGGTGTGGGCACAGGTCTGATGGTGATCCTGAGTGGATGGAGTTCATGGTCTTGCGTGTCTCATCGTCGTTGACGATGGTCCATGAGGTCAGGCGGTTGGTGCGGGTGGGGTTCGTGGAGGAGGAGATTGGCGTGGTTGGGGTGGTTGGGGTGTTGAAGCTGTCATGGATGTCAGTGATCTTCCGGTGGAAAGCGATGGCCAGTGCGTCGCACAGTTCTTGGGAGGGTGGGATGTTGTTGACGATGGTGCTGGGGTTGGAGAGTTCCTTCACAATGTTGAAGAGCTCTTTGCTGTTGTGTGCGTTGTTCTCCAGGCGGGTTTTGAATGAGGATCTCTTGGACAGCCTGAGGAGTTGGTGATGTCTGTGTGTGGCATCCTTGAGTGCTGTGGGGCTGTCGTGTGTGCGTTCGTGGAGCCATTTCTTCTTGAGTTTCCAGCAATTGCGCTTGGAGGCTTGGAGGTCATTGGTGAACCAGGTGGCTTTTTTGCTGGTTTGGTTGTTGGAGGGTTTTTTGAGTGGTGCGAGGTGGTTGGCGCAATCGTTGATCTATTGCCTGAGGTTGTGGGCTGCGTTGTCAGGGTTGGTGGGGTCGGTAGGCGGTCTCTGGGCTAGGGCATTGGTCAGCTGATCTTCGGTGACTTTGCTCCAGCATCGACGGGGTGGTCGCTCGGTGTGGTGGTGTTTGGTTTGTTTCTTGAAGGTGAAGTGGATGCAGTGGTGGTCGGTCCAGTGGAGTTCGGTGGTGTGGTTGAAGGCGATGTGGTTGCTTGTGGAGAAGATGGGGTCTAGTGTGTGGCCGGCGGCGTTTGTGGGTGCGGAGACAAGTTGTCTGAGACCGAGGTTGGCGAGGTTGGCGATCAGGGTGGTGGAGTTGGCATTGTTATTGTTCTCAAGGTGGAAGTTTAGGTCCCCGAGGAGGATGTAATCTGTGGAGGCGAGTGCGTGGGTGCTGGCGAGGTCGGCGATGGCGTTGCAGAACGCTGCCCTGGGTCCGGGGGGTCTGTAGACGAGCGTTCCTCTGAGGGTGGTGTTGGGGTCAGTGTGGATTCGGAAGTGCAAGTGTTCGGCGGACTTGAGGGTGTCCTCCAAGTGGGTGTGGACTTCGAGGGTGGCCTTGTGGACGATGGCTATGCCTCCTCTGATTCAGTTGACACGATCCCTGCCGGAGATCTTGTAGCTGTCTGGGATGGCTATGGCGATGTCAGGCGCCGAGGAGTCGTTCCACCAGGTTTCAATCAGGAAGGCTACGTCAGGGTGGTGATGTCGAGCAGGTCCCAGAGCTCGATGGCATGCTTGCGTGCGGAGCGGGTGTTGAGGAATATGCAGTGGAGGTGGTTGGTTCCGGTCCTGGAAGGTTTAGAGGCTCTGTCACAGGTGAAGCTACAGGTGCGGCAGGAGAAGGGTCCGTGAGTGAGTTTTGGGGTGGCCTGGAAGCAGGTGGTGCCTCGACCGGTGTTGAATGCGAGGAGGGTGCTGGCGTCGTAACAAAGTCTGGCAGAATGGCTGTTGTGGGGTCCAGGGTTTCTGGCGCTGAGCGCGGTCCAGGCGCGGATGGGCTTGCATCTGGTGCGCCTCTGGCGCGCCAGCGGCGCGTCCGATGCGCGCGGTCACACAGCGACCGCCATTAAGAAGGGGAAGGGGGAGGGGGGAGGGAGGAGCAGCTGGGAGGCGGGAGGCGTGGGCGAATGGAAGCGCGAGGGGGGCAGGGCCGCAGGGACGCAGTGGCGGGAGGGGAGAACGAAGTGAGAAAAAACGGGTAAAAAGAGAAAGGCGCAACAAGGAATAACAGGAGAGCAGAAAACAAGAAAAAAGTGAAAAGGAAATGAAATTAGCAAAGCACAGAATTAGCAAAACACAGAATACAAGAAAGAGAGAAAAAGAAAAGAAATTTAGCAAAACAAATTAGTGCTTACCACTAGACACCAGGGAGGATCAGGTCTAGGAGGGCCTCGATCCCTTGCCAGCAGCGAGGGCGGGGTGGGGGAGACACGGGCATGGCTCGGTGGTGCTGTGCACGTGGGGAGTGTTCACCTGGCCAAAACAGGTCAGGGGTCACTCACCTCAGCGCGCAGTCACCGCCATTAAGAAGGGGAAGGGGGAGGGAGGAGCAGCTGGGAGGCGGGAGGCGTGGGCGAATGGAAGCGCGAGGGGGGCGGGGCCGCAGGGACGCAGTGGCGGGAGGGGAGAACGAAGTGAGAAAAAACGGGTAAAAAGAGAAAGGCGCAACAAGGAATAACAGGAGAGCAGAAAACAAGAAAAAAGTGAAAAGGAAATGAAATTAGCAAAGCACAGAATTAGCAAAACACAGAATACAAGAAAGAGAGAAAAAGAAAAGAAATTTAGCAAAACACACTAGCGCTTACCTCTAGACACCAGGAAGGATCAGGTCCAGGAGCGCCTTGATCCCTTGCAGCAGCAAGGGTGGGGTGGGGGAGACACGGGCACGGCTCGGTGGTGCTGTGAACGTGGGGAGTGTTCACCTGGCCAAAACAGGTCAGGGGTCACTCACCTCAGCGTGAAGCGACCGCCATTAAGAAGGGGAGGGGGGAGGGAGGAGCAGCTGGGAGGCGGGAGACGTGGGTGAATGGGGGCGCGAGGGGGGCGGGCCGCAGGGACTCAGCGTCGGGAGGGGAGAACGAAGTGAAAAAAAACCAGGTAAAAAGAGAAAGGCGCAACAAGGAATAACAGGAGAGCAGAAAACAAGAAAAAAGTGAAAAAGAAATGAAATTAGCAAAGCACAGAATTAGCAAAACACACCAAATGCAAGAAAGAGAGAAAAAGAAAAGAAATTTAGCAAAACACACTAGCGCTTACCACTAGACACCAGGGAGGATCAGGTCCAGGAGGGCCTCGATCCCTTGGCAGCAGCGAGGGCGGGGTGGGGGAGACACGGGCACGGCTCGGTTGTGCTGTGCGCATGGGGAGTGTTCATCTGGCCAAAACAGGTCAGGGGTCAGATTAAAAAGGTTTAGTACTAGCTTTCCCTACTAAGTAAACCTCTTCTTCTAGAAAGCAAATTGAGAACGGCTGTTCAATCCCTTGTTTTCTTGCATCAGGGTGTGCAAACCTCTGCTCCATGGCCTTCCAGACTTCAGGATCCCACTGCTGAACCCCATTATACGAAAATGAATTATTATTTGGGGTAAGAAGTTGCTCAACTCAAGGACTAATGACAGTAACTTGTCAGGGTGAACCCCAAAAACACTAAATTAACCTGAGCTCAACCACCTAGTAGCTGTAGCACAGAGTAGACAGGCTAAACTTATGGCAATGTGTATAGTATTTATGATGTATCAAAACAACAATAAAGTCAATATACCAAACAATAGAAATCCCAAACCGAATTATAACAAGGAAGTGAAATTCAGTAAGCAAAATAACACCAAAATAAAAAAAATAAAAAATAGGAACCAGAAACATACTTTTTAAAAATTGTAATAATAGCCTCTATTTGGGCAACTGGTCACTTCAGAAAAAAGGCCTCTTGCAGCTTGTTGTGTCCCTGTAGCCACACAAGAAGGAAGCCAACTGATCCTTGAAGTTCAACTTTTTGTCCTGAGTACAAGAGGGAGCAGATTCAGTCCTCCAGGGCTATTCACATGTCACAGATAGCAGATCCAGTCTTCTTCTCATCTTCTAAAGGTCCAGAAAGTGTTCTGCAGAGAGTTCCTTGGGGTGTTACATTTATGGTTGAACACTTTATAACCAATAAGGAAAAACCTCCAGTAGGCACCCTACCCGCCTTTTCAGCAGTTTCTGTTTGCCCTACAGCACATAATCATATGGTGCCCCTCACTTCTAAAGTTGAAGATGAGGAAACCCTTTCTCCCTTGTATAGAGCTCTTTTGTCCACTCAGAGGTGTGGCCGGGGAAATGAGCAGTGGCCTCTCCTGTGTGTCCAGTTCTGAGGGTAGCTTCCCCTCCCCTTCAGTTTGGCACCAGCCAGTCTAGTGTGAGCCTTGGGGAAAATGGCTTTCCCTTCTTCTGGTCTCCCCTTACGCTAAACTATGAATGGCAGGCTTCACCTTTGTCCCTTTAGAGTTAATAAAGTTCTTGGGCCCACCCCAACTGTTCTTCCTGAGTTAATAGAGATCAAGTGCAGCCCTTAGACATTGTTCTCTTCTAGGAGCAGTTTTCACACCTCCTTAAGCTTAAGCACTGGCTGGGCACCTGCTACCATACTAATGTAAATAAGAACTTCGGATAGTGAAAAGGTAACTGTCTAAAAGTTACTTTTCCTAAATGTTTATTAAAATCCTACTTTAAGATGTGCATACCTAAGGTAACTCTGCTACAGGCACGCCATATTTTAGAGTGACTAACTGTGACAGGCACTTTCTCAGCTGTACTGGCCTTTCAAAGGTGTCTCCTTGACTTGTGACTGTCTCTACCACAGTCCTTGCAGCCTTTCAGTGGTACAGGGCTGATCTGAGATCGTCTCACTCACAGTTACACTAGCCTTACAGAGAAACAACTGTGACATCTGACTGTGGAATGTGTGAAGGTGGTGCAAATTAGGGAGAACCATTGTATAGTAAGAGTGGTTAGCAGAGACAATAGAATGTCAAACAATCGCAAATGCTCCCTTTAAAAAAACATGTAGGGCATCTTTTAATTTTCAGAAGAAATTCTACCATAAATGTACATTTACAATACAATTCACCTTTTTATGCCTCACAGAAATTCATAAAGTAATTCATGACAGATGTAAACCCATTTACGGATGCAGATATCTTCACCACAAGTGCAGAGATCTCCACAGGTGTAAATTTCACTAAAGGTATGGTTTGCCTTGGAAGTTTGGTAACAGTCACAAACTTGCATGCTTATGAGCATTCCCAAACACATATTTCTCACCCTTTCACCCTGGTAAGGGCCGAAGAATCACTACGGTTCAGGGCTGAGATAATTCCTGTTCCATGGCGGGAAGAGGAATGGATCACCCCACAACTGGCTGGAGGTGTAGGGTAAGGGCTTCCTCCATGGTGAAACTCTGCACAAAGTGAAGAAGATCCAACTGTGCAGCATGAGAGTTTATGACATTCCTAGAATTACACTTGATTAATTTAATTGTTTTAATTAAAGTGCTTAGTCTTGTGTTCTCAAAGAAACCCTTTCATACATTACCATAGCTGATGGTCGAAACAGGGAGGTAGATGTCATCACTAGTGGGAGAAAGAGACTATGGCCCTCATTACAACTTTGGCGGGCGGCAGTAATTTAACCGCTGCGCGGCCGCCAATACAGCCGCACTTCCGCAGTGGCCATTACGACATCCCCGCTGGGCCGACGGGTACTGTTGCTATGCAGACAGTGAAAAGCACCATGGGGCTGTGCCAGGGTGCCCCGCGACTCCCCTTTCCGCCAGCCTTTTCATGGCGGTTTCTACCCCCATGAAAAGGCTGGCTGGAGGGGAACTCGTAATCCCCTGGGCAGCGCTGCTGGAGGATAAAATCCGCTGGGACCACTGTTGGCAGTGCAATCGACGAAACAGCCATGGCGGTCTTTGACCGCCAGGGCTGTAATGAGGGCCTATATAGTTTGGGTAAATGATTGGTGGGGTGGGTATATAGTGTAAAAGGTGCTCCAACTAAGGAGCTCAATGTCAATGCTGGTGGGGAGTTGTGCAGAATGAGAGTTTATGTGACTCATTATTGGGTTTGAATAAATAGGGTAAGGAAGCTTAGAAGATTGATAGACTGCAGATAAGTGATTAGTGGTTTGTGAGAAGGAAGAGGCTATGGGTTGAGGTAGGGCAGTTCACACGTTTGCACATAGAAAAAAAAGCCAGAGGGCATGCAGATTTGTGTAGGAATTGAATAAAGACATGCAGTTTGGGTCTGAAGTCAAACAAGGGGAGAAGGGAATGTAGAGGATCCCAAATACTCAAGGGTAAAAAATCATAAGTCTTTGTGCTTTCTACAGGGATTATACATTATAGGGGGAGAAGCTATGCTATATTTTAAGTAATCTTGAGCAGATTATAGCAGGATGAGCGTATCTGGGTGTTTTATAGTACTTTTATTTTGCACTCAGTTATACAGAGACTGGTTGAGAAGAATATTTGTCATCCGGTGGGATTGGTTTAGTTTTTTGTTTTTGCATAACAGCTTGACAAGTCGGCCAGCTCTTCTATGTGTGGGCAGAACAGGCTTTATTCTGATTGTGTCACATTTTGTAAAAGATGGCACATCAGGGTTTCCAATATGGTCATGTTGGAAATGGCCAGCGCTTAACCATTCTTCTGAATTCCAGATGGTTGCCAGTGTCTCTTAGTTTTTGTTGGCAGATAACTCTACAATTTGTCAGACTGTATATAGGAAGCAGTGCCATCTATTGTTTTCTTTTGTGAAGATGGAATCATTAAGCGTGGTGGTGGAACTTAAAATCCTAGGTTGGTAGTATTTGTTGATTTTCATCCGTAGGAACTCGGGGCCTTTATTGTGTATTGCTGTTAGTGTACTGTGTACTGCCTTTACAGTGCATTGCCTTGTGAGGGATACATAATAGTTTGAATGAAGATCATCTTGTGACTGGTAACCAGGAGAGATCTTTCAAAGCCGGGGAGATGTGTGTACGTGTCTTTAGATGAAAATGTAATCTTGTACCACTGTAGCTGTAATAGGTAAGTGCAGTAGAAACAGCGAGGAGATGTTCACTGGGGAGAAGTACTGTGCTGTTGGGTAGATGTTGTGGAGACAGAAGTTGTGGTAATGTCCTGCACAGAGAGTCGGTGGGGAGATGCACTTTGCAGGCTACAGGAGTTTGGGAGACGTGCGTAAGGGTAATTACGGACAATGGGCCACAATTTCCAAAGAGGTGAAGGAGTTTTCCGTTAAGAACAAGCCTTCATGTCAGTGTATCACCATGCTGGAAATGTAAGGGTACATCAATTCAATGGAGTAATTGTAGGTAGTATTCTAATCTCTTTAAAAAAGGGAAAAACATGGGTACTAAAATTGCAGAAACTGATTTAGCATATTGCACTGTACCAACCATTTCAGGGGTATTCCCATTAAATATTTTGAGGGGGAATGGGCCTTACTCTAAGGATAATTTATGTTGGATGTCTAAGCAAATGCTTACAAAATGGTCTCTAGATAGGATCAGATTAAATATTATGAAGGCACAAGATATTTATAACAAATATTATGATTACAAACATGATGTATCCTTGGTCAAGTTGAGTATTGTGGTTTGGGTGATAGTCAAAATTCCTCTGCTGATGTCAAAAGGAATTACAAATATACTGCTTTTTGAAAAGTTGTCAACATTTATTCTAATTCAGCAAAACTGAGTGATGAGAAGATATGGCATTTCAGTAGGCTTTCTAAATGTGAGTATCAAAAATCATATTGGAATGACCGTTTTAGTCGTTTGAATGTGGAGTGAGTGATGAAGTGAGGAAGTGTGCCAGTGAGTCTAATCAGGGGTGCCAGCTGCATGATTTTATTATTCCTGATTTTGAGGTTAGAGCAAGTTCCTGTCTGGGTTGGTTGACAACAGAGTTCCTCTGATGGTGATATTGCTGACTGCAATGGAGGGAACAATATGAGATTGAAGGTGGATAATGAGTGTGGACATTGTAAGTGATAGAAGTGGAGACGTCTGGGAGTATGTGAGGAAGACACAGAGGGGGTCATTCTGACCTCGGCTGTAAAAGGCCCTTACCGCCGGTCAGAAGTCCGCCATTCTACCGCCGCGGCCGCGGTAAACCGCCACGGTCATTCTGACCCACAACGGCGGAACCGCCAAAATCCCGACATCCAAGGAAGGCCGCCACATCAGCGGGCCGCGGAAAACTGGAGATGACCAAACCTCCACCGCCACGCCAACACAAACACGCCCATGCCATTCTGACCCACGAATCCACGCGGCGGTCTTTCAACCGCGGTATTCCATTGGCGGGACACACCGCTGCGGTCAAAATACACACACAGCTCCAAAACACTGCCACATTGGACAATTTGAAATACACACACCTGACACACATACAAACAACACTCCCACACATCCAACCAACTATAAAACACACACCCACATCACCCACAAACCCCTACGACCGAAGATCATAGACGAAGGAGAGAGAGACACATCACAGAATAGAGAGCTACATCACACAGAGGCACACTACACCATCACACACACCACATAGAAGCACAAAGCACCACACACCAACACACTCTTCACCATATACACCACCCCACACCTCATCCACACCACCCCATGGCACCCCAAAGGCACCCACGCTTTTCGGACCAAGAACTCCGGGTCATGGTGGAGGAGATCATAAGAGTCGAACCCCAGCTCTTCGGCTCACAGGTGCAGCACACCACTATAGCCAGGAAGGCGGAGCTATGGCAGCGGATCGTGGACAGGGTCAACGCGGTGGGACAGCATCCCAGAAATCGAGAGGACATCCGCAAACGTTGGAACGACTTACGGGGAAAGGTGCGCTCGATGGTCTCGCGACACAACATCGCAGTGCAGAAGACTGGCGGGGGACCCCCACCCACACCACCCGAATTCACAGCATGGGAGCAAGAGGTACTAAACATCCTGCATCCTGATGGCCTCGCTGGAGTACACGGAGGAATGGACTCTGGTAAGTACAATCTCAACTACTTCACCCCCCCCCCAGCATGCCAACCCCCACCACCACCCTCACCCCCAACCCCCCATCACACATCCTCCCTGAGAATGTCTCCCCAGCACAACCCACCCAACACCAACCCCTGCATGCCACCACAAACTATGGACACCCATCACCTAAGCATGACCACTGCACATACCCCCCCCCAACACCCCCACAACACCTCCCCCAAGGGAATGACAGCACTGGGGGACAAGGGCACCCATAAATCGCACACAATAGCACACACAGAAACAATAACCATACTCTCTTACCCCATGCAGGACCCGAACGCCAACACACCGGCCAGGAGGGTCCAGAAATGTCCATCCCCCCCAGAAGAGGCACCCAGTGATGACAGCAGCTCTGTCGACCTGGAACCTGACGACCAGCCAGGACCATCGGGGACCTCTGGACAGTCGGTTCCCCACACACAGGCCACAGCAGACCCAACCCCCTCTGGGAACAACAGCACAGCTCCCACCCAGCGGGCCCATGGCTCTGTCTCTAGGACAGGTCAATCAGCAGTGTGTCTGCCACTACAGGGCCCCCAGGCTAACCCACCACCCCAACAACAACAGGGACCTGGGGGCAGTGGTAGTGGGCACACCGTCCAGGGGACAGAGTCCGGGGGAAACAGGGCAACTCGGAGGGCTGCTGTGCGACAGGGGGGGGAGGAGAGGCCCAGGGAACCGACTCTCCAAGAGGCCCTCACCACCATCATGGCAGCCTACCACCGCTCACAAGAGACGATGGCGACGGTACTGGCCAGGTTCCAGGAGATCCAGGCACAGCAGGAGGAACGCTACATGGGGTTCAACAATCATCTCACCACCATCTCTACCGCCATGGGGAGCCTAGTCCAGGCCCTCCACCGGATAGAAGACACGTTGCGGGACCATGTGGCACCACACAGGGCCCCTGTCACTAGCCCGGACCAGGAACAGCCTACCACCTCCGCCGGCGCTAGTGGACAGGAGGCCCCACCACAACGACAGGCCACCAGAACCCCACCTCCTGCTGAAGAACAACCACCCCGCAAGAGGAGCCTGAGATCAAAAAAATAGACAGAGTAGGATGTCAAGACCCCCGCCAGCATGAGATACCCCCTGAAGTCATCCCACTGTCCCACATTGCCACCCTGTCCAACCTTGAACTGCCCCTGCTCCATCCTTCCACAGGCATATGGACAATGCACCTGTGAGACTGAGAACTGGACTCTGCCATGGCCATTACTCCACCCCCACCCATCACCGTGTTTATATCATGTACCATAATCTAGCACCAAAAATAAATCACTCAATGCACTGAAATCATGCTGGAGTCAGGCTGTATTATTTACAAATGTAAAAAACATTACCGATCAATTATGTTCTGTAAACTTTGTGCTGAACACATACCGAGATCAATAAGCATTAGTCCATGGGCTAACCAAGCAGAAGTCACGCAGTGGGTCATACAGCACTGAAAAGGGAAGGGAGAATCAAACATCAGTTTCAAATAACTGGGGGGTCATAGACAAAGTTGAGAAAAACGAGGCAGTCAGGAAAATTAAAATGGCGTGTGTGATTCTTACCTATGTGCTACTGAAAATACTGTTGGATAACTCTGTCCCTGTTGTCTGGGTCGTCCTCTGAGTCTTCCTCCTCTTCACTCTCCACAGGCTCTACAGCTGCTTCAACACCACCATCTGGACCATCCTCCTGCAGGAAAGGCACCTGACGTCGCAATGCCAAATTGTGAAGCATACAGCAGGCCACGATGATCTGGCACACCTTCTTTGGTGAGTACATCAGGGATCCCCCTGTCATATGCAGACACCTAAACCTGGCCTTCAGGAGGCCAAAGGTTCTTTCAATGACCCTCCTAGTTCGCCCATGGGCCTCATTGTACCGTTCCTCAGCCCTGGTCCGGGGATTCCTCACTGGGGTCAATAGCCAAGGCAGGTTGGGGTAACCAGAGTCACCTATTAGCCACACACGTTGTCTCTGTAGCTGTTCCATCACAAAAGGGATGCTGCTATTACGCATCACATACGCGTCATGCACTGACCCTGGGAACATGGCATTCACATAGGAGATGTACTGGTCAGCCAAACAGACCACCTGGACGTTCATCGAATGGTAACTCTTCCTGTTTCTGTACACCTGCTCATCGTCTTTTGGGGGGACTAAGCCTACATGGGTCCCATCAATGGCACCAATTATGTTGGGAATATGTCCAAGGGCATAAAAATCACCCTTCACAGTGGGCAAATCAACCTCCTCTGGGAATATAATGTAACTCCGCATGTGTTTCGTCAGGGCAGACAACACTCTAGACAACACCTTAGAAAACATTGGCTGAGACATTCCAGATGACATGGCCACTGTTGTCTGGAATGAGCCACTTGCAAGAAAATGGAGGACTGACAGCACCTGCACCAGAGGGGGAATTCCTGTGGGTTGGCGGATGGGGGACATCAGGGCTGGCTCCAGCTGGGCACACAGTTCATGATTGGTGGCACGGTCAAGTCGGTATCGTAGTATGATGTGGCGTTCTTCCATTGTCGACAGGTCCACCAGCGGTCGGTACACGCGAGGATTCATCCTTCTCCTCGCAAATCCCAGCGGACGGTGTCTAGGAAGGACAACATGGAGCACAGAGTCAAGATAATCACTGGTACGTTCACCACTGCTTGCATGGCACACGGTTATCTAGGTATTGAAAGGCGTGTATGTGTGGCAATGCCAGGCCTAGGCCTGTGTGTCGCAGTAGAAATTATGCCATGTGGGCCCTTGAAATTGCGGCTGCCTGACCTGTGAAGTGGGACAATGGGATGTGAGGTCACTGCGCTGGCGGAGCACACCGTGGCGGTAGGCGGTCGAAGACCGCTATACGGAGCCACATTGGATAACATTGAAGCCTATGGGTTTCAGGAGCCAATGACGAGGTGCGCCGGCGGTCGCGGTACGCACCGCCGTGGTACGCACCGCCGCGGGCGTGACCGCCATTTTCTATCTGCTTAATCACTCGAGACCTGATCATCCACAGGAGAGGACCTATACTGCAAGTGCTGCTGTGAACTCGGTCTGGAAGTGACAATGGCTGCTGCGACTGGGGAAAGGGCCCCTGCCTTCACGTCTGAAGAGTTGGAAAAGCTCGTGGATGGGGTCCTCCCCCAGTATGCGTTACTCTACGGTCCTCCAGACCAACAGGTGAGTACACCAGGTGCACATGGAATGGGCGATGCCTGTGTGGAGTGGGGTGGATGTAAGTTGGTGGGGGGCGAATGAGGAGTGCAACGCACGACAGATGAGAGCATGTGCTATATTGCAAGGTTGGGGAGGGGGGGCCAATCACATCTAACATGCAGTAAGTTGATGATTGTTTCCTTCCCACCCTGTACATGTCACATAGGTCAGCGCCCATCAGAAAGTCGGGATTTGGCGTGCCATCGCCAAGGAAGTCCGGGCCCTGGGGGTCCACGTCAGACGGGGCACCCACTGCCGCAAGAGGTGGGAGGACATCCGCTGCGGAACCAGGAAGACCGCCGAGTCACTGCTGGGGATGGCCTCCCAACCTAGGAGGGGTGCCAGTCGTACCCTGACCCCCCTGATGTCCCGGATCCTGGCGGTGGCCTACCCGGAGTTGGATGGGCGCTTGAGAGCATCACAGCAGACACAAGGGGTTGAGTATCAGCACATTCAGCTATCTTTCTGCGCAGTGGAGGCGTCTGGGTGGGGGAGGAGGGTTGGGGGTGACATTAGGCCAGGGCGCTTTCTGTAGTGTAGTCCTCTCCCTTAGGCATGGCCCTGTGCTCCCGGCCCCCACCTCCGTAGGGTGACAAGTCCAGCTATTGATGGTCCAGCCTCACACATGTGCGCGCTTGTCGTCTCCTGACCTGTTGTCCGAGTCAGAAGTACTGAGTAGTGTGCCCCGAATGCGCGGCTTAGTGCATGCGGCTCCTGTGTCTGTCCTCTCCGCCAACGGTGTTGACATTGCATGCAATCAACCAGGTCTTCTCTTTCTCCCCCCACCCTTCTTCTTCATCTTCTTGTGCATGTGTGCATTAGCATCATCAGGCGGAGGAGATTTGGCATCGGAGCACAAGGGAGCTGCAAGCCACAAGGCCCCGGTGGGCACAGGAACAGACACTGAGGGCCCAAGTGAGCCGGAGGGCGAGGGGAGCACCACGACGGGGACCGCTGGTGAGAGCAGCGACAGCGACACGTCCTCGGATGGGAGCTCCCCAGCGCACCAGCCCCGCCCTCCCAGCAGCCCCTCAGCCTACGCTCCGTGCCCGCTCACCCAGGAAGGCGGGCGTCTCCTTCGCCCCAGGCACCTCAGCCCCTGCCCCTGTTACCCCTGCTGCCCTCAGTGAGGAGGTCATTGATCTCCTCAGGACACTCATTGTTAGGCAGACTACCCTTTTGAATGCCATCCAGGGGGTAGAAAGGGAGGTGCATCGGAGCAATGCCTACCTGGAGGGCATTCATTCGGGTCAGGCTGCCCATCAACGATCGTTCAATGCTCTGGCCTCAGCACTGACGGCAGCCATTGTCCCTGTTTCCAGCCTCCCTCTTCTGACTGCCTCCACCCTGTCTCTGTCTCCTGTTCCTCAGCCTATCCCATCCACACCATCTGACCGGCCTGCACACACCTCAACACCCAAGGGCAGCTCATCCAGACACAAGCACCACAGATCCCACAAACACTCACCCAAGCAACACACAGATGCAGACATCCCAACAGTCACTACCACCCCTGTGTCCCCCTCCTCCTCGTCTCCCTCCCCCCTCCCTGTGACGTCTCCACTCACACCTGCATGCACACCAACATCAGCCAGTGCTTCCATCACCACCACACCCTCCTGTACAGTCCGCACGCGTGCAGTCACCACCCCCACTGCCATTTACACGTCCCCTGTGTCCTCTCCCACTGTGTCTGTCACCACCCCTTCCAAGACACACAAACGTAGGCAGACACCCACCCAACAGACATCCACCTCACAACAGCCTACAGCACCTGCACCTTCACCCAATGACAGCACACCTGACTCTCCTACAACCACATCCTCTTCCTCCACTTCCATCTCCACTTCTCCTACCTTTTACCTTGGCCCTAAAAAACTTTTCCTGGCTAATCTTGACCTCTTCCCCTCCGATGACCTACCCCCTCCATCTGCAAAGAGTCCCAAGAGCACCACAGCCACCACCAGCCCAACTTCGGGTGTCACTGTTGTGCATGGGTTCTGGAGCCCACCCTTTGCCAGCAGTGACACCTCCATCAGCAGCAAGGACACATCCAGCCCCCCCCCCCGGCAAGAGGACCAGGAAACACAAGGGCCGCCGTGCGAAGACTGACACGGCTGCCCCCAAGGAGCAGAGTTCGCCCACTTCACCAGCCACAACGTCTAGGGGAGGCAAGGGCCAGAGAGCCCCATCTAAGGAGCGTAAGGGCAGCAGGGCGGAGACGTCAGCCAGCAGGAGCGCGGAGCAGGTGGGCCCCACATGCCACATCCCAGCTGGAAAGGAGGACACCAAAGGGCCCAGGACCCCGTCACCGAAGGGCCCAGGAACATCACGACCGGAGGGCGTCTGAGCACGGAGTCCAGGCCAGGTCTGGCTCCCTTGAACCTACTGGATGTGCACCGCTGAACAGGGCCCGCCGTGCAGAAGAGCACCGCTGAACAGGGCCCGCCGTGGAGAAGAGCACCGCTGAACAGGGCCCGCCGTGCAGATAGGCACCGCTGAACAGGGGCCCGCCGTGCAGAAGAGCACCGCTGAACAGGGCCCGCCGTGCAGAAGAGCACCGCTCCGCTGGGCCTCGCCGTCTCAAGCACCGCTCCGCTGGGCCCCGCCGTCTCAAGCACCGCTCCGCTGGGCCCCTTCATCTCAAGCACCGCTCCGCTGGGCCCCTTCATCTCAAGCACCGCTCCGCTGGGCCCCTTCTTCTCAAGCACCGCTCCGCTGGGCCCCGCCGTCTCAAGCACCGCTCCGCTGGGCCCCGCCGTCTCAAGCACCGCTCCGCTGGGCCCCTTCTTCTCAAGCACCGCTCCGCTGGGCCCCGCCGTCTCAAGCACCGCTCCGCTGGGCCCCGCCGTCTCAAGCACCGCTCCGCTGGGCCCCGCCGTCTCAAGCACCGCTCCGCTGGGCCCCTTCTTCTCAAGCACCGCTCCGCTGGGCCCCGCCGTCTCAAGCACCGCTCCGCTGGGCCCATTCTTCTCAAGCACCGCTCCGCTGGGCCCCGCCGTCTCAAGCACCGCTCCGCTGGGCCCCGCCGTCTCAAGCACCGCTCCGCTGGGCCCCTTCATCTCAAGCACCGCTCCGCTGGGCCCCTTCTTCTCAAGCACCGCTCCGCTGGGCCCCTTCATCTCAAGCACCGCTCCGCTGGGCCCCTTCTTCTCAAGCACCGCTCCGCTGGGCCCCGCCGTCTCAAGCACCGCTCCGCTGGGCCCCGGCGTCTCAAGCACCGCTCCGCTGGGCCCCTTCATCTCAAGCACCGCTCCGCTGGGCCCTGCCGTCTCAAGCACCGCTCCGCTGGGCCCCTTCATCTCAAGCACGCTCCGCTGGGCCCCTTCTTCTCAAGCACCGCTCCGCTGGGCCCCTTCATCTCAAGCACCGCTCCGCTGGGCCCCTTCTTCTCAAGCACCGCTCCGCTGGGCCCCGCCGTCTCAAGCACCGCTCCGCTGGGCCCCGCCGTCTCAAGCACCGCTCCGCTGGGCCCCTTCATCTCAAGCACCGCTCCGCTGGGCCCCGCAGTCTCAAGCACCGCTCCGCTGGGCCCCGCCGTCTCAAGCACCGCTCCGCTGGCCCCGCCGTCTCAAGCACCGCTCCGCTGGGCCCCTTCATCTCAAGCACTGTTTACGGTTCACTGTGCCCACCATGCCTCCTCCTTGACCAGTGGAGACTGTTATCCACTTGAGAGACTGTGGCTTTGCACTCCCCAGGATGGCAGAGTGGGCAAGCCACCCACTGTAGAGACTTGAGAGACTGTGGCTTTGCACTCCCCAGGATGGTACAGTGGGCAAACCACCCACTGTAGAGACTTGAGAGACTGTGGCTTTGCACTCCCCAGGATGGTACAGTGGGCAAGCCACCCACTGTAGAGACTTGAGAGACTGTGGCTTTGCACTCCCCAGGATGGTACAGTGGGCAAGCCACCCACTGTAGAGACTTGAGAGACTGTGGCTTTGCACTCCCCAGGATGGTACAGTGGGCAAGCTACCCACTGTAGAGACTTGAGAGACTGTGGCTTTGCACTCCCCAGGATGGCACAGTGGGCATGGTGGCCCCTTCGTGGATCTTGCGTCGTGGACTCATGTGACTGTGGTGCCCCCCCCTTCCCTTCCCCTGAGGTGCCTGTAGTATTTTCATCAGATCCCCCTGCAGTGTTCTCTCCAAAGGACTCAGGTCTCCTGTGTGGGCTTTGCCCTTGTGTCGCTACACTGTAGCCCACAGACTGTTCCATTTGACTTGGATGTAGCGGACTAATTGCCTCGGTTCGCCATGGCAGTGTGTATAGTATTATTTTGTTATGGATATTTTGCATAGTTGCCGATACGTCTCAGAGTCTATTTTTTATATAAAAATTTGGTTCACAATTTAATTATGTCTTTGCATTTTTCAGGGGGGTTTGGGTGGTGTCACTGTGCATTGTTGCTCTGCATTGGTGTGTACAAAGTTTGGGGGGGTGGGGGTCGCATATGTGTGTGCCCGTAACCTTTCCTCCTCCCCCCTCCCGTGTGTCGTAGGTGCAGTACTCACCGTTGTCGTCTGCGCCGGAGTTCGTACTCGTGGTAGATGAGCAGGTAGACGAGTGCAGGTAGGATGTTTAATTCGGGTTCCATGCTGTCCTCCGTACTCGTGGAGTGTGTTTTGGTGAGCGTTTTCCCGTCCGTAGTCTGTTTCCGCCGTGTTTTTATCGGCGGGGCTCCCGCCCCGGAAAAGGTGGCGGATTGCTGAGTTGTGATACTGTGGGCGGTACATTGTCTGCCGCCTGCCTGTTGGCGGTGACTGCCGCGCTGTTTGTCTGTACCGCGGTGGCGGTCGGAGTGTTAATGAGGCGGGCTGTGTTGGCGGTTCCCGCCAGGGTCAGAATTCCATTTTTTGGACCGCCGGCCTGTTGGCGGGTTGGCCGCCGCTTTATCACCGACCGCCAGGGTTAGAATCACCCCCAGAGTGCATGTTCGGTCTTATGGCTATGTGAATTGAAGGATTTTGTATGACAGTTATGCTTTAGTTCCAGAGAGTATTCAGAACTGATCAAATGTTTCTTACTACTTTTTAGGTACTTCATCATGTAGGGGGCAGTATATTAGAATATAATTTAGGAATTATAATTTAGGAAAATATAGTTAACAACTGTGTAGTGCTTGATTTGTTTGTCTCATTATAAGTTTTATATTGTTTGTTAACCCCTTCGCTGCCAGGCCTTTTCCCCCTCAGGTGTCAAGCCTTTTTTGGGCTGTTTGGGACAGTTCACGCTTAGGCCCTCATAACATTTTGTCCACATAAGCTACCCACGTCAAATTTGCATACTTTTTTTTCCAACATCCTACAGATTCTAGAGGTGCCCAGACTTTGTGGGTCCCCCTGAAGGAGACCAAGAAATTAGCCAAAATACAGCGAAAGTTTCGGTTTTTTCAAACAAATGGGAAAAAAGGGCTGCAGAAGAAGGCTTCTGGTTTTTCCCCTGAAAATGACATCAAGAAAGGGTTTGCAGTGCTAAAATCACCATCTCCCCAGCTTTCAGGAACAGGCAGACTTGAATCAGAAAACCCCATTTTTCAACACAATTTTGGCATTTTACTGGGACATTCCCCATTTTTACTATTTTTTGTGCTTTCAGCCTCCTTCCAGTTAGTGACAGAAATGGGTGTGAAACCAATGCTGGATCCAGAAAGCTAAACATTTCTAAAAAGTAGACAAAATTCTGAATTCAGCAAGGGGTAATGTGTGTAGATCCTACAACGGTTTCCTACAGAAAATAACAGCTGAAATAAAAAAAATATTGAAATTGAGGTAAAAAAAACAGCCATTTTCTCCACGTTTTACTCTGTAACTTTTTCCTGCGATGTCAGATTAGGAGTGTTGAGAAGCAGTGGTTATTTGCACATCTCTGAATTTCGGGGTGCCCATACTAACGTGAATTACAGGGCATTTATCAAATAGACATCTTTTTTAGACACTGTCTTACATTTGGAAGGAATAAATGTGGAGAAAGACAAGGGGCAAGAACACTTGTTTTGCTATCCTGTGTTCCCCCAAGTCTCCCGATAAAAATGGTACCTCACTTGCGTAGGTAGGCCTAATGCCTGCGACAGGAAACGCAACATGGACACATTACATTTTTACATTGAAATCTGACGTATTTTTTGCAAAGTCCCTACCTGTAGATTTTGGCCTTTAGCTCAGCCGGCACCTATGGAAACCTACCAAACATGTGCATTTTTTAAAACTAGACATCTAGGGGAATCCAGGATGGGTTGACTTGTGGGGCTCTCACCAGGTTCTGTTACCCACAATCCTTTGCAAACCTTAACATTTGGCAAAAAAAACACTTTTTTCTCACATTTTGGTGACATAAAGTTCTGGAATCTGAAAGGAGCCACAAATTTCATTCCACCCAGCGTTTCCCCAAGTCTCCCGATAAAAATGGTACCTCACTTGTGTGGATAGACCTAGCGCTCGCGACAGGCAATACCCCTAAAAAAACCACAACATGGACACATCACATTTTCCCAAAGAAAACAGAGCTGTTTTTTAGAGTGCCAAGCTGTGGATTTTGGCCTCTAGCTCCGCAGGCACCTAGGGGAACCTACCAAACCTGTACATTTTTGAAAACTTAGCACCCAGGGGAATCCAGGCTGGGGTGACTTGTGGGACTCTCACCAGGTTTTGTTACCCACAATCCTTTGCAAACCTCAAAATTGGGCTAAAAAACACCTTTTCCTCACATTTCGGTGACAGAAAGTTCTGGAATCTGAGAGGAGTCATAAATTCCTTCCACCCAGCGTTTCCCCAAGTCTCCCAATAAAAATGGTACCTCACTTGTGTGGGTAGACCTTGAGCTTGCGACAGGAAATTCCCCAAAATACACCATTGACACATCACATTTTCCCAAAGAACACAAAGCTGTTTTTTGCAGAGTGCCAAGCTGTAGATTTTGGCCTCTAGCTCAGCCGGAACCGGGGAAACCTACCAAACCTGTGCATTTTTTAAAACTAGACACGTAGGGGAATCCAGGATGGGGTGACATGTGGGGTTCTCACCAGGTTCTGTTACCCAGAGTCCTTTGCAAATCTCAAAATTTGGACAAAAAAAACTTTGTCCTCACATTTTGGTGACAGATAGGTCTCGAATCTGAGAGCATCCACAAATTTCCTTCTACCCAGCGTTCCCTGAAGCCTCCCGATAAAAATGGTACCTCACTTGTGGGGGTAGGCCTAGTGCCCGTGAAAGGAAATGCCCCAAAACACTATCTGGACACATCAAAATTATCAAATACAAAACTACCTGTTTTTGCGGGGGTGGCCTCCATTTTTGGTCCTGGGCTCAGCAGCCATACAGGGAAACCTAACAAACCCAGACATTTCTGAAAACTAGACACCCAGCGGAGTCCAGGGAGGTGTGACTTGCGTGAATCCCCCAGTGTTTTCTTACCGAGAATCCTCAGCAAAGCTCAAATTTAGCTAAAAATCATATTTTGACCACATTTCTCTGTGTGATCACCGCACCTACCACCCAACGTTCCCTCAGTCTCCTGGTAAAAAGGATACCTCACTTGTGTAGGTGGGCCAAGTGCCTGTGACAGGGAAGAGCCAAAAACATGTCGAAACTGAGGGGGAACCAAAGCGGGTCCCAAAAGGCAGCTGGAAAAAAAACATTTTTAGGCTGACAAGTGGGGCAGAATTTTTATCGGTATACATGAGACAATGCTCAATGCTGGGTGTTAGGAACTTTGTGGATTCCTGCAGATTCCGGAAGGTTCCATCACAAAAATGGGGAAAAAAATTGTGATTTCCAGCAAAGTTGGAGGTTTGCAGGGCACTGTAGGTAAGAAACTGGTGTGGGTGCATGTGAAGCACACCACCCTGAACTCACCCAGATGTTTCGTTTTCAGATGTGTCTAGGTCTTACGGATTTTTCTACATGGCAGCGTCCCAAGGTCCAAAAAGTGCAGCCCTCACCATTCCAAGTGGGACGATTTTGAGAGTTAGCCAAGCTCTCATGGCCCAAATGTAAAACCAAAACCCAAATAATCAAATGTCCTCTTGCTTGCAGTGGGATAATATGTTTTAGTGGGCTGGGGGAGAGATGAAAGACTGTTACCCCCTTCAGTTGGAGTGGGGGCATAACCAGGCCCATACTGGTTGGTAGCCACCACCCCACTATAATTTGTTTTTTAATTCCCTGGCACCTAGTAGACTTTCTGCCCCACTGGGGTTTGGATCGGGGGTAATTGCCCTATCTACCCACTGGTGGGCAGAATAACTTTGGCCTCATTTATTTGGGGTGGGAGTATGGCCATACTCCCACCCTTTTATTTTGAAAAACAAATCTTCCCTGGTCTCTGGTGGGCTTTCTAACTCCCTTGGGGGCAGAGGGGCCTTCCAAAAATAGGCCGATCTGCCCCCAACGGGGGCAGATATGGCCAACAGTAAAGTGCCCCTATGGGGAGTGACCCTTGCCCAAGAGGCTGCCCCCCCCCAAACAAAACATACACACACACCAATCCCTGGTGCCTAAGTGGTTTCTGCCTGCCCCCCGGGGGCAGGTCGGCCTAATAGAAATAGGCTGATCTGCCCCCAAGGGGAGCAGAAAAGACCTAAAATAAATGTGCCCCATAGGGGAACGACCTTTGCCTAAGGGGTCGCTAACCTTGTGTGAAACTGACGTAAAAAAAATCCCTGGTGTCTAGTGTCCCCGGGGGGGGCAGAAATGGCCTAAAAATAATTTGGCCCCCTGGGGAGTGGCCCTTGCCCAAGGGTCAGCTCCCTGCATGTCAATAACCTTTAAAAAACAAAAACTCCCTGGTCTCTAGTGGGCATTTCTGCTGCTCGGGCAGCAGAAATACTGGGAAAGACATCAAAGGAAAGAAAAGGCCTTTCCTTTCCTTTGATGCCTCCCTCGGCCCCTCCACGTGATTGATCGGAGAAGAAATGCAAAAGCACTTCTCCAATTTTTGCTGGGGCAGGCCTCTGATGAGGTCGGCGTGTGATCGCGTGCTGACGTCATCAGATGCCACAGGGGGGTCAGGTTAGGGTGGGGGTGGAAGAGGAAGCGATTCTCCTTCCATCCTTGCACTGGGGGTGCCAAGGTGAGGCTCATGGGAGGAGCGCTTGCAATTCCCCATGAGCCAGTCCAAGGACGTAACGGTTACGTCCTTGGCGCCTTAGTGCTGCAGCCAATGACATAACCGTTACGTCTTTAGCTGTGCAAGAGTTGAAGGGGGAAGACGTGTTGTGTTCCTACCTTACATGGAACATAGAAGCTACCAAGTAGAATGTGGGTGCACAGGAATCTGGGGGGCTTCGGGGTTCCTGATGCGAGAAGGTATATGTTCTCTAAAACACTGCTCATAACAGTAACATGACCAATGTGCAGCATTCTTTGAAATGTGACCCAAGGATCCAAGTAAAAATAGATGTTTCCTGCTCACATCTCTTCTCTTTCAGGCCATCAAGAGCGGGAAACACCTAGGACAGACACTCCTTTCTCTGAGGAGCTCTGACTGTTCATACCCAGTGGCGGTTTCTCCATGGGGGGGGGGGGGGGATGCCACCCGCCTACTGCGAGGCGTGCTAAATCAATGTGAACAATAAAATGGCAATGAAATAATTTCATTGCAATTTTATTTTTCACAAGGTGCGCCACAGCTGTCAGCCTACCCCAGAGCCGGGAAACATGAAGGGCGTGTCCTCTACAGAATGGAGGATTAGAACATTGGCTGGTGGCCAGACACTGCAAAGTGTGCATGTCATTTTGGCCGGCAGACTTGCACAGGGCAAAATGACATGTCCACTTGCTGAAGCAGGTGTCTTAACTAGAAATAATTAATGAGTGTTTATGTGTTTTTGAATAATGAATCATGTAGAAACTGAATAACGTAGAGACATAATGTACGCATTTGAAAATGTGACCTTGAAGAATGGCCATCAATGTTCCCAAAATGTACTCATTGATGATTAATACTTATGAAATATTGAAAATGTATTAGATTAATGTAGTAATATGTCATATTTAGGGTTATGAAGTATGCTTTAGCTTTATTATTGTAGGCCGTAACTTAGCGAGTGTCTTGGCCTAGTTTGGCCAGGCCTCATGAGGAAGCTGTATTTCTTAGTGTTTAATAAAATGCTGACTGAATAAACTAAACTATGAAATGTTTATGATCTTGTTAAAAGTGCTTAACCAAAGCTTTCTTTGAAGCTTTCTGTGAGAACCAACACACAGGAGGCGATGTTCCTAGTAATATAACACAATGTGTGTAATATGTGTGAGATGTGCTTTCCCAGGACGCGAACAATGAAGATACTGACTGGAGATGAAGATGCAACAAATGTGTTACCTGACAAGCCGGATGATGAGGACATCATAAAGCAGACCAGTCAACTTCATGTGAAGAGCGAAATATTAGAATTCATAGATTTGGTGTAGAAATATTATTGGGTAGTGTATAAACGTACGATTAATTGACCAATACGGAATTAGGGGATAGTTTAGGTGACTTTGATATAACAACGCAACAGAGGAAAATTATTCAGACTAGAGAGAGATTTTAGGCAGATCTTACCCCATTTTGAGATGCGATTTGAGAGAAGAAGACTCGAGACTCTGTAATTGAGCTCATATTCTCTAACTGAGAGCTGATGCTTTGCTGATCGCTTGATGACCTGAGAACGAAGACTGATTCTGCTTGCTGATCCATACCGTGGATAGGTAGATATGGCAATGTGACTGAATTGCATTTTTGTGCCTTTTTTTTTAGGTATCAACTGCGCTGTCTTGATAGTTTCCCTAGCCAGATGTTTTTCTAAATTTGTGTTCTAAATTGTTTTGCATGATGTCCAACATGCTGATGCTAATCTGGGTTGGTTGAGGTCATTCACATGACAGCTGACAAATTATAGGGACAAATGTTTGACGAGTTATCTTGCTGAATTCTGTGTATCACATATCTTTATTGCAGCTGACTCTGCTTTTGATTTGCACCATTGCCTTAGAATGTGTTGTGATTCAGGTTTTGATTAGATTTAGTTTCTGCCGTCGCTTTGGTCAACCAGTATTGTTCTTATATGTGTTTCATTTGATTGTGAGATTAATCTACATGACTTTAGCATTGTTATTATAAGGGAAGTAAATTTACGAAACGTCACTAAAGGTGTGGTTATTCATGGCTGAAAAGTCATGGTGCGTGACTATTACTGACTCCATTGATTATTGATTTTGACTAATGAGTGTTGATTATTTCATATTGATTACTGATTATTGTTTATGTACTGGAGCTATGGCAAGAACATCTTAAATGAGTCAAAGGCCCTCATTTCTTGCCGCCTGCCATGTTGAAACCGCCGGGCGGCCCCCAATGCAGCAGGGTTCTCAGCTGCAACACGGGAGCCGGCTCCAAATGGAGCCGGCGGTGTTGCGGCTGTGCGACGGGTGCAGTTGCACCCGTCGTGCTTTTCGCACTGCCTGCTATGCAGACAGTGAAAAGCTCCATGGGGCCGTGGCAGGGGGCCCCTGCACTGCCCATGCCAGTGGCATAGGCAGTACAGGGGTCCCCAGGGGCCCCATGACTCCCCATTCCGCCAGCCTTTTCATGGCGGTTCATACCGCCATGAAAAGGCTGGCAGGAGGGGGACTCGGAATCCCCTGGGCAGCGCTGCCCTGGGGGATTACAACCGCCGGTCCCGGCGGTGCGACCGCGGCGTCGTAATCCCATGGGAAGCACTGCCAGCCTGTTAGCTGTGCTTCCGACAGAACAGCCCTGGCAGTCTTTGACCGCTAGGGTTGTAATGAGGGCCAAAAGGTTTGTCAACCTATTTGCGTCCCCTTGTAAGTTTACTTATTAAGGTCCGACGCACTAACACACTTTGAAGCTCTCCACCCTGCTGCCTGGGTTGAGACCAAGCACAGGCCTAAACGGCCGGAAAGAGCATCTAGCCAGCCTGCTCCATCCAATCCTGGCACTGCTCTCATGCTGGTTAACAGAATGAGAGCAGCGTCTGGATTGCTTAAGGAAGTTACCTCTTTCACTCGAGCTGGTCAGAGCCACAGACTGCGAAGGACACAGAGAACGCAGCTCAGGTAAGTACATTTATTAAATTTTTTATTTTAATATAATGCATGCAAGTGTTTTTATTTTGCATACTTGTTTTATGTTTGTGTTTTGGGATGTGGTGGGGCACTTCGCTCACCTCACCACTTTTATACATTACCTGTTCATACCCTCTCTGTTTCAGCTCAGGTCATATGTTGGCCCGAGACGTTCTTTCTCTGGAACGCCATAAAATAATTACAATCGCCGCGCATCTCTAAGGTCTTTCAAAACTTGCTCTTGTTCTTCCTTACTCTGTCAGTCAAACCAAACCAAATAGGCATTGATTGGCTAACTCACTTCCACTTCCGACAAATCAATGCGCTGCACTGCGTTTCCTTGCACACTATTACGTCACACTTCGATCAGCACTTGGCGCATGCTGGAGTAGACTCACACGGGGGTATAGAACGGAAGCATGGCGCTGTTTTGCAAAACTAGTCTGTCGCATATGCTTTCGTAAATACATTCCTCCGCCTATCTCTTTCAGTTTGATTTGGTAGAAGCCTGCATTTTATTTGATAAGTTATAGGTGTTCAGCCACGAAGCATACATTTAATGTGATATATTGACCTAACTGTGGGAATTTGTCTGCCTTTGCTGTTCTAGTATAAAGGTAAATGCTAGAAATGTTACACTTTTCTAGTACCTGATAAAGACCTTCATGGACCTAGTGGTTTCATAATCACAACAGAAATTGATTTTCAAAGGGCTGTACCTGAAAATTAAACTGACTCGCCTCTGTCCACCTAAGATGGACGCCTGCCAGGCACTTATTAATAAACAGAACTGCGCCTCGTGCATGCATTGCGCGCTGTGCTGCAGCCCTTCACCTCAACACCGTGTTTCCATCAATCTACAGCACAGTACATCCTGGTAATTGCACTTTTCACAATCAATCCCTGAAGATGTCATGTTTCCGGCAGCTTGACATTTTGCATGATTTTTCACCCCTGTTTTGCGCTGGATAATATTTACCTCATTAAAAGAATCCCTCGGAAGGGAAGGAATCAATAAAACTCACCCACTCTCCACAAGATCCAGCAATTAAACCACTAAGCTGGCTAAGCGAGCTGAGAAGAACTTGCAGAATATTAATAGACGTTTATATTGATATTGAAGATGAAGATTAATTTCGGGGATAAATGTCTAGTGGAGGCGAGAAGCAACAAAGGCTCTAAAGGCAATGCTGAGTTTTAATGCTCGTTTTTCACTACCCAGTAATGCTCTTTCCTACCTTCCTAATAATAAAAAAAACTATTCACCTTCTCTGGATAACGACCAGGGATTTTGTTTATGGGACAAGTTTCTGCAGGAGGCATCATTTGGAACTGATGTATTAATGGACATAGAAGAAAGCCTCTTTGCTAGTGTTGGAGTGTAGCTTTTATAATCAAAATTAACATGAAAATGTTTGCGTATTAATGTATAATGATGCTGCATAGAAAATGTATTAACGTGCTTTTACTAAACGGGTGTTCGAAATGTGCCCACGGGGAGTGGCCACCAATGTATACGGTGATTAATGAAAGTGACTAATAATTAAATATTAATGTACTAATGTATGATTTTGTACTAGTATTAAGGATTATATGTTAAGGTTTTGCTAATTAATCACTAGGCCTTAGTCAGCATGAGTCGGGGCCTAGCTGCCCGGTTGCATATTAAATGTGTTTTTCTAACGTGCAATGTGCTGACTTGCTGAAGGACATGAAGTCCTACTTTTCCAGAAGCTAGAAGATGTGTGTAATTGTAGAAAATCCTTTCTCATGAGACTCGACTTGCTCAAGGAGACATTCTTGCTGAACGCAACAGTGTAGACTTGCAACAGGTACAAGGTCGCCTAAGCTGGTTTGGACAATGGAGCTACTGACTGAGCCTGAGAAACGAAAAGTTTTCACCTGACATTCTACCTGATGGAGACGTCAATCACAGGAGCCAATAAGCTACGTGAGAACTGTTATGGGGTGACAATCTTAATGAGGCGACAAGTGGACCATTGGATGGAGATAATGATGCACCAATACATGTCCAATTGGAAATTAGGGGACTGTACAACAAATTTGGTATGACTGTATGACACGAGACGAAAGGAGCGTTATGAAGCCATTCCTGCGGTTATTTAGACACTTTGTCACTCTGACTTTGCTGTTTGATCCTGCAAACTATCCTTACCTTGCCTTGATTCTTACTTTTCCTCCTTATTAGGGATGTTTTTCTTATTGCCTGTCTTGCTGAACTTTGCTGAGTTTCCTGGCTGATGGCGAATCAACTGATGTCCTGAGGACGAAGACTGTCTCTGTATGCTGACCCATTACGAGGGTAACTATATGATGATGAAATTGTAATTGTCTGTTTGCCTTTTCTTCTAGGTACCAACTGCTCTTTTGATAGAGATCATAGTTAGATGTTTTCTAAATTTGTATTGCTAAATTGTTTTGCATGAAGCCCAACATGCTAATGCTAATTTGAGGTTAGTTATGGAGTTCTCTGAATAACTGCAGACAGACAAATGACTGAATCTATGCTTTGTTGAATAATGCGCTAATGATACTCTTCTAAAGTTAATCCATGTTGACGACGTGCTATGTTCTAATGTTTATGAGCTTTGCTTTGATGAAATCTTGTTCGAGTTGCCATATTATGACATTGTTGATGAGTTTTCTGGTATTGAGACTGATAAACTTACTGATAGAATTGTAATCATTAGGGAATAAATATCATAAACCTTTCTAATCTGGTGTGGTTATTCATGACTGAAAGGTCATGGTGTGTTCTAATTCTTCTTAATGTCATTGATTCATTTGATTGGTTTGCTATTGTGATTACTGATGGGATTATTGATGTATTGATTGACATGTTGAGTAGAGATCTCGTCCTAAGGAGACTTCAATCAGGGTCAAAAGATACATCGGCCTAAAACGAGTCCCAGAGTGAATAAATTATCTAGATTGGGACGCGTTGTCACTAGTCTTCTGTGGATAAAGGCATCGGGCATGCCATGCTTTACCCAACGGCCACATCTAGAGAAAGGCATTGAAAATGTACGCTGACATCTGCCGCACGAATGGCACAAGAGCATATTGAAAGTGCAAAAAGCTTGGGCGTAACACAGGCTGCTGCAACCCTTGTGTCACAGGGAGGCCCCAAGCTTTCAGGGGCCCCTTCTACCCTAGCCAAATGAATATGTGTGAGATATAGGAGACATAGGGGGCCCTCTTCACATTCACCAGGAGGGCCCCATCATTTTATGTCACACTACTGTGTAAATGTTCAGGGATCCTGTGTAAAAGTGCAAGAATCTGGCTGGATTTGTTTGCTGTGCGCACAATTGGGGAAGAAGGACACCACACTGGGCCTTGCTGTGTGTAAAAGGCCGCTTTATTGGAAACAGGTACACTCACAAAGCAGAAGAAGCCCTTGGCCTATCCCCTCACAAAACTAAAGCCTCGCCATACATCAATTTTCCTAACAGTATCTTTACCTCTCCCCTACCCTGCCCTCCCTTTGTTTTAAGCATGTGTCCTCTTAATACCCCTTCATTGTAATGATTTCTTTCTGAATCTAAATGTCATGTTAATAGTCTCCTAATGCCCAACAATTTCTGTCTGAGTTGCCCTGCTGTCGTCCATTCCCTTTCCCAACTGAAGATGTCTTGTCGGCTCTGCCGTCCCTCCCTGTTCTCATAGTCCTGCGAACTGTCTCAGTCTCCGCCACCAGGAAAAGGAGATCCTCCTTTTCCTGCCCCCCACACCCTCTCGCTGTACTATGCCGTCCAACTTCAAGGTCCTACTTTACTACTCACGAAACATGGCCTTCAAAGATTCCTTTAATTGGAGCAGGTAAAACTCCATGCCCATGAAGGACAGGTGTACTCCATCGCCCCTAAAAAATTCCCGATCCTCAAAACTCAGGTCCAAATGCACGCATCCCACAGAAGACTTTCATTTCTTTATTAATCTTCCTACGAGCCCTGTCTATAGCTCCTGGTTTCTGTGCCCCACTCCATATTCTACGAGGCACGAAGGCCGTCCACACCAAATGGCAACCATGCCACTGAAGTCGAATTTCCAGTAAGTCCACTTTCATGCCCTTGAGGACATCTAACCCTGTCATTTGAACTAAATCATTCTCACCCAGGTGTATTAGCAAGACATTGGGATGAAAAACCTGCTCCTTTAGCTCCTGTAATGTCCATAAAAGTTGGTGCCAACGCATACCTCCCTTACCAGCCCATTGCACCCTATATCTTTCCCTGTCCAAACCCAAATCATCCCCAATTGCCGTTCGTCTGGCTTGTCGTTGGGCCCACTTGACAAAGGAGTGTCCGACGATCCATATAGACAGGAACTGCATCTCCGGCCCCGGTACCAAACCTGCAGCAGGAGAAAAATATGTTACTCCACTATTCCACCAATCCAGAGCCCCCACTCCTGACATACCGCTTGTAAACGTCTGACTTCCACCTCCCCAAAGTCATTATCCGCCTGTGATTCCATCCCCTATAACCTGCCTCCATCGCCATGCCTATCCTAAAGGAATGCATGCCAAATTTAGCTGCATCCTGCCCCACGTGCCTCAAACCCAAACGCAGAACTGCTAAAATGTGATGCGCAGATACTCTTGTGCCCTCCCTGTGCAGAAAAACCTCCCCTCCCAAGGCAAAACTGCACTGTCTAAGGTCCCGACCCAACCGAAGCGTACATACCGTGGACACCGAGTTGGCTGCCATCACTACCTGAGCCCCCAGTCCTTGCTGATCCGTCTTCCAACTATCGATCCTCACTACCAACTTATTCCCCTGAAACTCTACCTCATCCCACTGCACCACTGCCTTCTTCCCAGAAGCTCCGACACCCTAAAGGCACCAAAAACATCCAGGACATTAGTGTCCCGAAAAGCAGGCATTCCGATGCATTATAACAAATGCTCCCTAGAGCGTGTGTTACCCTCTTCAATAGTTCTAAGGTCAAATGCTGCCTCCCTGCACCCCGCTTGCCTACTTCTTTTGCCCAACCATCCAATATACGCTGGCCCAGTTCACCTGCCATCAGCGAGTACCCCCATAAAAGCTTGCCCATAAACACAATGCCCGCCAATTTTCCTGAGATGGTGATCCGTGACTGTCGTCTCTCTACCAACTTCATAATAAAACGCACTACATCCTCCAATCTGCCCCTCTCGTCTGCTCTCCGACGGGCTCTGGACGTAAACTCCCGCCAAGCCTGGGCGTACGCTTGCTGTGTAGAAGAAGCCAAGGAGTTCACCACCAATCGCAACATCTGCTCTCTGCTACTGTCCGTAAGGCCACCGGCATCCGCGTCCTGCACAAGGTTTCACCCGCAACCAGTCCATGGAATCTCTCCAACTGTGAACGAGACAAAGCATCCGCAATTTCATTGTTCACGCCTGGAACATGCCAGGCCTTAAAATGAGTATCGCAGCTCAAGCAGTGAAGCACAAAAACTCGCAGCACTTGCAACACCTGAGCCTCCTGAGCCGATTGCCTATTGACAACCTGTACCACCGCCAGGTTGTCAACTCTGGAAAGCACCTTGTGATGTTCAAGTAAGTGCCCCCATATGGACACTGCGACTACTAACGGAAACAATTCAAGAAACGCTATGCTCCGCCCACCCCCAGTCCACGCCGCCAGCCACGTCTCCGTGCAGCATTTCCCTGCCAATACAATCCAGAGCCAGAACCTCCTGCTGTGTCTGAAAAAATGTGAACATCCCAGTCATAAACCTGCCACTTCTTGAGGGCAATCCCATTGAATTGCTCAAGAAAAACACACCACATCCTCAAATCCTCCTTTACTCCAACCCGTAGCCGAACATGATGATGCAGTAACTGCTGGGCCGCCAAGGCCATCCCCAAGTGCCTGCAGAATGTCTGTCCCGCTCTCACTACCCTACAAGCGAAATTGAGATGGCCCAACAATACTTGAATGCCACTGACCGTCACCTTGCTCCTACTTACCATGTCCTTGACTGTCAGAATCATCGTCACCTTCTTTTCCATCGGCAACCGTGCCACCATCAGAGTAGTATCTAACTCAATGCTTAAAAATGTCAAGGATGTGCAGGGCCCGACCGTCTTTTCGGGGGCCAGGGGCACACCCAGGTCCCCCATAATTTCCTGAAATTGACAAAGGATGACCGCACAATGGTCCGATCCCGCTGGCGCCACAAAAAAAAAGTCATCCAAGTAATGTGTCACTGCCTTATGTCCTGTTGTGGCACAAAAAATCCATTGTAAGCAGGTGCTAAAACACTCAAATAATGAGCATGAAATAAAACATCCGATAGGGAGGGCCTTGTCAACGTACCAGTTGCCTCTAAATTGAATGCCCAACAGTTCCAAATCACTGGGATGGACTGGAAGCAGCCAAAATGCAGACTTGATATCTGTCTTGGCAATCAACAACCCCTCTCCCGAACGCCTCCACCAAGTCAATAGCTACGTCCACTGACGCGTATGAAACCTTCGTCAATTCCTCTGGTAGGAAATCGTTAACAGAGGACACCTCCGGCCAAGACAGATGGTGAATGAGTCGAAATTGTATGGGCTCTTTTTTGGGAACAACGCCAATGGGAGAGACCATGACATTCTCCAATGGCCAGTCTGAAAAAGGACCCTCCATACGTCCTTCTGACACTTCTTTGTCTAACTTTTGCTGTACTATCTCTTCCTTCCCTTTTACAGATTTTAGATTGTCAGCCCACCGCCGTATGCGTGGGCACGTATAAGCCAATGGAAAACCTTCTGAAAACCTGTGAAACAAAACCTGTGCTGCCTTCCTGTCATCATACCGTTCCAGCCAAATTTGTAACCTGTCCAACTTAACCGGAGTACGAGCTTTTTCCCATTGTACCCTGTCCACTTTGGTATCACCCATTATTCTGACTCCCTGAGCTGCCTCCTCCTGAAGATTGACCCTGTCCTGACCCTGACTCCCCTTGTGCCGCAGGGGCATAAGTGTGAACGAGCGCGTGCCGTCCTACGCAGCATGAGCACTCATGTTGGAACTTGCAATATTCACGGGTGCACAAACCCCTGTTATAGTCCCAACATGCCCCTGACTTTGCCAACCCGGTCCCTCCTGATCCGGATACTCCTTTAGCATTAGCTCCCGCCCCACCCTGGGTGGGGAGCCCTCGAAAGGGCCGATATGTAATGGGCGGCCCACTAGCCATGAATACTGTTTTACCAAATCTTGCTGGCCCCATTGTGTGCTGCCAGAGGTCCGCGTCAGTCTCTCCCCACTTTACTTCCTCTCCGGCTGCCATTCTTGCCCTGAACTCCTTATCATATTGAACCCAAGCGTAACCCCTGTAATTCAAATAAGCCTTCCGGATGACGTCCATATACTTCAAGATCGCTACAGCCCTTTCAGGAAAACGCTCGCAATAAACACTGGCGTAAATTAAAAAGGCAGCCGTCCAATTCTCAATATTGACAGGCACCTTCGGTCTCTTAGCCAGCTCGTACCCCCCCTCCTTGGAACCCTCCTTGGAGTGTACTTCCCTGTACAGCAACTTTAGCATCTCTACATACTCACCCTTCCAAATCTTTTCCTTAGTGGCTAGCATTAAGTGCGCCCCTAATGGCTTCGCAGTTCACATATATGGTAATTTCTTGGATTTCTCGCTCCCTTTAGCCACCGCAACGTCTCCTTTGTGCTCTCCCCATTCCTGTGATGGACTCACACTGACCTCATCCGGTCCAACCCCGACATCCAGTACGTAAACCCCTTTGTGCAGTCGCTCTTGTGTTGTATCCACCTTTGCCTCAACAGCCACTGAAACGGCTGTATTGCGTGCAGCACTGCACTTCTTACGTGGGCCAAGGGCAGGGGCCGCTCCTAAGCCATCCGCCGCTGGTGTCCGAATTAGAAGTCAGAAACGATTGAAACACATCATTAGAAACCCCCCGGCTCACCACCAGTCATCCTCCGTATCGTCCCTTAACTCCCCTTCTTCCACACTGTCCAGTTCATCAAGCAGCTCCTCAAACTCACCAGGCAGGGCGCCCCTCAAAACCCTTGCCTGCTCCTTCATCTTACCCGCCGTGCAACTGGAATGTTACTGTAGTGACAGGCTAGGTCGCCGCTCCTCCAAGGCCGCTGCAACAGGGGGCGCAATGCCCACTCCGTCTGGCCACTTGGGGCCCGCCTTCCCTTCCTCCTGGTGTATCCGGGCTCCCCTTGACCCGCCCAGGTCACGCCGCAGCTGCTTGCCACCCTGCCAGGAAAAGCCCGGAGTGCCGGTGAAACCTGAGCCTAAACTGCCACTCTCTCTCCCACTGTACTCCGAAGCCCCTGCCTCCACTCCCTCTTCCTCTTGTAACTCCCAATGGTCCTCATCCCCAAAGTGATGACATGACCTTCCCCCTTCTTGCTCCTCCCTGAGCCACCCCCACCCATAAGTACACCGGGACGCACCCTCAAAGTAATGCCATCCTCCTCAACCCCCCAATTACCCCCTGACTCCTTGTCACTCCAATCCCCTATGTAATCCCTTCACTGAGGGGCAGAAAACACACTTGTACCCTCCCCAACCCCCCTCCCTCATATCCCCACCAAGAGCAAACTCACCCTCCCAGTGCCCCTGAACCTCATCTTCCCTTCACACCCCAAAACCTGCCTGGGACTTCCGTGCTCCTGCCAGATCATCTGCCCCTACCGGCTTCTGCCTGTCTGGGGCCCTGCCTCCTCTCGCTTCCTGATCCTGCCCAAGTCGAGGCACCGCAACCGCGCTCCTCGCGCCCGCCGAACCCAGCCACAGCCCAGCCCCTCGCCCCACCCTTCTGAAACTCAGCGCCTCCGAGCTGCTCCCTCTAGCTTGGAGCCCTGTCCTGCGTGCCTTCATCGCCGTGTGCAGCCCCAAGGGGCAGGCTCGTCCACATTCCCTTGGCCCCTCCCCTCCGACTCACCATCGCTTTCGAAGCAGTACCTCTGCGCGGGGCGGACAGGCCAAAACGGCCGCCACCACCCCGCTCCATGCTTGCCTGTCCCCGTCACACAAAATACAAGGCGGCTGGCCTCCCTCAACAGCCGGAGCGCCACCTGGACCTTCGCTTCGGACACCATCCTGCCACCGCACACAGACTGCTGGAACACCTCTTGGGTAAGCCCGTTACGGGTAGACGTCAACTTATTTAATACAACGCTACCTTCCTCTAAACACCCCTAATCCTCAAAAGCAATACAAGCTCAAGCTGCTAACCACTAAACCAAACACTACCACAAAGGCACTTTTCCACCCGGACACCGTGTCGCACTAACAAAATGGTGGGGACCCCTTGAAATGGCAAAATTAAATATTACCCCCCATAGTCCAAAAAGCACCCAAACATTGCCCGTGGGCCGTACCACCTCCCCAAACATCCGGGGGGGGAGACCTCATACCTCAAAGTACTCCACAGGACCTCCTATTGGTCAGTGAGTTCACAAAACAGTTGAGCACAGAACTGGGCATGGGGAGAGTTTGGATGGGTGCTGCAGTGGAAAGATAGACCTAATTGTCAGAGTAAGCTGCTGAACCCTGCTACACCATGCAGAGAGAGGAAATTGGGTTTGGAGGATAAGCTTTGTACGCTGCGCAAAGCATTTGCTTGGACGGGGATTATGATGACTGTTCTTGGGTGATGGGGGCATGTGAGATACACAATTTCTATCAGAAATCTTTCTATGTTCAAACTTTGGTGGTCAAAAAGTGGAAACCACTGGTCAGCTGTGTGGCGTGGAGACGTTAGTCCCTCGTAGCTATGAGCTTAGCTCATGACCAGCAGGCAGCTGGCTTTAGCTGTTAATTACCTATGGATAGCTCAGGACAATGGCTTTGATCCTGTTTCTCAGGGCAGCACTTTTCTTTGTACTGCAAGTGAGTTTTCATCCTTCACAGGAATCAAACGCTTCACAGAGGTCAAATGATCTTTTGTTCTAGAAAGGAGTGTGGTGAACCATCAACAACTTACAACCACACCACTGCAACAATTTAGACACCATGACCAATGAGGCCACGGAAGGAAAACTCCATTCATGGAAAAAGTTCAACGCTTTATTTTACAACCACAAACTTAATGTCATGAAGACGGTGTGCAAAATCAAAATTTAAGGCTGGACATAGGTTGTTCTTGCAGCTAACCAAATTAGTAAATGCATGTGTAGGGAAAGGCAAACACATGCAGGCAAAATATAAAAAGGAGTCAAAATAATTAAAAAAGAATATGTCTCGGACCACAGAATACTAGCTAGAAAAATAAAGGAGTGAGTTTCAGCATTCCAGCTTCTATTTAAGGGGAAAAAACGTCAAGAGAAATGACAATCAGCAGAGAAAAATATACCTCTCCAGGGGACAGCATACAAGGATTCTTTATCAGCAAAGCATCAGGATCAGCAGCAAAGTCTAGTCAAGAGTGTCTTCAGGAAAGGTGCAAAGAGTCTAGCGGTCGGATAAAAACCAAAGAGAAACTGTCTGAAACTTACAAAGTCCATCCCTACTTAAAAACGCATAATTTGATTTGATTTGTTGGGTTAGTGGCAACATATTACACAAAAAGGGCATTGTTCAATCAAATATCAGTTCGACTTCAGGTTGCAACAGTCCATTTAATTCCCATGTCAAGCCTGAGAACACCTCCTCTTTCTGTGTGACTCCAAATAGTTTTGTAAGATTTTGTATTCCTTTGCAACATTCCAATTTCACACTAAGTCCACAGGCCTAAATGTTCCATACCAAGGTCACCTAACTAGAGACTATGGGGGTGATTCTAACCCTGGCGGTCGGTGATAAATCGGTGGCCAACCCGCCAACAGGCTGGCAGTCCAAAAAATGGTATTCTGACCCTGGCGGGAACCGCCAACACAGCCCGCCACTTTAAGACTCCGACCGCCACGGCGGTACAAACAAACAGCGCGGCGGTCACCGCCAACAGGCAGGCGGCAGACAATGTACCGCCCACACTATTATAACTCACCAATCCGCCACCTTTTCCGGGGCGGGAGCCCCGCCGATAAAAACACGGCGGAAACAGACTACGAACGGGAAAACGCTCACCACTACGCACTCTACGAGGAAGGAGGACAGCATGGAACCCGAATTGAACATCATACCTGCTCTCGTCTACCTTCTCATCTACCACGAGTACGAGCTCCGGCGCAGACGACAACGGTGAGTACTGCACCTACGACACACGGGAGGGGGGAGGACGAAAGGTTACGGGCACACACATATGCGACCCCCCCAATATGTACACACCAATGCAGAGCAACAAGTCACAGTGACACCACCCAAACACCCGTAAAAAATGCAATGACATAATCAAATTTCGAATAAATATTTATGTACAAAAAAGCTCCTGAAAATTATTGTCCAACCATGAAAAATATTTACATTGAAAAATATTATATACACATCAGTGTATAACTGAAGTAACAAGTCCTGCACATCCTACGAATTGAACATGTCCGTGGGCCAAAGTTTTGCGAAACAAGGGCAAAGCCCACACAGGAGACCTGAGTCCTTTTGAGAGAACACTGCAGGAGCATCCGATGTAAAAACTACAGGCACCTCAGGGGGAAGGGAAGGGGGGAGCACCACAGCCACATGAGTCCACGACGCCAGATCCACGAGGAGCCACCATGCCCACTGTACCATCCAGGGGAGTGCAAAGCCACAGTCTCTCAATGTCTCTACAGTGGGTGGGCTGCCCACTGTACCATCCAGGGGAGTGCAAAGCCACAGTCTCTCAATGTCTCTACAGTGGGTGGGCTGCCCACTGTACCATCCAGGGGAGTGCAAAGCCACAGTCTCTCAATGTCTCTACAGTGGGTGGGCTGCCCACTGTACCATCCAGGGGAGTGCAAAGCCACAGTCCATCAGGTGGATTACAGTCTCCACTGGTCAAGGAGGAGGCATGGTGGGCACAGTGAACCATAAACAGTGCTTGAGATGAATGGCCCAGCGGAGCGGTGCTTGAAAGGAAGGGCCCAGCGGAGCGATGCTTGACAGGAAGGGCCCAGCGGAGCGGTGCTTGAGATGAAGGGCCCAGCGGAGCGGTGCTTGAGACGGCGGTGCCCAGCGGAGCGGTGCTTGAGATGAAGGGCCCAGCGGAGCGGTGCTTGAGACGGCGGTGCCCAGCGGAGCGGTGCTTGAGATGAAGGGCCCAGCGGAGCGGTGCTTGAGACGGCGGTGCCCAGCGGAGCGGTGCTTGAGATGAAGGGCCCAGCGGAGCGGTGCTTGAGATGAAGGGCCCAGCGGAGCGTTGCTTGAGACGGCGGTGCCCAGCGGAGCGGTGCTTGAGATGAAGGGCCCAGCGCAGCGGTGCGTGAGACGGCGGTGCCCAGCGGAGCGGTGCTTGAGATGAAGGGCCCAGCGGAGCGTTGCTTGAGACGGCGGTGCCCAGCGGAGCGGTGCTTGAGATGAAGGGCCCAGCGGAGCGGTGCTTGAGACGGCGGTGCCCAGCGGAGCGGTGCTTGAGATGAAGGGCCCAGCGGAGCGGTGCTTGAGACGCCGGTGCCCAGCGGAGCGGTGCTTATCTTCACGGCGGGGCCCTGTTCAGCAGTGCTCTTCTGCATGGCGGGCCCTGTTCAGCGGTGCTCTTCTGCACGGCGGGGCCCTGTTCAGAGCACGGCCCTGTTCAGCGGTGCCTATCTTCACGGCGGGGCCCTGTTCAGCGGTGCTCTTCTGCACGGCGGGCCCTGTTCAGCGGTGCCTATCTTCACGGCGGGGCCCTGTTCAGCGGTGCTCTTCTGCACGGCGGGCCCTGTTCAGCGGTGCCTATCTTCACGGCGGGGCCCTGTTCAGCGGTGCTCTTCTGCACGGCGGGCCCCGTTCAGCGGTGCTCTTCTGCACGGCGGGGCCCTGTTCAGCGGTGCCTATCTTCACGGCGGGGCCCTGTTCAGCGGTGCTCTTCTGCACGGCGGGCCCTGTTCAGCGGTGCCTATCTTCACGGCGGGGCCCTGTTCAGCGGTGCTCTTCTGCACGGCGGGCCCCGTTCAGCGGTGCTCTTCTGCACGGCGGGGCCCTGTTCAGCGATGCCTATCTTCACGGCGGGGCCCTGTTCAGCGGTGCTCTTCTGCACGGCGGGCCCTGTTCAGCGGTGCCTATCTTCACGGCGGGGCCCTGTTCAGCGGTGCTCTTCTGCACGGCGGGCCCTGTTCAGCGGTGCCTATCTTCACGGCGGGGCCCTGTTCAGCGGTGCTCTTCTGCACGGCGGGCCCTGTTCAGCGGTGCTCTTCTGCACGGCGGGGCCCTGTTCAGCGGTGCCTATCTTCAGGGCGGGGCCCTGTTCAGCGGTGCTCTTCTGCACGGCGGGCCCTGTTCAGCGGTGCCTATCTTCACGGCGGGGCCCTGTTCAGCGGTGCTCTTCTGCACGGCGGGCCCTGTTCAGCGGTGCTCTTCTGCACGGCGGGGCCCTGTTCAGCGGTGCTCTTCTGCACGGCGGGCCCTGTTCAGCGGTGCTCTTCTGCACGGCGGGGCCCTGTTCAGCGGTGCTCTTCTGCACGGCGGGCCCTGTTCAGCGGTGCCTATCTTCACGGCGGGGCCCTGTTCAGCGGTGCCCATCCAGTAGGTCAAGGGAGCCAGACCTGTGCTGGACTCCCTGCTCAGTCGCCCTCGGACCGTGACGTTTCAGGACCCTTCGGGGACGGAGTCCTGGGCTCTTTAGTGTCCTCCTTCACAGCTGGGATGTGACATGTGGGGCCCACCTGCTCCGCGCTCCTGCTGCCCTTCCGCTCCTTAGATGGGGCTCTCGGGCCCTTGCCTCCCCTAGATGTTGTGGCTGGTGAAGTGGGCGCACATTGCTCCTTGGGGGCAGCCGTGTCAGTCCTCGCATGGCGGCCCTTGTTTTTGCGGGTCCTCTTGCCGGGGGGGGGGGCTGGATGTGTCCTTGCTGCTGATCGAAGTGTCACTGCTGGCAAAGGGTGGACTCCAGTACCCATGCACAACAGTGACACTCGAAGCTGGGCTGGTGGTGGCTGCGGTGCTCTTGGGACTCTTTGCAGATGGACGGGGTAGGTCATCGGAGGGAAAGAGGTTAAGATTAGCCAGGAAAAGTTTTTTAGGGCCAAGGTAAAGGGTAGGAGAAGTGGTGAAGGGAGTGGAGGAAGAGGATGTGGTTGTAGGAGAGTCAGGTGTGCTGTCATTGGGTGAAGGTGCTGGTGCTGTAGGCTGTCGTGAGGTGGATGGCTGTTGGGTGGGTGGCTGCCTGCGTTTGTGTGTCTTGGAAGAGGGGGTGACAGACACAGTGGGAGAGGACACAGGGGACGTGTAAATGGCAGTGGGGGTGGTGACTGCACGAGTGTGGACTGTAGTGGAGGGTGAGGTGGTGATGGAAGCACTGGCTGATGTTGGGGTGCATGCAGGTGTGAGTGTAGACGTCACAGGGAGGGAGGAGGGAGACGAGGAGGAGGGGGACACAGAGGTGGTAGTGACTGCTGGAATGTCTGCATCTGGGTGTTGCTTGGGTGAGTGCTTGTGGGATCTGTGGTGCTTGTGTCTGGATGAGCTGCTCTTGGGTGTTGAGGTGTGTGCAGGCTGGTCTGATGGTGTGGATGGGATAGGCTGAGGAACAGGAGACAGAGACAGGCTGGAGGCAGTAAGAAGAGGGAGGCTGGAAACAGGGACAATGGCTGCCGTCAGTGCTGAGGCCAGAGCAGTGAACGCTCGTTGATGGGCAGCCTGACCCGAATGAATGCCCTCCAGGTACGCATTGCTCTGTTGCACCTCCCTTTGCACCCCCTGGATGGCATTCAAAAGGATAGTCTGCCCAACAATGAGCGTCCTCACGAGGTCAATGAGCTCCGCACTGAGGGCAGCAGGGGTAACAGAGGCAGGGGCTGAGGTGCCTGGGGCGAAGGAGACGCGCGCCTTCCTGGGCGAGCGGGCACGGGGCGTAGGCTGAGGGGCTGCTGGGAGGGCGGGGCTGGTGCGCTGGGTGGCGGCTGTACCTGTAGAGGCGGGGGGCACGGATGTTTCCGCCACCGCTAGGGAGCACCCATCCGAGGACGTGTCTGTGTCGCTTGTCTCACCACCGGTCCCCGTTGTGGTGCTCCCCTCGCCCTCCGGATCACTGGTGCCCTCGGTGTCTGTTCCTGGGCCCACCGGGGCCTTGTGACCTGCAGCTCCCTCGTGCTCCGATGCCAAATCTCCTCCGCCTGATGATGCTAATGCACACATGCACAAGAAGATGAAGAAAAAGGGGTGGGGGGAGAAAAAAGAAGACCAGGTTGAGTGCATGCAATGTCAACACCGTTGGCGGAGAGAACAGATACAGGAGCCTCATGCACTAAGCCGCGCATTCGGGGTACACTACTCAGTACTACTGACTAGGACAACAGGTCAAGAGACGTCTAACGCGCACATGGGTGATGCTGGACCATCAATGGCTGTACTTGTCACCCTACAGAGGTGGGGGCCGTGGGACAGGGCCATGGGAGAGGACTACACTACAGAAAGCGCCCTGGCCTAGTGTCACCCACAGCCCTCCTCCCCCACCCAGACGCCTCCACTGCGCAGAAAGATAGTAGAATGTGCTGATACTCACCCCCTTGTGTCTGCTGTGATGTCTTAAAGCGCCCATCCAAATCAGGGTAGGCCACAGCCAGGATCCGGGACATCAGGGGGGTCATGGTGCGACTGGCACCCCTCCTAGGTTGGGAGGCCATCCCCAGCAGTGATTCTGCGGTCTTCCTTGTTCCGCGGCGGATGTCCTCCCACCTCTTGCGGCAGTGGGTGCCCCGTCTGTTGTGGACCCCCAAGTTCCGGACTTCCTTGGCGATGGCACGCCAAATGTCGACTTTCTGATGGGCGCTGACCTATTTGACATGTACAGGGTGGAAAGGAAACAATCATCAATGACCTGCATGTTAGATGTGATTGGCCCCCCCCCACCAACTTTGCTATATGGCACATGCTCTCATCTGTCGTGCGTTGCACTCGTCATTCGCCCCCCACCCCACCAACTTACATCCACCCCAATCCACACAGGCATAGCCTATTCCATGTGCACCCGGTGTACTCACCTGTTGGTCTGGAGGACCGTAGAGTAGCGCATACTGGGGGAGGACCCCATCCACGAGCTTCTCCAACTCTTCAGAGGTGAAGGCAGGGGCCCTTTCCCCAGTCGCAGCAGCCATTGTATCTCCCAGACCGAGGTCACAGCAGCACTTGCAGTATAGGTCCTCTCCTGTGGATGATCAGGTCTCGAGTGATCAATCAGCTAGGAAATGCCGGTCACGCCCGCGGCGGTGCGTACCGCGACCGCCGGCGCACATCGTCATTGGCTCCTGAAACCCATAGGCTTCAATGTTAACCAATGCGGCTTCGTATAGCGGTCTTCGACCGCCTACCGCCACGGTGTGCCACGCCAGCGCATTGACCTCACATCCCATTGTCCCACTTCACAGGTCAGGCAGCCGCCATTTCAAGGGCCCACATGGCTTAATTTTGACTGCGTCACACAGGCCTAGGCCTTGCATTGCCACACATACACGCCTTTCAACCCATTGCGATTCTTTAACTGTGCAAGCTGTGTGAACGTACCTGTGGTTTTCCTGACTCTGTGCTCCATGTTGTCCTTCCTAGGCACCGTCCGCTGGGACTTGCGATGAGAAGGAGGAATCCTCGCGTGTACCGTCCGCTGGTGGACCTGTCGACAATGGAAGAACGCCATATAATACTACGCTACAGACTTGACCGTGCCACTATACATGATCTGTGTGCCCAGCTGGAGCCAGCCCTGATGTCCCCCATCCGCCAACCCACAGGGATTCCCCCTCTGGTGCAGGTTCTGTCAGTCCTCCATTTTTTGGCAAGTGGCTCATTCCAGACAACAGTGGCCATGTCATCTGGAATGTCTCAGCCTATGTTTTCCAAGATTTTGAGCAGAGTGTTGTCTGCCCTGATGAAACTCATGCGGAGCTACATCATTTTCCCAGAGGAGGGTGATTTGCCTACAGTGAAGGGTGATTTCTATCCCCTTGGACATATCCCCAACATCATTGGTGCCATTAATGGGACACATGTGGCTTTGGTACCCCCAAGAGACGATGAGCAGGTGTACAGAAATAGGAAAAATTACCATTCTATGAATGTGCAGGTGGTCTGTTTGGCTGACCAGTACATCTCCCATGTAAACGGCAAGTTCCCTGGGTCAGTGCATGACGCGTATGTTATGCGAAATAGCAGCATCCCCTATGTGATGGAGCAGCTACAGAGACAACGTGTGTGGCTAATAGGTGACTCTGGTTACCCCAACCTGCCTTGGCTACTGACCCCAGTGAGGAATCCCCGGACCAGGGCAGAGGAACGGTACAATGAGGCCCATGGGCGAACTAGGAGGATCATAGAAAGGACCTTTGGCCTCCTGAAGGCCAGGTTTAGGTGCCTGCATATGACAGGGGGATCCCTGATGTACTCACCAAAGAAGGTGTGCCATATCATCGTGGCCTGCTGTATGCTTCACAATCTGGCATTGCGACGTCAGGTTCCTTTCCTGCAGGAGGATGGTGCAGATGGTGGTGTTGAAGCAGCTGTGGAGCCTGCGGAGAGTGAAGAGGAGGAAGACTCAGAGGACGACATAGAGAACAGGGACAGAGTTATAGAACAGTATTTTCAGTAGCACACAGGTAAGAATCACCCATGCCATTTTACATTTCCTGAAAGCCTCCTGCATCTCAACTTTGTCTATTTCCCCCCAGAACTTTTAACATGAGGTTTGATTTTCCCTTCCCTTTTCAGTGCTGTATGGCCCACTGCGTGACTTCTGCTTGGTTAGCCCATGGACTAATGCTAAGTGACCTCGGTATGTGTTCATCCCAAAGTTAACAGAACGTAATTGATATGTAATGTGTTATACATTTGTTAATAAGACAGGCTGAGTCCTGATTGATTTCAGTGCAATGAGTGATTTATTTTTAGTGCACGATGATGGTACATGATAGAAAAACAGTGATGGGTGGGGGTGGAGTAATGTCCATGGCGGAGTCCAGTTCTCAGTCTCACAGGTGCATTGTCCATATGCCTGTGGAAGGATGGATCAGGGGCAGTTCAAGGTTTGACAGGGTGGCAATGTGGAACAGTGGGAGGACCTCAGGGGGTATGTGATGCTGGCGGGGGTCTTGACATCCTACTCTGTCGATTTTTTGGATCTCAGGCTCCTCTTGCGGGGTGGTTCTTGTTCAGCAGGAGGTGGGGTTCTGGTGGCCTGTCGTTGTGGTGGGGCCTCCTGTCCACTAGCGCCGGCGGAGGTGGTAGGCTGTTCCTGTTCCGGGGTAGTGACAGGGGCCCTGTGTGATGCCACATGGTCCCGAAACGTGTCCTCTATACGGTTCAGGGCCTGGACTATGCTCCCCATTGCGCTAGAGATGTTGGTTAGTTGGTCGCTGAACCCCATGTAGCGTTCCTCCTGCTGTGCCTGGATCTCCTGGAACCTGGCCAGTACCGTCGCCATCGTCTCTTGTGAGTGGTGGTAGGCTGCCATGATGGTGGTGAGGGCCTCTTGGAGAGTGGGTTCCCTGGGCCTCTCCTCCCCCCCCTGTCGCACAGCAGCCCTCCAAGTTGCCCTGTTTGCCTGGTCCTCTGTCCCCTTGTCGGTGTGCCCACTACCACTGCCCCCAGGTCCCTGTTGTTGTTGGGTTGGTGGGTTAGCCTGGGTGCCCTGTAGTGGCAGACACACCGCTGCTTGACCTGTCCTAGAGACAGAGGCATGGGCCCGCTGGGTGGGAGCTGTGCTGTTGTTCCCAGAGGGGGTTGGGTCTGCAGTGGCCTGTGTCTGGGTGAGGGGAACCGACTGTCCAGAGGTCCCCGATGGTCCGGGCTGGTCATCAGGGTCCAGGTCGACAGAGCTGCTGTCATCACTAGGGGTATGTTCCGGGGGTGGGATGGACATTTCTGGTCCCTCCTGACCGGTGTGTTGTCGTTCGGGTCCTGCATGGGGTGAGAGGGTATGGTTATTGTTTCTGTGTGTGCATTTGCTTGCGTTTTATGGGTGCCCTTGTCCCCCAGTGCTGGCATTCCCTTGGGGGAGGTGTTGTGAGGGTGTTTTGTGGGGGGGGGATGGGTATGTGCAGTGGTCATGCTTAGGTGATGGGTGTCCATAGTTTGGGAATGGCATGCAGGGGTTGGTGTTGGGTGGGTTGTGCTGGAGAGACAATGTCAGGGAGGATGTGTGATGGGGGGTTGGGGGTGAGGGTGGGGGTGGTGGTTAGCATGCTGGGGGGGGTGAAGTAGTTGAGCTTGTACTTACCAGAGTCCATTCCTCCGGCTACTCCAGCGAGGCCATCAGGATGCAGGATGTTTAGTACCTCTTGCTCCCATGCTGTGAATTCGGGTGGTGTGGGTGGTGGTCCCCCACCAGTCTTCTGCACTGCGATGTTGTGTCGCGAGACCATCGATCGCACCTTCCCCGTAGGTCGTTCCATCGTTTGCGGATGTCGTCCCTATTTCTGGGATGCTGTCCCACCGCGTTGACCCTGTCCACGATCCGCTGCCATAGCTCCGCCTTCCTGGCTATGGTGGTGTGCTGCACCTGTGAGCCGAAGAGCTGGGGTTCAACTCTTATGATTTCCTCCACCATGACCCGGAGTTCTTGGTCCGAAAAGCGTGGGTGCCTTTGGGGTGCCATGGGGTGGTGTGTATGAGGTGTGGGGTGGTGTATGTGGTGATGTGTGTGTTGGTGTGTGGTGCTTTGTGCTTCTATGTGGTGTGTGTGATGGTGTAGTGTGCCTCTGTGTGATGTAGCTCTATTTTCTCAGATGTGTCTCTCTCTCCTTCGTCTCTGGTTTTTGTTAGTAGGGGTTTGTGGGTGATGTGGGTGGGTGTTTTCTATTGTAATGGGTGTGTGGGAGTGGTGTGTGTATGTGTTTCAGGTGTGTGTCTTTCAAATTGTCCAATGTGGTAGAGTTTTGTAAAGGTGTGTGTATTATGACCGCGGCGGTGTGTACCGCCAATGGACTACCGCGTTTGAAAGACCGCCGCGTGGATTTGCGGGTCATAATGGCATGGGCGTATTTCTGTTGGCGTGGCGGTGGAGGTTTGGTCATCTCCAGTTTACCACTGGCCGCTGATGTGGCGGACTGCAGTGGAGGTCGGATTTATGGAGGTTTTGCAGTTGTGGGTCAGAATGTCCGTAGCGGCTGACCGCGGCCGCCGCGGTATTGTGGCGGTCTTCTGACCGGCGGTAAGCGGCTTTTACCGCCGAGGTCAGAATGACCCCCTATATTTATACTATTTTTGGGCCGCATTTGCATAATTTTTTGGTGCAAAAGTGGCGCCAACTTACAAAATACAATTAAATTTTGCAAGTCTGAGCCGCTTTTGCATAAAGAAATGACACAAATGCGACGCAAAAAAGTATAAATATGGGCCCAAAAGTCTCTGTGCAATTAATCAAAGAAACCTATTACTATTGCAAAGCATCCCATGGGAACAGATCCTAGAAAGACTCATGTTAAGAAAGAACAATGATTCATCACTTTACATAAAGTTATGCTAACACAAGAAATATAAAAGGCATTAAAAATACTTGTTAATAAACACACATAAATTTCAAACTTGTAAATTCAGCATTAATAATATACCATCAGATTAATTAAAACATTTCATTATATATGTTTTACTTATTCTGATGGTATATTATCACATTAGATACAACAGAGAAGTGCATTTAATTTTATGCGCACCTCTATTTGAACTCGTAAATCACACATTAAACATTAAAAATGCAAATTCATTTTGGTACTAGCAATTAATCTAGAGTCTAAAATACACTTTGGCATTATTAAGGAGGAGAAGGCTGGTCGAGTGCAAAGGACTGATGGCTAATAACCGTCTGAGAAGCATCAAGGCGTAAGCCTGTGAATAAATATAAATGTTAGGTTAAGGAGCTTTTACTAAGCTCTGTTTGTTGCAGAAAGGCAGCTTGGTGTCTAGGTATGATAGTCGGCTTCTGCTTTTACCAAGGGAAGGAGGGGGCAAATTTTGGGATACCTGTAACTAGACTACTACAGGTATGTGTTCTCATTTGTGAATTAATAAAAGACCAAGTTGTGTGAAGCATCAGAATTCCAGAGGCCAGAAACAACCATTCTGGCCAGATATTCTTTCATTCTGTGCGCTATACCAAGCTCCTGGGCCTGGTGTGGGGGCCAACATGCACTTACCGGAATTCCCAGCATGTTTCAAGTCCAGACAAGAATTTCTCTTCCTTTGAGCAGGATGATACATGTGTAGAAAGATAGGAGAAGACACTGGGTCCACATCCTTGGTATTCCCCTCCTAGTTGTAAGCCTCAGTCCTGCTCCAGACAGGATGAAACAGGAGGCAGGGGAAGAGATTCCAGATATTTAGTAACTGTGATCTAGCTGTAGTAGCTGTGAGTTTTGTTTTATTTTTTCCTCTGAAAATTCATTGTCATCCCTGCTCTACTGTCCCCAGCATACACATGTACAGTCTTGCATGCAGGCCTCTCACTCCATGGGCCAGATATACAAGAAAGTGGTATATCGGTCTTGATGCGCCACTTTTCTTGCATGCCCCTATCGCCACCTAATGACACCATTGTTGCACCATATTTACAATCAGGCGAACCTTGGCACACATTAGGATAATAGCATCAACATTTTTGACACTATTGTGGTGCTTTGCTCCACTAGCGTCAAAAAGTTTGACGCTAGTGAAGCAAAGTGCAAGGAGGTCCATTGATTACAATTGGTGCGTCCTTTTAATGCCTGCTTTGAGCAGGCGTTACAAATGATGCCAAAAATGGCAGAATGAAATCTTATAGATTTCATTCTGCCATTTTTGCGGGCCTCCTAATACCAGAGAGCCCCCCTTACATGTATTATGCTTGGAGCAGGTATAATGTGGCACAAGGGTTCACAAAGTGGCCCAATGCATGCATTGGGCCTCTTTGTAAATATGTTGCAATGATTTTTGCCTTGTTGAGCCACATTAGCGTACAAAATAATTATGCTAATGTGGCTCAAGGAGGTGCTAGGGCCTCGTAAATCTGGCCCCATGTCTTTCTGCTGGTGCAGAACCACAAAGTAGGGGCAGAAAGCATCTGCTGTCTGTGAGCCTTCTCCCATTACCAGTACATGACTCAGCTTGCCTTACATCACACATCCACCAGTCACAAGTACCCTTTCCTCACGGTTAAGATAGAATAAACTGAAATGCATTTGTAGCTAAATAGAAAGGCAACAAGTTGTCTTCAGTAGTTCACATAACTTTAGACTTTATGTCTGGCTATGTAAATACTGAAGAGTCATAGAAAAGGTATTTATAGACATGAAGGCCACTCTGCAAAAAGGTTGGTGGCCAGTGATGGTGCTAGGACCATTGCCATACGTGTAACAAATAAACAGTATGACCTGACTAGAATCCCTCTTGAGCCCACCCTTCTCCATCAGGACATGATGCAAAGTACGGCTGGACACATGCTAGTGTTTCTACAATGACGTGTTTTCACCAGCCACTACTTGAGGGCTGGCTTCACACACCCCACACCCATCCATTGTTGGAGTCTAGCTTTTATAATAAAAAATTAACATGAACGGCTTGCAAAATAATGTGTAATAAAGCTGCATAGAAAACGCATTAAGATGTTTCTAATGTACGCGTTTGAAATGTGCCCACGGGGAGTGGCCACCAATGTATACGATGATTGATGAAATTGACTAATAATGAATTATTAATGTACTAATGTATGATTCTGTTTTAGCATTAAGAGTTATATGTTAAGGTTTTGCTGAATAAATCAGTAGGCCTTAGTTAGCAATAGTCTGGGCCTAGCTGCCTGGTCTCATATTAAATGCGTTTTTCTAACGTGCAATGTGTTGTCTTCCTGAAGGACATAAAGCTGTACTTTTCCAGAAGTTAGAGATGTGTGTAGCCGTAGTAAATTCTTTCCCATGAGACCTGACTTGCTCAAGGAGACATTCTTGTTGAATGCAACAGTGTAATTCATGCTGATGCTAATTCGAGTTTAGTCAAGGAGTTCACTAATATTGGGTGCAAACAGACAAATGACTGAATCTTTGCTGTGTTGAACAGACGCGCTAATGACACTCTGCTAAATAGATCCACGTTGACGCCGTGTTTTGTTCTAATGTTTATCATCTGTGCTTTGCTTAAATCTTACTCAAGTTTCCATATTGTAACATTATTGATTTGCTTTCTGGTATTGAGACTAATAAACTTGCTAGTAGAGTGTAACTAATAGGGAATAAATATCATAACTATTACTAAATTTTGTGTGTTTATTCATGGCTGAAAGGTCATGGTGAGTTGGATTTCGATGAATGTCATTAACTGATTTGATTAATTTGCGGTTGGGAATATTGATGAGACTGTTGACCTATCGAGTTGATATGCTGATTAGTTATCTCGTCTTAAGGTGTCTCCAATCAGGGTCAAAAGGTTCATTGGCCTAAAACGAGTCCCAGAGTAAGTAAATTACCTAGGGCGGGACGCGTTATCATCATCACAGGTATCACTGGTCAGGTGACACTTCCAATAAAAGGGGCCGGGCACATGTGCCCTTGGCCAGTTCCAATTTTAGTAGCATGAGGGTCTAGAGACCCCAACACTACACACTTGTCTTCTGCAGGCAGCCACTGTTCAGCTAAAGAGGGTTGTGGTGAACCATAAAAACAGAATCGTAAAACCAATCCAAACAACGGACAGGCACTATGTACCCAACTGCAGTCCATATTTATTATAATAAATCCAAAATGCATTGTACCATTTTGAGGTGACATACCCTGCAGGCGTAAATTATTTCTTTCCTTTTTGAGAAATGACAACAAATCCAAGGGCAAAAGGCATCTATGATGCTTTATTTTAAACAATGAAGGGAGAAATATGATATAGAATGCACATGTTTAATTCTCTGTTAGGCTAGTGCAATGCTTCATTCATTTTCGTCACAGGTGGATGATATTTCATCCATGGTGTTAATTTATAAGGCTTTTTTGTTTACCTTTCAGATGACTGGATTTATAAAAATTAGGGTCTGATTTATGAAAAGTTAGCACCGCCTTTGTGTCATTTTTTGAGGCAAAAGCGGCGCAAACTTACAAAATGATAATTATATTTTGTAAATTTGCACCACTTTTGCCTCAAAAAATGATGCAAAGGCGGTGCTAACTTTTTATAAATCAGGCCCTTAATTTATAGAAAATATACTTCAGAAAAGCTTTGGTCTGTGCACTGTGTTCAACAGACAAGTAGTGATATAGAATTGTCAAATGAATTGCTGAGAGCTTAAGGTTTCCATTTCACTGCTTTCTTTTTTAAGAAAGGTCAGGTCCTGTTGTGGATCACTTCTTCTCTGTTTGGCAGATCGCTGGTTCTTTTCACTCTTCACCCAGAACTTTGTTATGGATTGTCCCCCAAGGATCTATAGTTTCACCTTTATTGATTAACCTTTATCTGTGGCCTTTTGCTGCCTATTCTAGAGATTTCATGTGACAACATACTTTTATGTAGATGACACCCAGCTGATGTTTAACTTTCAAGATACATTTTCTCACTTCTTTCCCTTACATCCGACATCATCTCGGTCTGGAAGCTGGAAAAATTCTTAAAACTAAATTCTCCAACTCTGTTAAACCCTTGCTTTTGGTTCTGCTCACTTTGCAACAGCATCTTTTTTTATTTATTTTGAGGTAGTCTGCAGAGCAAGGACACTCTATTTTATGAGAGGCAGTAAACTATATTAAAAAAATCTCAGGACCTCATTATGACCCTGGTGGTGGTGGTCTGACCACCGCCAGCATCGCCAGTTTCCCTCCATTGCAATGCCGCACCATGTAAAATCTGGCGGAGAAGGGTGCAGGGTCCCCCCCAGGTGGCTCCTGCACTGCCTATGCATTTGGCATGGGGAGTGCAAAGGGCCCCCATGGACAGCCCCGTTGTACTTTTCACTGTCTGCCAAGCAGGTAGTGAAAAGCGCAACAGGTGCTGTTGCTCTCTGTTCGCCGCAACCTTGCTGTCAATGTTGTGGGCTGTTCCCCGCTGGGCCAGCAAGCGGAAACGCTGTTTCTGCCCGCTGAAGCAGCGGGGAACTCCTAATGGGGCCTGTGGGAAGGCAGCCGCACTGGTGGCAACCTGACCGCAGGAGTTTGGCCGGCGGGCATTTCCACCCGCCAAACTCAAAATGCCCCCCTAAATGTCTTCATATAAGCTTAATCTACAAACTGAATAATCAGCTCTGAGATTTTGATTCCACCTTGAGGGACCCTTCATCATTCACTGGATGAATGGAGGCAACTGCATAGTTCTCATGTAGTGTGATAGTGCATGTTGTCCAGTGTCATATGTCTCCCGGACCAGAAAATACCTTTAGTGTACTTGTACTATTTCTTTGCCCCTCTAATAGAAACTTGGAAATTGCTGGGATGTTCATGTTGTGTTAAAGCAGACTCGTGACATTCATGGAAGCACCCCTACCATCCCTCCTTGAACGTGAGCAGCCCGGTACCTTAGGGCTGTACACTCCTTCTCTTGTAAATTGGAGGCAAACTCGGAGGCAGCATGGGCCCATAGCTCAAGATGGCAAGCCCTCACACATAGCACCAGAGCTGTCACCAGAGGGTGTTCCCTCATTTGCATGGGGGCATGGCCACATGCAAATGACGGAATGTCTTTGCCTCAACACCTGCGCCATACTATAGGCATGGACAAAGAGGCAAAGAAGCTGTCAGGAGGCGCACTGACAGTGCACCACTTAAAAGGTTCTGCAGGCGGTTGCAGTCACTCACTGTACCTGATCTCTAATCATCTTTACATGTGCAGGTGGGTTATCGCCTGCACAGTGACACATGAAGTGGATTCAAAGCAGCCACTCTGTCTTCTACTTGAATGCACTTCCCACAGGCCAGCGCAATTTCACGGCTACTCGGGGGGCAGTGCATTCAATGTAATAGGGCGCACTTTCTCTGTATGCACCCAGCGCACCTGTTTTATGGTGTGCCGTAACGCAAACAGAGAACGTGCACCCTATGCATAATAGGGACCCTGGTGAAGTATGCTAGTCCATCTATGGTTTACTTTTATGGAATTTAGCCTGCTACCATCTGTAGCGTCCTCCCCAGCCAGGGTGCCCACCAATGAATATACCACACACGGAGCTATGTAATACACATCTTTATTCTTCAGCGTGCCACCGTGAACTCCACATTCTAAACCTGTATTCACTTCACCACATTCTAAAATTCATGTCCTCATTCTTCTAAGTCCTTCAGGATCCAAAAAGGTTCCATCGTACATACTCACACGACACAACACAATCTAGGCGCCCAGGCTTTCCTCCAATTTTGCTCATCCCTCACCCTATAATGTCATCCCTCACCCTATAATGTAACCAGCATCATACCCCTACCTTAACTTCTACGGGAAGTGTCCTTTAAATCAAACCAAACAAGACTCCATTTGGAGCCTGAGCAAAGAGTCACATTTGTGACAGAGTTTTCCCCTTCACCAAGATCTAAATTAGGCCCTTAACCAGTTGGAGAGCCAGGAGTACAAACGGAGTACTTAGTAATCAAATAGGGGCAAACGTATAAGGCCCTGGATCACCCACGGTTTAAGGCCGTCAAGGGTCCACAAACAGCAAATACAAGCAAACGTGTGGCATGAAAGACCTTTATTATGAGTGTAACATGCACAAAATATATTATAAGGCATGAATAAAAAATGTAACCGGGTGAGTGCATAAATCCAGGGTGCAGGACACTCTTAAATGCATCCGCCTCAAACAAATGCTAAATAGGCATCACTCTCAGCAGTACTCTCGTAGACTCCATACCAGAATCACCAACCCCAACCCACATGCATGTAAAGTATTGGTGACATAATCACCAACCACAACCTAAAGCCACATACAAATGAAAATAGTATTCTAAAGTTGACGAACAGCAAATACCAGGAGACCCAGGAAAACAGTGCCCGCTAAATGTGATGCCAAACTTCTCTGGTCAAGAGGTAACAATGATGTCCAGAGAACACCCCCGGGGGTGCTTGATGAACTGTATAGGTGATGTGAGCAGAAGAAAGAAAGTGCTGGAAGGTGGTATTCAGTGCACAGGGCCTGGATGCAGAATGCAGCACACACAGAAATAGGAAAAAACAAGTAGAAATAAAGATGTTTCTCCTTGTTCCACCTCCCCAGGAAGATGTCAGATTTTTAAGCATTCCCACGTTTAGAATGCCTTGTAAATCTGGGAATGCACCGAAACCCATGGGTGTTGCTTTGGAAAATCCACCGCCACAAAGCCCATGGAATGCCTCCCTCATGCAGTGTAAGGCTATGTAGTGACTTGTGCTGCGTTGCCATACATCATAAAGTGGCTTTGACTGGCCTTGTAGATAATCGCCTGCACAATGCACCACTAGTGCGTCACAAAAAGTGACGCACCGGCAGCGCACCAGGCTTGTAAATAAGCCCCTGCATTTGTCTGTAGCAATGGTCCATCATACTGAGCCATCCTGCCAGGTGTTCCTGGGATCTTGAAACACACCTGTTGTGTAATGATATCAAACCTCTAGTTTATCTTCTACCTCTGCTCTATAAGTTCAAATAATGTAAGCAACCATTCAGGTAATTGCCCGGCCACATATTTAATAATGTCATTTTCTTCTCTATTGGAAACAACGTTATACAACTTGCGACCATTCTTTTGGCAATCTAATGACAAGCTGTGCTGCTTTCGAAGCTCACCTTTCACAATACCTCTTACTAGAGCGACCACCTCACTCCTTTTCATTGAGAACACTTTCTCCAGTCCTGACTTTTGTCCTTAGCTATTCAGACTTCCCTGCCTATGGTTGCTGTTGTCATGCCGCTGGCTCCCGCGGGCCGGGCAGAGAACTTGGGTTGGAACGCGGTTGGTGCCGCGGTCCGTTTTTTCCGCCCGCGGGGCTCACTGCAGCTCCTTTTTTTGGCCGCAGTTCGCATTGTTGCACGCGGTGGGGTCAAAGGCCCAGGATTGGGCGTCAGGCCTCGCCACGTTCAACATGCGGCGTGGGTTCTTGCCACAGGGTGTCTGCATCCCCCCCAACCCTTCACTTACCTGGTGCCCTGTTCTAGGGCTCTTTTCTTCTTCTTTTTCTTTCTTTTTCTTCTTTTTCCTAGTGGGGCCATATTCTCTTCCTCCCAGCATGCCTTTCTTCTGTTTCCCTGCCTGCATCTGGTTCTCTTTCTAAAAAGGCGTCTTCTTCTACCTTGTTCTATAGTCTTTTTCCCTATCTAAAATGGTGTTCTTGCTTGTTCCTGCATGTCACTTCCTGCTAAGGGGTACTTAAGGGGTTAGATTCTTGTTCTCCTCGCGCTGCAACACTTCCTTTGGTGGTGATCATGGTCCGGCTAGTTTTTCTCTAATTCCAGTTTTTGTTACTGTTTTTTCCAGCTTCTTCCTGTTATTTTTCTTGACATTGGAATTCTGATTTTTTCACATGTCCTTTTTCTTCTGTTCCAGGGAGTTCCTGTCATAGAGTTTTTTCCCTTAGGAGTTTTTTCTCTGGGACTCCTTCTGGAGGGCACGGACTGTTTTGACGTACCATTGTCAGCAGCACTGTGGCTACCGGAAAGGGTCACCCCTACCTTGGCCAGAGCAGGACCTGCAAGAATCGAGGTTGCCCTTCAGTTCCAGCTGACAAAGGCAGTAAGCGAAGGGTAGATCGTGTCAGATGTTTGTGATCACCCTGTCTGCGCATAATGAAGCCTTCATAACAAAAACTCAAAGCTCAAATCTAAGCTTTAAATTAAATCTCCCATGTTGATGGCAAGATGGAGGCCACCTGGGCTCATGGATGTGTTTCTCAATCCCTTGCGAATTCCCTCTGTGTAGAACAGCATCTCACTATGCACTTAACACTTTCTTTTGCCATTTCTTTCAAAGGTAAAGCAATATTCCTAAATGATTCTGTTCTAAGCGGAAAAACTGGCTTTGGGTGGCGATCACAATGCACTCCAAGCAAGCTGTTCTACTTACTTCCTACAGCTCTATGAAGAGCATTGTCTCTAGTTAATTTCACCTGATTCCCAGATACTTCACAATAAATGAGTGCACACTTACAACACTGGTAAAACTGACTTTCTCCTCTGCCCAAAGGGGCTAAATGTTGAGGCTCTGGCTTGTGACACACATATTAATGTAGATTGATTCTTCAGTCGCTTGTTGGTTTGTTCACAGTTGTCTTGGAGATAAAATAAAAAAGTAAATTAAAGTCTTGGGTTACAACACTATGGAAACTGGGAGTAGGCTCCCTTGTTGAACAGATTGCATTAGGAGAGTTAAGCTAAATCCTCAAAAAAGAGTGCTAGAAAAACTAGTCAGAAGATAACGTTTGCATTGTAAGTGATGAATTTAAAAGGCATAAACAGCAAAATACTGTATATGTCAAACACTGGGCAATGGGTCTGTATTTTCAGCGCAACTGTAAGAAAGCTTATTTGTGCACTACAGTATATGAAAAAAACTGCAAATCCAACTTGTTACTACAACAAAATTAAATAAATGAAAATGCAAGGGTAATTAGGGAATTGCAAATCCCTGCCATAAAGACAAACATAATTCACTTCCAAATTAAAGCTATAAAACAGCAGTTAACATGTAACTATGGCCCTCATTACAACTCTGGCGGTCAATGTTAAAGCGGCGGTAATACCGCCAACAGGCCGGCGAATAAAAAATTGGAATCACGACCATGGCAGAAACCGCCAGCATAGACAGCCACTTTAACACTCCGACCGCCACGGCGGTAGAAACAAACAGCTTGGCGTCACCGCCAACAGACAGGCGGAGGACAAAGTACGGCCCATTGTATTCCAACACGCCTATCCGCCACCTTTTCCGGGGCGGATCCAACGCTATCAAAAGCACGGCGGAAACAGTATACAGAAGGGAAACCACTCACCTCTCGACACCCAACAAGGAACCAGGACGCCATGGAGCCAGAGTTACACGTACTGCCCATGCTAGTCTTCCTCCTGATGTATCAGGAGCAGGACAGACGCCGTCGACGACCACGGTGAGTACTGCACCTACAACACAGGGGAGGGTGTGAGGGAAAAGAGAGTGACACACACATGCAACACGCAATACTCCCACACCCACACTCACCCACTACACCATACACACAAACACATGCAGCAACATTACATATACACCCCCTCACCCCCTGGAAGAACGCAAGGACAAAAGGAAATGATTGTAACAAGCGTAATCATGAAAAATCAGATAGTGAAAGTTCAAAAATCAGGATATACAAATATGTACACCAACTACACAAGTCCGGATAGTGTACCAATCATTGTCCGTGGACCAGTGGTCCCAAAATGCATGGGCGAAGCCCACACAAGATACCTGACTCGAAACGGAGAGAACACTTCTGGGGCATCAGATCGAAATTAAACAGGCACCTCAGGGGGAAGGGGAGGTGGGGCACCTCAGCCGGATGAACGCACAATGCACTGCTCCACGAGGGGGCTCCATGCCCATTGCTGTATCCTGGGGAGTGCACAGCCACAGTCTCTCAAGTCTTTGCAGTGGGTGGTTTTCCCACTGCTTTATCCTGGGGAGTGCAAAGCCACAGTCTCTCAAGTTTTTCCAGTGGGTGGTTTGCCCACTGCTGTATCCTGGGGAGTGCAAAGCCACAGTCTCTCAAGTCTTTCCAGTGGGTGGTTTGCCCACTGCTTTATCCTTGGGATTGCAAAGCCACAGTCTCTCAAGTCTTTCCAGTGGGTGGTATGCCCACTGCTTTATCCTTGGGGAGTGTAAAGCCTCTCAAGTGGATAACAGTCTCCACTGGTTCTGGAGGGGGCCTTTGGCACAGAGTGCTTCATCCTGCAAAGGACTGAGGTGGTGGATACCTTTCTCCACTGGCTCTGGAGGGGGCTTTGTGTCCAGAGTGCTTCATCCTGCCAAGGACTGAGGTAGTGGATGCCTTTCTCCACTGGTTCTGGAGGGGGCTTTGTGCCCAGAGTGCTTCATCCTGCCAATGAATGAGGTAGTGGATGTGAATATCCACTGGTTCTGGAGGGGGCTTTGTGCCCAGAGTGCTTCACATGCAGTGTGGCTGGTCCCATTACCTAACATGGGTGTGTATGCCACGAGATTGCCTAGGAACAGGTAGCATGATACGCCCTGGAGGCAGAGACATACCCCACCGTGCTGCGGCTTCGCCTTCCACCTGCAGGTGCAAACAGTAATGAGAGTCATACCTCATGGATGCTGGGCAGGGTCCCTGACGTCTCCTCCAGCCTCGGACGGCTGCTCACTGGGGATGGTAGCCATGTCAGCTGTGGTGCCACTGTCCGAGCACATCGCAGGGCTGGTGGCGGTGTCTGTGGCGGAGGTGCTGGCGGTGGTGCCTGTGTCAGCACCTGTTGAGGGAAACAGCAGGACGTCTCCTCCAGGCTCGGACGGCTGCCCACTGGGGATGGTAGCCATGTCAGGTGTGGTGCCACTGTCCGAGCACGTCGCAGGGCTGGTGGTGGTGCTTGCAGCGGTGTCTGTGGCAGAGGTGCCTGCGGTGGTGCATGTGTCAGCACCTGTTGAGGGACACAGCAGGACGTCTCCTGCAGCCTCGGACGGCTGCCCACTGGGGAAGATGTTGGGAACTGTTGCTGAGGCTCCAGACGTGCAGGTGGCGATGCAGGTGGCTGTGTTGGTGGTGGTGCAGGTGGCGGTGCTGGTGGGGGTGCTGGTGGCGGTGCAGGTGGCGGTGTTCTCTGCCGTACAGGTTGGTGTAGTGGTTGACAGAAGGGGTGACTCAAGTCCCTCAGTCAGAGCCACCGTGCCCTGTCCTGACCTGCTCTTCGGTTTGTGTCCCTTCCCCACCTTTGATGGTGCCGCAGGTGTCTTGCCACTGTCCCCTTTTGTTTTGGATGAGCCCTTGGTGGATGGTATTTGCGGCTTCTTCCTCCGGGATGTGGGCACTTTCTTCCCAGTGGCAGGTGGCGGAATGTCCTTGGCCTCGCTACGTGTCACACTGGCAGCCCTGATGGGTGGCGCACTTGATGACCCCGCAGTTGCTGGCACCAATGTGCCTGGGGGTGGTGTGGCTGAGGTGCTGGGCTGGGACCTGGAAAGCCTGGCCCTAGGGGAGGGACGGGGGGGAGGTGTAGGGAAGAGGTCAAAGTTAGCGAGGAAAAGTTTTTAAGACACACTGGGACGGGAAGATGAAGGGAAGGGGGTTTGGGAGTGGAGGAAGAGGTAGTGGTTGTAGGAGGTGTACGTTTGCTGAATTTGGGTGAAGGTGCATGGGCCGGAGGCTGTTGTGAGGTGGATGGCTGTTGGGTGGGTGTGTGCCTGCGTTTGTGTACTTTGGGAGGAGGGCTCACAAAGACACTGGGAGAGGACACTGGGGATGTGTGAATGGCAGTGGGGGTGGTGATTGCACATGAACGGTGTGTGGTAATGGGCGTGCTGGTGATGGAGGTAGTGGCTGAGGATGTAGTGCATGCAGGTGTGAGTGGAGACGAGACATGTAGGGAGGAGGAGGACGTGGAGGAGGGGGACACAGTGGAGGCAGTGGATGTTGGTGTGTCTGCATTGGGATGGTGCTTGTGTGAGTGCTTGTGGGATGTGTGGTGCTTATGTTTGCCATGTCCACTCTTGTGTGTTGATGAGTGTGCATGCTGGTCTGATGGTGTGCTTGGGATAGGCTGAGGTACAGGGGATTGGGTCTGAGTAGAGGAAGGTGGAGGGGGGAGGAAGGACACAGGGACAATGGCTGCCATCAGTGCTGAGGCCAGAGCCTGAAATGCTCTCTGTTGGGCCGCCTGCCCAGAATGAATGCCCTCCAGGTATGCATTTGTTTGTTGCAAATGCCTCTCAGCACCCTGGATGGCATTCACAATGGTAGATTGCCCAACAGTGAGGGATCTCAGGAGGTCAATAGCCTCCTCACTGAGGGCAGCAGGGTAGACTGGGGCAGGGCCTGAGGTGCCTGGGGCGAAGGAGATGGCCACCCTCCTGGTTGAGCTGGCACGGGACACATGCTGAGGGGCTGCTGGGAGGGCGGTGCTGGTTGGGGGGGTTGCGGCTGTACATGTTGATGCGGTGGGCACAGAGGTGCTCCCATCAGAGGAGTCGCTGTTGCTGGTGTATGGTCCTGTCCCCATCGTAGAGCTCCCCTCGCCCTCTGTCCCACTGGTGGCTTCAGACTCCGTTGCTTCACCCTCCAGGGCCATGTGGGTTGCAGCTCCCTCCTGCACCGGTGCCAATGCTCCTCCACCAGATGATGCTAATGCACGCAAGAACAGGGAGACAAAAAAAAAAGGGGGGGGAGACAGAGGATACACATGGTCAGTGCATTCAACACCACTACCGTTGGCGGACACACACACAGGGAGCAGCCCTATGCAGTAAGCCATGCATTAACAGTTCCTAGCAAATTCACATGCCCATGGGGGACGAGGCCTAGGCCCAATTGCTGCACACCTGGAAGTCACAGGAGCCTGACTAGGTGTAGATGGCTATTAGCAGTAGTGGGGTTGGGGTGCCACAGAGCCTGCCTAACAAGGGACATAGCCTACCAAGTTTGCCCTGGCCTAGGGGAACCTACAGCCCACTTCGACCACCCAGACACCTCGTAAAGCGTGCAGAGTCAGCTGAAGGAGAGTGTACTCACCCCCTTGTGGCTGCTGTGATGTCCTCAAGCGCCCATCCAACTCCGGATAGGCCACCGCCAGGATCCGGTACATCAGGGGGGTCATGGTGCGACAGGCACCCCTTCCACGTTGGGAGGCCATCCCCAGCTGGGCCTCCGCCATCTTCTTGCTCCAGCGGCGCAGGTCCTCCCATCTTTTACGGCAGTGAGTGCTCCGTCTATGGTAGACCCCCAGGGTCCGGACCTCCTTGGCGATGGCACGCTAAATAGCCTTCTTCTGGTGGGCACTGACCTAGAGGAAAAGTGAGTTAATTTCATCTCACACATTGCCACACAGCTCCCACCCTGGCCCAGACATACACACACACACAATCCTGACATGCAGGCCTGTCCCCCTCCCCACCCTCTTCCATCCACGACACTCCATACACTCATGTGCCATCCACCATGCTCACAGTGTACTCACGTGTTTGCCTGGCGGACCGTACAGTTGCGTGTACTGGGGGAGGACCCCATCTACCAGTTTCTCCAACTCCTCTGCAGTGAAGGCAGGGGCCCTTTCCCCAGACACTGTAGCCATCGTCACTTCTAGACACAGGTCAAAGCAGCACTTGCAGTGTAGGTCCTCTCCTGTTGAAGGTTAGGTATCAAGTGAGGGAACAGATAGAAAATGGCGGTCACGTCCACGGCGGTGCGTACCGTCACCGCCGGCGTACATCGTCATTGGCTCCTGGTACTCATAGGGCCCAATGTTAACCAATGGTGAATTGCGCCGCGGTCTTTGACCGCCCACCGCGACGGGGTACAACACCAGTGCAGTTACCTCATTTCCCCTTGTCCCACCTTACAGGTCAGGCAGCCCCCATTTCAGGGGGCCACAAGGCATGGAAAAAAACTGCATCACACCTCTTTAGGCCTGGAATACGGACAGATAAAGGCACATTGCGAATTTCCAACGTTTTACCAAACACATTGTGACACCTGAGTGTTGGATGACCCTCTGCTCGCTGTTCTCCTCCATAGGGCACGTCAGCTGGGGCAGGTGATGAGATGGCGGCATCCTCTGGTGTACAGACCCCTGGTGGACCTGTCGACAATGGAAGAGAGACACATCATTAATACCTACAGACTTGATCGTGCAACAATCCAGGAACTGTGTGCCCAGTTGGAGCCAGACCTGATCTCAGCTATCCACCATCCCACAGGAATCCCCCTCTAGTGCAGGTTCTGTCTGTACTCCATTTCCTGGCCAGTTGGTCTTTTCAAACAACAGTGGCAATGGCATCAGGGATGTCCCAGCCTATGTTCTCTAACGTGTTGTCTAGAGTGTTATCTGCCCTGCTGAAACACATGCGCAGCTACATCGTTTTCCCTCAGGTGGAGGATTTGCCCACAGTGAAAGGTGACTTTTATGCCCTGGGACATATCCCCAACATCATTGGTGCCATTGATGGTACACATGTGGCATTTGTCCTCCCCCGCAGGAATGAACAGGTGTACAGAAACCGGAAGAGCTACCATTCAATGAATGTGCAGATGGTGAGTTTGGCAGACCAGTACTTCTCCCATGTGAATGCCAAGTATCCTGGCTCAATTCATGACGCTTACATTTTGAGAAATAGCAGCATCCCTTATGTGATGGGGCAACTCCAGAGGCACCGGGTGTGGCTAATAGGTGAGCCCAAGGTCCAAATACAGTTGACATAGGTGTCTGGGTATGGGGTTGTCCCTAAGGGTTAGTGTGTGTCTAACAGTTGTCCATCTATATTTGCAGGTGACTCTGGTTACCCCAACCTGTCATGGCTACTGACCCCAGTGAGGAATCCCAGGACAAGGGCAGAGGAACGCTACAATGAGGCACATGGCCGAACTAGGAGGATTATAGAACGCACCTTCGGCCTCCTGAAGGCCAGATTCCGGTGCTTCCATCTGACAGGTGGATCCCTATACTACTCACCGAAGAAGGTGTGCCAGGTCATCGTGGCCTGCTGTATGTTGCACAACCTGGCTTTGCGACGCCAGGTGCCTTTTCTGCAGGAGGATGGGCCAGATGGTGGTCTTGTGGCAGCTGTGGAGCCTGTGGACAGTGAAGAAGAGGAGGCAGAAGAAGAAGATGTCGACAACCGAAACAACATCATCATGCAATACTTCCAGTGAGACACAGGTAAGAAGATGTAACTGCTTCCCACGTCTCATACTATTGTTGGAGCTAGCATAAGTCTGTCACTTTCACTCAGTGTATGGATCCTGACTTGTTACTTTGCCTTTCCATTTCACAGATCTGGGTCCCACTTTGTGCCCTCTGCTCTGTTTACTGCTGGCCTACAGCTGTGTAACACTGGTATGTGAACGAGTACATTGACATTGCTATATTCCTGAGATTTTGCTATTACACATTAGTGAAAGCACAAACTGACTCCAGATTGTTTTGTGATTCAAGTGTTTTTTATTTCTGTGCAAATAAGTGGAGGGGGGTGTGAAATGGGCTGGGGTGATGGTGGAGGAATGTCCATGGCAGAGTCCAATCTATTTGTTTCACAGGTGCATTGTCCAATGGGGTATGGGAAGTGGAGCAATGGCACTTTAAGGTGGACAGGATGTCAAAGTGGGACAGAAGGGTGATATTCAGGGGGGTCTTATTTCCTGGCGGGGGTCTTGGCAATGTTCTCTGTCTTGTTCCTGGATCTCAGGGACCGTTTGGGGGGTGGTTCTCCTTCTGCAGGGGGTGGGGTGCTGGTGTCCTGTTGTTCCTGTGGCAGTGCCTCCTGTCCACTAGCGCCGGCGGAGGTGGAGGGCTGTTCATCATCCAGGCTTGTGTCAGGGGCCAATTGGTGTGCCACTGTGTCCCTCCTGGTGTTGACAAGGTCTGCCAGCACCCCTGCAATGGTGATAAGGGTGGTGTTGATGGACTTCAAGTCCGCCCTGATCCCCAGGTAGTATTCCTCCTGCAGCCGCTGGGTCTCCTGAAACTTGGCCAGTACCGTGCCCATGGTCAAGTTGGCCTTGGGAATGGTGGTAAGCTCCCATGATTTTGGAGAGTGCCTTGTGGAGAGTGGGTTCCCTGGGCCTGTCCTCCCCCTGTCGCACAGCAGTCCTCCCAGCTTCCCTGTTATACTGTGCCTCTGTCCCCTGAACCGTGTGCCCACTGCCACTGCCCCCTGGTCCCTGATTGTCCTGGGTTAGTGGGTTTGCCTGGGTTCCCTGTAGTGGTGGACACACTGCTGATTGACGTGTCCTGGGGACAGAGGGATGGGCCCGCCGGGTGGGTGCTGTGGTGGTGTTTCCTGAGGGGGGAGGCTCTGTGGTGGCTTGTGACAGTGGCAGGGGAACCGACTGTCCAGAGGTCCCTGATGGACTGGGCTGGTCATCTTGATCCAGGCGTGCAGAGCTGCTGTCATCACTGTGGGCCTCTTCTGTGGGGGGACTGGATATGTCTGGCACCTCCTGTCCGGGGGCGTTGGGTATGGGTCCTGTTGGGGTGTGAATGCATAATCTTAGTATCTGTGTATGCCATCTTGTGCAATGGGTGAGTTAACCTCTACTCCTGTGCTTGCATTATTGCCGTGGCCCTTGTGTGATTGGTGATTTTGTGGCATGAGTGAGTCTCTCCACTGGACATGTTTTGGTGATGGGTGTCCATGTATTGGTGTTACATGCAGGGCTTGGTTTTGGGATGTGTGGGTTGTGGTAGTAGGGTATCTGTGGGGTGTTGGGGTGATGGGTGTGAGGGTGGGGGTATGTGATGGCATGCAAGTGGGGTGGGGGGTATATGGTAGTTAAGATTTGACTTACAAGAGTCCAGTCCTTCTGCTACTCCTGCGAGGCCCTCAGGATGCAGTATTGCCAAGACTTGCTCCTCCCATATTGTTAGTTGTGGGGAAGGAGGTGGGGGTCCACCGCCAGTCCTCTGTATAGCAATCTGGTGTCTGGATACCACGGAACGTACCTTCTCCCATAGGTCGTTCCACCTCTTCCTGATGTCATCCCGTGTTCTTGGATGCTGTCCCACGGCGTTGACCCTGTTGACGATTCTCCGCCATAGCTCCATCTTCCTTTCAATGGATGTCTGCTGCACCTGTGATCCGAATAGCTGTGGCTTTACCCGGATGATTTCCTCCACCATGAGCTCCTCCTCAGAAAACCTGGGGTGTCTTTGAGGTGCCATGATGTGGTGTGGGTGATGTGTGAGGTGCTGTTTGTTGTGATGCAAAGGGGATGTGTTGGTGTGTGTTGTTTGAGGTGCGTGGATGTTGTATGAGTGATGGTGTTGTGTGTCGTGGATGCTGGTGTTGTGTTAGCTAATGTCTCTCTCTGGCCTTCTTCAAAATTTTGGTTGGAAAGGTTTGTGGGTGATGTGGGTGTGTGCTTTATATTAGATTGGGTGTGTGGTGTGTGTATGTGTATCAGGTGTGTGTATTTCGACTTGCCCAATGTGGTTGTTTTGTAAATGTGTGTGTATTTTGAGCACAGCGGTGTGTACCGCCAATGGATTACCGTGGTTGAAAGACTGCCGCGTTGATTCGTGGGTCATGATAGTGTGGGCGTATTCCTGTTGGCATGACGGTGTGGGTTTTGGTATCGCCAATTCATCACTGACGTTTGGTGTGGCGGATTTCGAGCTTTGAGTCGTAATACCTGTAGCAGAATTCCGCAGCCGCAACGCTATGTTGGCGGTCTTCTGCTTGGCAGAAAGTGGGATTTACCGCCAGGGTTGTAATGAGGGCCTAAGTCCGTAAAATAAATACATCAATGAATGCACACTGAGGCTGACTTCAGTAGTCAAACATAATTACTACGTGATCACCATCACTAATGGAAACCTAAACTGGACAATGTAACTATCCTCAAAATCTCATGTCCTTGACAGACAGCTAATCCTATGAATGGCAAACAATTAAAAACACAGAATGCTAATGGGTGAAGTGAACTGACTGACAACATGAGTTCTCACAGGTAACTAGAGCTGTCTGTCACAAGACCTAAAATGGGGGAAGATGTGCACCATGTCCGAAGTGTAAATATATAAGCAAAACCAGGGGCAGCAGAAGGGTGGTGAATTTTTCTTTAGCTATTGCACTTTTAGAAACATTAAATGTTATGAACTATAGAAATTATCTCCAGAGGACTGCCCTGCTGCTTGAGGCATGCCTGGGGAATGCCCTGCTGCTTGTGGTCTGCCTTGTTCCTCAGGGGACTGCCCTGCTGCTTGTGGTCTGCCTTGCTGCTTGAACCCAGGTCTACCAGATGGGACTCCAAGGGCTAGTTGGCTGGCCTACTATGTGTGCTACAGGGACATAATCTCAAGAGACATTGAACCCTGCACCTGGTCTCTGCTGGAGTGAGTCCTGATCCCCAAATGGTAAACCCCCTCCCAGGTCTTGGACCCTTCCAAGTGGTGTTAGAGGTGCTGCTCCTGCCTATCCCTAAAAGTTAGTACATAGAAAAATGTTCACAAAAAGCTCCAAAAGAACCAATAGAAGACTGGGACCTTCCTGCCAGTTGATCTGCCCAAGGTGCATCTCCAGTCAGACTGACTTCATGGTAGCTACCGCGGCGTTCTTCTCTGCAGCATCAAATCCTGTTTGAGGGAACCTCTGAGAGATGGTATCCGACATAGTGGGACACTTTTTAGCTGCACCTTACAGCCTCATACCTCTGGAGGTTTTCAACTTTCAAAATGTGGTCTAAGTCTAAGGGTAAAAATCTTCACTGTCCTCCACTAAGAAAGGCTCCCTATCGATGACTGGATCGGCCTGGAAATCCCCGCTCTCCCGCTCTCATTAGTTTTTTCCACTATCATCAAAGTCTTCATCTAGTATCCATCCAGCGCATTTTTATGAATTCCCAATAAACGTGAAACTTTACCCAAAACATAGTTGCAAGACTACACTGTGTAGGATTATAAATCAGGCCATGGTGATTTGAGATACAATTGTTTGTAACCATCATACTGCTCTAGAAAATAAAATTTAGTGCTCTCCTGAGATTGAACTTGAAATGACTGCCTGTAAAAAATAGCCGCTGGAGACGTTTCCGGTCTAGTCACAAAGGACAACTTAATTGTGAGTGAACCTCCTTGTATAAGTTTACACTTACACTTTTTGAGTAACTCTACTAATTTGGACTATTCACCGTTTCCAAGTGTAAAGTTACTCAAAAACATAGACTTACATGTCTTCATCCCCTGAAATGCGTAGTGGAGTGAGTAAAAACATCAAATATGGCCATTAAGGTACTACCAGTAGTGTTTTTACAACCATATTTGACTTTTCTAGACACTTGGGGGACAGTGGCGGCTGGAATCAGGGCAAAGTGGCGGGGCTAGGGGGCACAAAACAAAAAAGACAAAAAGAAAACAAAAACATGCCTGCTGCATTGCCGCCAGTTCGTCGCTCTTCTGGGTCCCTCACTGAAGGCACAGGCTCCCAGTGTGCTCTGTGGCCAGTTCTAACACTGCTACTATGCTGCTGGCAGCATGAGAGCAGCATCAGGATTGGCCTGATGGCTGTCAAGTTGTGCTCCCAGGCAGACTGGGAACCTGTGTCTGCTCTCTCCAACCGGCAACACAGTCCCGGGCTGGAGACAGCTCAGTGTGCATGTGGGTATGGCTGTCCTGTCCCGAAAAAGAAAACTATAAGAAACATAGTTTAAACGATAATAAAAATAGTTTATTATCGTTTTATTTTTCAAGTGTGCAGCTGCTGCTGCTGGTGGGCGGGCGACACTCCTCCGCTATAGCGGAGGAACTGCCGCTTTTGGGGGAGACCTCTGCTATTGGTGGCAGTTCTCCATATGGAGAAGTATGGTGAACATTCAGTAGAGTTTAATACTTTTTGAAACACTTGGATAAAATGTTTTCAAATTAACCCTTAACTCCTTCTTACTCCTCCCTTAATTACTCCCCATTTAGTCAGAAGTATTCACCATTTTTCAGCCTCTCCCCTTTGACCATTCTACATTTACTACTAAAACAAATACTTGTGTGTGTGTGGAGGTCTCAGTAATCAGAGCAGAGATCCCCACACATAAAGCATAGGTATGTGAATAGCATTTTTTAGTATGTCTGTAGGTCTAGCAGTGTACTACTAACATACTACAAAATGCTGATTGTGAATAGACCTCTCTGTCTGTGGTGCACCAGCTATACTCTTTTCCTGTTCAAAAAATGTATCAGGAATATCTTTCTCTCTTCTGCCCATCACAAGATGCGATTTCATGGTTTCTTTAAAAAAGTGTGTTCTTACATGGCTGGATTCTTATCCCTTGGTTTTCTTTTCTAATTTGAGAAGCCTGTAAAATTACATTGTCACCCAACGGCCTCTCACTCACTAAAGCACACCCACACCTAGCAATGGAAGGGATCACTGCTCTATCCTAGAACTGCCAGTCATGATGATTACACACACACACACAGAAATAGCTGACTGATCAATAATGCATTGTCAGATCAAATACATGTTTCCTTTTTGACGAAAGGCAATTTCCTGCCTGTCTGCCAGACTGACCGCAGACAGACATTGAGCCGCCCCTCTGAAGCAGAAGGCTGCTGCCACCACAGTCATTTGACTTCAAGCATCCATGAACAATCTTTCAAAGGCAGAGTTTGTGATGGGTGAATGGAACACATAGAGGCAGGTCTTTGATTTGTGTACAGTGTTTGTTGTTTACCACAGATCACTCCCTGCATTGAGGTGCAAAGCTTTTCCAAAAAGTAGTCCATGAGGCTTATTTATTCTAATTTCTCTCCTGAGATCTTTAGGGGCAAAATAAAAAGATAATCCCCAAGTATTTTAAAAGAAGGTTGAAATGTTGTAATTTAGCAGTGCTACCAGCACCTACCCTGAGGGTGCCACACAAGGCAAAAAAAACTAGGAATAGGAAACTAGACTACATTCCCTCGCCCCACAATTCCTATTTCCCCTGTACCCAGGAAGTCATGTCAAGAGTCCTGCTTCAAGATACTCTGGGCACCAGTGCTCTATACCGGATGTCCAGTCACCTAACTAGATGGGAAGAGGTAGAAAGGTGTTAAGCTGTAAAAAGCTGTCTCAGCTTGCCCAACGAGAGCTATAGTAAGGTTCACAGTGCTGCAGTATCTCTAATCAGCATTTCAGCTGCCAACCACACCTTCTCAGTCTCACAAAACCCACAATTCGAGCACTCCTTCAGCCCAGATTGGAATCCTGGATTTTATTCAAGCTCCCTGGACTATGCTAAGACCTCGTAGAGCAAAGGATCTGGGTAACCACAGAATCTGGCCCCACCATGTTGAAAAATGGAGTCCTCATCCATCCGGTTTAAAGTCTCTCTGCCGCTCAAGGACATTTGGCTCTCATATATTATTGGTCTGAAATGCTCTCAAGCCAACTTTTGAAATGACTTCTGTTAGAAATCGGGTCTCTGGTTGGCAGTCAGTTTGCACTCTGTCCAAGCAGGGACCCTCTCTCTAGTCAGGGTAAGTGAGTTACACTCAAAAGACAACCCCTGCTCACCCCTTGGTAGCTTGGCACAAGCAGTCGGATCATCTCAAAGGCAATGTGTAAAGTATTTGTACCAAATTACACACAGTAATACGATGAAAAAATCACAAAACGTACACCACGCCCATGTTTAGAAAAATAGGCAATATTTATCTAAGTCAAACAAGACCAGAATGACAAAAATCCAACATACACAAGTCAAGATATGCATTTTTAAAGTAAAAAGAGCCTTACTCCATTTAAAACAATGGAAAAGTTATTGTTACTGAAAGTAAACTAACAATCTAAAAAATACCTTCACTAAAAGATGCATTTTTAAATTGTGAGTTCAGAGACCCCAAACTCCAGCTCTCTATCTGCTCTCAAAGGGAAACTCCACTTTAAGGATATTTAAAGGCAGCCCCCCTGTTACCCTATGAGAGAGATAGGCCTTTCCACAGTGAAAAACAAATTTGGCAGTATTTCACTGTTAGGACATGCAGAAAAAATCAGTACATGTCCCACCTGTAACATACACTGCACCCGGCCCATGGGACTACATATGGCCTACCTTAGGGGTGCCTTACATGTATAAAAAGGGAAGGTTTGGGCCTGGCAAGTGGGTACAGGTCGAATTGGCAGTTTAAAACTGCTTACACAGACACTGCAGTGGCAGGTCTGAGCCATGTTTACAGGGCTACTCATGTGGGTGGCACAACCAGTGCTGCAGGCCCACTAGTACCATTTGATTTACAGGCCCTAGTAAATCAAATATGCCTCTCATGGAAAAGCCAATGACACATATAATTTACACAGGGAGCACCTCCACTTTAGCACTGATCAGCAAAGGTAAAGTGCCCAGAGTAACAAAACCAGCAAATACAGAGTCCAGCACACAGTCAAAACTTGGGAAGCGGAGACAAAAAAAGACAGGGGAGACTATGCCAAGGAAGCCAGGTCTAACAACTTCCAAAAACAAAATTGCTCATTTAGGCGTGCAAGTGATCTACACCTATGACACAGGGGAAGGTCATGCAGCCTGGCCAAATGCTTGATGCCTAGAGCCTTTATCGCATAATCCTGATGCTCCTCCGCAGATTAAAAAAACAATCACCAGTAACGTTTTCATATGAACTAGCTGACTATCAGGAGCAGCGCCGCTCCCCTGGCTAAGTCTGGAGCTGAAAGATAAAATGTTATTTCTTTATCGTTATATCTTTCAGCTACTGGTTCAGACAGCAGCATGTGAAGGGAGGGACATGTCTGGGCCACGGGAGGGGGGAAAGGGAAGGGGAGGAGGAGAGAGAGCACCTAAGTGCACACGTGTGTTTGGCCGGCCATCTTAGGCCGTCCAAACACCCATGCGCACTTTGGTTTCTCTAGCTCGGCTGTGTTGAACAACCGGGCTGGAGAAACTGCACAGACCCCAGGGCAGTGTTTGAGAGGCAGTCAAAGCCGCTCAGGCCAATCCTGACTCTGCTTTTATGCTAGCTTTAGCATGAATGCTTTCATGCTAGCTTTAGCATGAAAGCAGTGCAAGGATTGCTGGGAAGCCTGTGCTGGTGTCCCAGTGAATGCTGGGACACCAGAAGAAGAGGAGCGAGGCGACAGGAGGCTGCGGCGACCGGAAGAGGTAAGTTTAAAAAAAAAATGTATTTCCCCCAACCCTCCCCTTGACATTTGCAGCTGCCGCCTCTGCTGATTATGCACAGATTTGCACCTACAACAGCATGATGTTAAACTGATTGCAGGTGACATTTTGGTGCTAAAAGCATCAACATAAAAACTGTTCATATTATGTTGTATACAACAGGTATTAGAGATGCTAAAGGTGCAGAAAAAAGGAAAACCCCAAAGTAGCGTAGAAATGCAGGAGCAAAGTTTAAGTTGAACAGTTCAAGTGTACAGTTTTAATGGTGGCAGGACAGGTTACAATAAATACACTCCCAGGTGTTCAGCACTCAAATGAACTCATCCAATGTGCCCCTAGAAAGTAAATTCCACATTCTTATGATGACACTAGTATTATTTGTGATGACAAACCCACCAAAGAACATTCCAATCACCACACACGTTCCCCTTTACACAAAAACAAATTCATAAACATGAAGAACAAAAAAACATAAAGAATTACATAGTTTTTATGTACATAAGCAAAAGCCGTACTCACTTCATAATCCTTCAAGCATTGTACTACGCAGAGCTTGGTATAATCAGGAAATGCTGGGTAGGATACCAACCTGGTATTGCACTTAGTTTTTCTGGATATGACAAATGAAACACCTTCAGGAGAAAATCTTCTCCCTGCCAAATCTAAAGCTTTAACGTCAGACACTCGTTTACAAGATATGAGACAAAGTAGGATGGTAAGCTTAGCGATCAGCTGTTTCCTGGAGAGATATTTATTGGAAGGCCAGGAATCCAAAAACTGTAGAACAATGTTAACGTCCCAAAGCTCTGTGTATTTGGGTAAAGGAGGTTTTAACATCCTGATACCTCGAGTCAATTTATAAACAATAGGTAATTGACCAACCGGTCTACCCTCAATGAACACATGTCCGGCCGAAATGGCTGAGTAAAAATTGTTAATAGAATTATAAGCCATCCCTGAGGCGGACAAAGAAGCTAGGAAATTCAAGATCAATGTGCAATCAGCATTAAAGGGATCTGAACCCCGTGAAGTACACCAACTACACCAGCGTCTCCAAGCTGAGGCATAGCGTTTATGTGTGTTGGGGGCCCCTGATTGATTGATGAATTCCTGAGCTTCACTCGAAAGGCCTTGGAGGCTCCAGTTTTGCCTGAAAGACGCCAAGCTAGTAGAGACAGTTGACCTGATAGGATCAAAGGATGAGGAGATCTCCCCGGATCCAGAAGGCGATTCCAACACCAGGGCAAGAGGCTGGGAGGAGCGCAGGCCAACTCCATAATGATGGGAAACCAAGGTTGGGCTCTCCAATATGGGGCAATCAACACCATTTCCGCCTCCTGTCTCTGAAGATGTGCTAGGACCCTGGGGATCATTCCAAATGGAGGTAATGCATAGTAGAGGAATGGAGTCCAATCTTGGAGGAAAGCATCCGTCGCTCTCGCTCCCGGATCCGGACGCCAACTGAAGTATGTCAGAAGTTGAGTGTTCAGACGTGAAGCGAAAAGGTCGATTGTGCACTGACCCCATTTCCGCATGACAGTTCTGAAAACTCGAGGATGCAATCTCCAATCGCTGGCATCCCTCAAATGACGGGAGTGCCAGTCCGCTATCACATTTCGTTGACCCGGAAGGTACTCCGCTGTCACTGAAATGTGGTTCTGGAGACAATAATGCCAAAAATCTTTGGCACACTCCGTCAGTAAATGTGAACGTGTTCCTCCTAATTTGTTCACATACCGAACCCCTGAAACATTGTCCATCCTGAGCAGAATGCAACATTTTGCTTTGCCTGCTGTGAAGCTGCGAATAGCAAAGGAACCTGCTAAGAGTTCCAGGTGATTGATATGCATCGACAGCTCCTCCTGAGACCAATGACCCCCGGTGGAGAGTTGGCCACATTGAGCACCCCAACCCCATAGACTGGTATCCGTCTCTATGACTAGGTCCAGGGAACAGGGAAAGATGGCCATGCTGTTCCATGCTTCCATGTGAGTTAGCCACCAAGATATCTTGATTCTTGCTTCTTCTGATAGGGGAACTGACTGAGAATAAGACAAGCCCTTGTTCAAGTGCATGGAGAGACCTGTAGTGCAGGGGTCCCAGAAAAATCGCCTGAATAGAAGAGGCTAGCAGTCCCACCAGACGAGCCAGGGATCTTAAGGACCCAGACGACCCCAAGAATTACCGGCCGATCTCCCTCCTCCCCTTCCCAGCAAAGGTCATCAAAAAGATCGTGAACAGCCAACTCTCCCACTTCCTGGAAGACAACAAGGCGCTTGACACCTCCCAATCCGGATTCCGCAAGAACCACAGCACTGAGACCGCTCCCATAGCTGCCACGGATGACATCAGGACAATGCTCGACAAAGGAGAAACCACGGCACTCATCCTCCTGGACCTCTCCGCAGCCTTTGACACTGTATGTCATCACACCCTCCGCACACGCCTCCACAACATCGGAATCCGTGGCAAGGCTCTCGACTGGATCTCATCATTCCTCACCGGCAGAACCCAGAGAATCCGCCTCCCGCCTTTCCTGTCCGAAGCCTCCAAGATCATCTGTGGCGTCCCCCAAGGATCCTCCCTCAGCCCAACACTTTTCAACGTCTACATGGCCCCACTGGCCAACATCGCACGAACCCATCACATCAACACAGTATCCTACGCAGATGACACCCAGCTGATCCTCTCCCTCACGAAAGACCCTATAACTGCAAAAAACAACCTCCACAATGGACTTCACGCCATCACCAGCTGGGTGGAATCAAGCCGCCTCAAGTCAAACACAGACAAGACAGAGATCCTCATCTTCGGCACCAACCCCTCAGCATGGAATGACTCCTGGTGGCCCACCTCCCTAGGAACCGCACCCTCGCCCACCACCCATGCACGCAACCTAGGATTCATCCTGGACTCTACTCTCAGCATGACTCAGCAGGTCAACGCAATCTCTTCCTCCTGCTAGAACACTCTTCGCATGCTCCGCAAGATCTTCAAGTGGATCCCCGTCGAAACCAGGAAAACTGTCACCCACGCCCTGGTCAGCAGCCGACTGGACTACAGTACTGCACTATACGCAGGAACAATGGCCAAACTCCGAACAAAGCCGCAAAGAATCCAGAACGCATCCTCCCGCCTCATTCTCGACATTCCACGCCGCAACCACATCTCACCCCACCTTAAAGATCTACACTGGCTACCCTTATCAAGGAGGATCACCTTCAAACTCCTCACCCACGCACACAAATCCCTCCACAACACAGGTCCAGCCTACCTCAACGACAGACTCACCTTCCACACTCCCACCCGACATCTCCGCTCCGCCAGCCCCGCCCTCGCCTCCGTCCCCCGCATCTGCCACACCACTGCCGGAGGAAGATCCTTTTCTCACCTCGCTGCCAAGACCTGGAACTCCCTACCGCTCCACCTACACCAGACCCAGGACCTCCTGACATTCAGGAAACGCCTCAAGACATGGCTCTTCGACCAGCAGCTGCCTTCCCCCAGCGCCTTGAGACCCTGACGGGTGAGTAGCGCGCTTTATAAATCTCTTGATTGATTGATTGATACAGTCGTCTTGGACAATGCTAGTCTCAATTCTCTCTTGATGTTCTTCACCTTCACTTGGGGAAGAATCAATTGAGCAGAGGGGGAGTCCACCAAAAAACCTAGGAATTCATTAGATTGTGAAAGGATCAGGATGGATTTTTGGACATTGATAACAAAACCCAATTCCTGAAGGAGAGAGATTGCCCATTCCAGGTGGAGCATTACCATTTGAGGAGACTGGGACATAATTATGATGTTGTCCAGATAAATGATCAGAAGAACACCTCTGGCTCTCAGACATTCCACCACCCGTCTCATCAGCTTTGTGAATCACCATGGAGCCAACGGCAGACGGAAGGGAAGAACTTTGAATTTGTAAATCCTTCCCTCCCAACGAAACTGGAGGAAGCGTCTGTGGGGAGGAAAAATAGGAATGGACAGGTATGCGTCCTTCAGATCCAAACGGACCATCCAATCTCCTATCCGAAGGATGTCCCGGAGTAAGTGGCTCCCCTCCATTTTGAAATGTCGGTAAAGAATCCACTGATTGAATTCCTTCAAATTGAGAACCAATCTTGAGCCGCCTCCTTTTTTAACTGCCAGAAAGATGGTGCCTCCAAACCCTCGGGATGTAGGTCTGTTTCCTCCATCGCATTCTTTGACAGAAGAACAAGAATTTCTTTTTGAATGAATGTCCAATCTGAGAGGGAAAAATACATCGCATTGGGGTGGAGGGGATTTTTGAAGGGGAAAATGTAAAAATTCTATTTTGAATCCAAGAATGGATTCCAATACTCAAGGATGGTTTGAGAGCTTTTGCCAATTGTGGTAGAAAAATTGAGTGCGACCCCCTAAAGAGACCTCTTCCCAAGGAATAATTCTCACCTGCAAGAGAGGAGGCCTGGATGGTGGTGGCTGCACCCCTGAACCCTCCTCTATGAAAGCGGCCTCTGAAGGACCGTCTTGAAGGGTAGAAGGTGGAGATTTGATCTTGATGGCCACTTCTACCCCTGTGGCCTTGGGAGCTGTCTCCAGTGGGATTCTGATATCCACTGCCGAACGGTTGCCCCCTGAAGCGTCCGGCCCGGGAAAAAAGAGGACAAAGGGCTCTCTTGATTGAACCCTGAGCTTTATCCAAGCTGGAAAAAGTGGTGACGAACTGTGACAGTTCCTTCAAGAACGGGGCTACAAATAAGAGGCCTTAAGCCGCAGGGCCCACTTCAGAAGATGCAAGATCTGCTAACTTAGGATCCAGTTTCATCATGATAGAACCGGGCCGTTCATTTGAAATAGCGCAGTTTATATTACCCAACATGCAAATCGCCTGTTGGGACCAGCCAATAACGGTTTCCATGTCCACAGGAGTATTGGATTCTTTCGCTTGGTACGCTAGTTCCAAGATCTTAGTCAAGGGGCCTGACAAGTCTAAGAGTTTATCTTGACAGGATTTCCAAGCCCTGTCGATTCCCTTCTGAGGATCTTTTGTGTACTTCTTCAGGTAAGTTACCATAGATGGATCTACTTCCGGGGTCTCCGTTACCTTGTCAGGGATATCCGGTCTGGGGCATTCCATGTGTAAGCGTGCGTGCACCTCCTTATCAAACTCTTGTCTAATGTGATCCTTCACATCGTCTGTTACTTCAGGGGGAGGAATCCAAGCAGTAGATCTTGGAGAGATAATCTCTCCTGGTTTAAAAGTGCTTGTTTAGTGGCAGAGGAATGATGGGTTTTCGCTTGCATTGGGGGTCACCCTTGGGCGAACTTCGAGATGAATCAGCATCAGAGTCATCCGTTAACCCATCTGCGTGGGGATCTGCAGGCATATATAAGGGTGTTCGGTAGTTAAAGAAGCTGCTAATTTCTCGAAGGCTTCAGAGTGAATGTCCTTAGAAGGTAGAGTCGTAGACCCTTCAATCATGCCCCCCGGGGGGGAAGCCAACCTTGCTGTTGAGCAAACCCGTAAAGGTGATATTTTAAAGAGGTTATAGTCTTGGCTAGTGCATCATGAACGGTCTGGCACACGTCTGCGTCCAGCACGTGCACAAGGTCTTGTTCAAAAGGACTAGGATGAGTTTCCTCAAAATAGTAACTTTCATCCCCTTCTTGATACTCTTCATATATGGTTGGCAAAGGATTGCACAAGCTGCCCCAGAGTAAATACAAATCATTACAGTTGAAAAAGCAGGGGGGCTTAAAGGTGGGAGCTTGCAAATATTACCCCAATGCAGGTGTAACAAATTGTTCAAATGTGGAGGGAGCACCTGCGATAAGCTCTAGGCAAATGCCTATAAATTTGTTTACAACCCTGACATAAATGTCTGCCAGGGCGTTCAGAGGGAGCCAAGGGGCTAAGGAGAGAGGAGACCCGAACTGTAAGTGCTCTCACAGGAGGGCAGAGGCCAGGAGCACACTGGTGTTGAAACGCATTGAGCAGTAAAGACGCGCGAGTCGGCAAGCCCTCAAAGCAGACGAAAAAGACGCTTGCCGGTTCGCGCGTGCGCAGCCCTCAATAGACATAAAAGTAGGACTGCGCAACAAAGTCGCGCAGTCCTGGCTTCCAGCAATGACACTCCGGCTCCACGAAAGACGCGGGCGGCAAGCCGCCGCCAAGCGTCTTACAAGTTCCAAGTAAAGCAGTAAGCTGCTCAAAGGCAGTGACAAATATACATAAAAACACAAATAAACATTTATGCAACAACGTAATATCACAGTAACACATTAAGGCAAAATGACTTAACTGGCTGCGGAGCAGCAAGGAAAGGGGAAGAGACATTTGTTCATGAAGGTTTTATAGGGCTGGTCTATATGGTCATTCATATGTTATGGTGGGTTCTTGGGATTTGTAGTTTCTTACAAAATGTCTTTCCTATTGGCTGCTGAGTTTTATTAAAGCATGGAAAGAGAAGCATAATCAGAGCTTCCGGTCCTGACATAGAATCCAAGGACCAGCTGACTGGTTTCCTGTTTTCTGAAGTCACAAGAACACAAAAGACTTCCAACTTTCCTGCTACAGCACCTAAACTCTGCCATCTGTGAGTCTTGCCCTGCCAAGTGGTACCAAACCAGTCCCGGACCCTTGGCAGTGGGTATGAAGTGCTGCTTCAACCAGAGTCGCTGCATCAATGCAGTTGTCATCTCCCCCCACATAGCTGGGCACCAAACCCTTTAGTATGTGGACCCTCCCTTCTCCAGTTGACACTGCAGGCATGCTGCCACCATTACTGCTGGACTCTACTTGTATGGCTTTGATGTCCAACTGTCTGAGGCTCAGCTCATGGGCCATTCACGTTTCCTCCATGTCCAGCCTCTTCTCTATCATAACTTGTTCTTTCTTCAAATTTAGTTTGGCAGCTCTAGTTTAAGCTTTCTCTCCTCACACATTTCCTCCAACTCTTCTGAGGATAGGCTTCTGGGTGACACACTGCTCCCTGCCCAGGGTGGCATCTCCAATCCTGGAAGGATGTTGCCCCTCTACTCCACGTGCTGCACAGATGGGGTCCACAGATGAGGAGAAGGGTTCCCCATTTGTCAGTTCAGTGGCTAAGGAGAGTATACACAGAGGGATCCAACTGAGTTCAGAGAGGCATAGAACGGACAAATGCCCCTACAGTAGTGGACCATTGCCCACGTTCTATCACCAGAGCAGCGAAGTCCATCAAGGCATTTATTAGTCTCCCCTTTCTTTAGGCTGGAGGAAGGATGTGTTGAAAATGTCCCTCTCTACAGGGTCACTCTCAAACATTTTGTCTTTTTTCCTGCACTCTTTGCTGAATTACTTTTTGTTGGCCTTAGGACTGTGTGCACTTTACCACTGTGCTTCTGCTCTCTCCCTAAAACATGACTAGATTGGTATATAGCTAATCAGCATATTTAATTTACTTATACAACCCCAGTACATGCACTACATGTGCCCAGGGCCTATAAATTGAATGCTGCTTTTGGGTCTGCAGCACTGTTTGTGCCACCCACTTAGGTAGCACTTTAAAACATGTCCCAGGCCAGCCATTGCAGCCTGAATGCAGTATCACACTGCCATGTCGATTTGGCATTTAAAACCCCTTGCCAAGCCTTAAACTACCATTTTATTACATATAAATCATCCCTAAGGTAGGCCCAAGGTAGCCCACAGAACAGGGTGCTGTGTAATTAAAACGACATGTACTTTTTAAGTTTTACATGTCCAGTAGTGAAAAACTCCCAGAGTCATTTTTCACTACAGGGAGGCCTACCCCTCTCAGAGGATAACATGTGGATTTCCTTATTACATTTAATAACCTGTAATTCCTAATTGAGAAGGGATAGATATGTTATGTTCAATACCTATGGAATTGTAATAATACATCTTCTCAATGGTAAAGTCTGATTTATTGTAAAATGCCACTTTTATAAAGTTGGCATTTTTCTGCTCTTAGCTGTGTTTGTCTGCAGCCAGTTTCCCCTTCGTGTCTGGGGTGAAGTGACAGCTGGACTTTATGCATTCCCTCTAGACAACCACACACAAAGAGGCCATCCACATCCTGTTGGGCCATCCTTGTCAGGATGGGAGGGAGGAGCTAGCGCAGCGTCACACTTACACCTGAATAGGCAGTGTCCTGTCCCCATACACAGGACGCCTTAACCACTTGTAGTGAATCTAGCCAGGGTGGGAAGGGATGATCTCTGTGCACTTCAAAGCCCTTCTTTGATGTCTCCCCTACTCCAAAGGCACCACTGGGTGTAAGGACTGGAATTCTGACCCTATCAACTCAGTGCACTTCTGTACCTGTGGATACTTTGCCAGGAATTAGGAAGTGATGCTGCTACAAACACAGCCACTCTGCTGGACTGCTGCTCTGGAAGAACTGCTTTCTTGTTGTGCTCACCTGCTGCCGAGCTTGCCAGGGTGAGGACTGGACCCACATCACTTGAACCCAACACACAGAGTGACTCCAAGGGCCAGCTGTCTGGTCTCCTGTTTTCTGAAATATCAGGGACATAAAATACTTCCAACCTTTTTGCTACCGAACCTGGACTTTGCCATTTGTGAGCCTTGCCCTGCCAAGTGGTGCCAATCCAGTCCTGGACCCTTGGGAGTGGGCATTAGGTGCTGCTTCAACCAGAATCAACGATTTGACACAGTGGCGCCTCTCGGAACTGGTGCATCTCCATTGACACATTGCCACTGCTGCAATGATCGAGTACAATGCATTGCCAACTGTGGAGTGAATCGCCTCCAATCCCGACGCATCTCTGACTTTGTGCAGCTTGAAGCCTACGCATCGCTCCAACCCAAGGATCGAACGACAACACATCACCTTCTCTGCTCCTCGCATCTTCTTTGACGTCAACGCAAACCAGGTACTTTTTCAGTGAGCCAAGGCTGGTCCCTGTGTCTGACCCACGTTCCATTGTGGTTGGCCTGAACTTTCATATTTGACCCAGTCTGGCATGACCACATAGCCCCAGTAGGCGCGTTACACTTTTAAGCACTGCATTTCACTTTATTCTTTAAAATTCATATCTCAAGTTCTGCTTATTGGATGTTTGTCATTTTGGTCTTGTTTTGTTCATGAAATTAAGCTATTTTTTTCTAATCAGGTGTGGTATCTTTTTGTGTGGTTTTTTCACTGTTTTACTATTTGAAGTGTTGCACAAATACTTAATACATTGCTTCATAAGTTAAGCCTGACCTTTCTGTGCCAAGCTACCAGGGGACGAGCACAGGTTAATTTAGGGTGTGTTTGTGGCTTACTCTGACTAGGATTGTGGTTCCTGCTTTGACAGGTTTCATACCTCTGCCAACCAGAAACACAATTTCTAACAATCTTGCAGAACATCATCCCGTGGCAGCTTTTCCATAAACTCACTCTTACTATGATACACAGAGTAGACTGCATAGCTGTCAACCACACAATCCTCAATCTTGTCCACCTCATCCTGGTCATTACCTAGAGAGGTAATCTTAAGAACCAGTTGACTGGGAGAATGTGTCCTCCTGGTATAAACTTGATTATAAAATAATACTCCAGCAGCTTGATAGCTAATCTTGCCAACCATGCTGTTTTTTTTATCCTAGCCCCAGAAAGAATGTCAGATAATGATTTGTTGTAGGAAATTGGGTTTTTGATTGGCAATCCTTGTCATGGTGAACCACAAAAGTCACTAAATTAACCTGTATTTAACTCTCTGGTAGCTTAGCACAAACGTAGTCAGGTTTAACTTTGAGACAGTGTGTAAAGTATTTATGCAGCACTTAAACAGTAATGAAGTGAAAACACAACACAAGACAAATCACACGGCAATTTAGAAATATAGAGAATAATTAAGTTTAAAAAAAAATGGACACCAAACTGAGAAAAATACCAGTTATGACTTTTTAAAGTTTTTTTAGTAAAAACTAGTGCCTAAAAGATCAAAGTGCCAACCTAGTAACTAGTAACTCTAGTAACTTTGGACTATTCACCATTTCTGAGTGTAAAGTTACTCAAAAGCATAGTCTTACATGTCTCCATACCCTGACATATGGAGTGGAGTGAGTAAAAACATCAAATATGACGGCAAAGTTACTACCGGTAGTGTTTTTACGACCACATTTGACATCAGGTGCAGATTTCCATATGGTGAAGTATGGTGAACCTTCAGTAGAGTTTAATACTTTTTTGAAACACTTGGACAAAATATTTTCAAGGTAACCCTTAACTCCTTCTTACTCCTCCCTTAATTCCTCCCCTTTAGTAAGAAGTATTCACCATTTGTAGCCTCTCCCCTTTGTCCCTTGTACATTTACTACTAAAACAAATACTTGTGTGTGTGAAGGTCTCAGTAATGAAAGCGGAGATCCCCACATTTAAAAGATGGGAGAAGCAGAGGACTAGACCTCTGGCGCATGGGTATGTGGATGGCATTTTGTAGTGTGTTAGCAGTATTGGTGTTTTACACTAACATACTACAAAATGCAGATTGTGAATAGGTCCCTCTGTCTGTGGTGCTCCCGTGATACTCTTTTCCTGTTCAAAAAATGTATCAGAAATATTTTCCTCTCTTCTGCCCTTCACAAGAGGTGATTTCATGGATTCTTTGAAAAGGTGTTTTCTTACATGGCTGGATTTGTATCCCTTGCATTTCTTTTCCAATTTGAGAAGCCTTCAAAATGACATTGTTAACCAACGACCTCTCACCCACCAAAGCACACCCACTTCTAGCAATGGAAGGAATCACTGCTGTATCCTAGAACTGACAGTCATGATGATCACACAGACATAAATAGCTGACTGATCAATAATGCATTGTCAGATCAAATACATGTTTCCCTTTTGACGAAAGGCAATTTCCTACCTGTCTGCCAGACTGACCGCAGACAGACATTGAGCCGCCCCTCTGAAGCAGAAGGCTGCTGCCACCACAGTCATTTGACTTCAAGCATCCATGAACAATCTTTCAAAGGCAGAGTTTGTGATGGGTGAATGGAACACATAGAGGCAGGTCTTTGATTTGTGTACAGTGTTTGTTGTTTACCACAGATCCCTCCCTGCACTGGGGTGCGAAGCTTTTCCAAAAAGTAGTCCATGAGGCTTATTTATTCTAATTCCTCTCCTGAGAACTTTAGGGACAAAAAAAGAAACCCCCCTAGTATTTTAAAAGAGGGTTAAAATGTTGTAATTTAGCAGTGCTACCAGCAGCTGCCCTGAGGGCGCCACACAAGGCAAAAAAATCTAGGGATAAGAAACTAGACCACATTCTCTCGCCCCACAATTCCTATTTCCCCTGTACCCAGGAAGTCATGTCAAGAGTCCTGCCTTGAGATACTCTGGGCACCAGTGCTCTATACTGGATGTCCTATCACCTAACTAGTTGGCAAGAAGTAGAAAGATGTTAAGCTGTAAAAAGCTGTCTCAGACTGCACAACAAGAGCTATGGGAAGGTTCACAGTGGTGCAGTATCTCTAATCAGCATTTCAGCTGCCAACCAGACCTTCTCAGTCTCACAAAACCCACAATTCCAATACTCCACCGCCCCGAGTTGGAATCCCGGATTTTGGTAAGGCCTCGCAGAGCAAAGGTCCTGGGTGACCGAAGATTCTGGCCCCACCATGTTGAAAAAAGTAGTGCCCATACATCCGGTTTATGCGGCTTCTGCTGCCCAAGGTTTATACGCCTTCTGCTGGCTCTCAGAGATTATGGACCCGAAATGCTCTTAAGCCAACTTTTGAAATGACTTCGAAAAACAAAACTGCTCATTTAGGCATGCAATCATTCTACACAAATGACAAAGTGGAAAGATCATGCAGCCTGGCCAAATGCTTGATGCCTGGAGCCCTTATCACAAAATCCTGATCCTCCTCCGCAGAATAAAAAACACAAATTCCATCTCTTTAGATCACCAGTAACATCTGCATGTGAACTAGCTGACTATCCGGGGTGGCTCCTTCGCAATGGCGAAGGAGTGTCGCCCCCCCTAGCTAAGCCAGGAGCTGAAAGATGAAACATTGTTTCTTTATTGTTTTATCTTTCAGCTGCTGGCTCAGCCAGCAGCATGTGGAGGGAGGGACGGGCCTGGGTCATGGGAGGAGGAAGAGGGGAGGGTAAGGATGAGAGACTGCACCTAAGTGCGCATGTGTGTTTGGCCGACCATCTTAGGCCAGCCAAACTCCCATGCGCACTTAAGTTTCTCCAGCCCAGCTGTGTTGAATAACTGGGCTGGAGAAACTGCACAGACCCCAGGTTTGTGTCTGAGCAGCAGTCCAAGCCGTTCAGACCAATCCTGATGCTGCTTTCATGCTAGGTTTAGCATGAAAGCTGCGCAAGGATTGGTGGGCAGCCCGTGCTGGTGTCCCAGTGAATGCTGGCGGCAACCAGAAGAGGTACTTTTTTTAAATGATGTTTTTACCCCCCATCCCTTTCTCCCACCCCATATTCCCCCTCTTGAGATTTGCAGGGGCCGCCTCTGCTTACTACACACAGAATTGCACCTACAACAACATGATGTTAAACTGATTGCAAATGACATTTTGGTGCTAACAGCGCCACCATAAAAACTGTTCCTATTATGTTGCATAGAACAGGTGTTACAGATGCTAAATGTGCAGAAAAGAGTAAATCCCCAAAGTAACGTAGAAATGCGGGAGCAAAGTGTAAGTGGAAAAGTTCAAGTGTAACGTTTTAATGGCAGCACAACAAGTTACAATAAACACACTCCCAGGTGTCCAGCACTCAACTGAACTCATCCAATGTGCCCCTAGAAAGAGAATTCCACATTTTCAAGTATTATTTGCAATGACAAACCCACCACAGAACATTCCAATCACCACACACGTTCCCCTTTACACAAAAACAAATTCACAAACATAAAGAACAAAAAAAACTTAAAGCATTGCATAGGCCCTCATTACAACCCTGGCGGTAAATCCTGCTTACTGCCGTGCAGAAGACTGCCAACATACCGCTGCGGCCGCGGAATTCCGCTACAGGTATTACGACCCACAGCCCGGAACCTGCCACAATACAGACACCCACACAAGTCCGCCACACCAAAGGTCAGTGATAAACTGGCGATAACAAAACCGACACCGTCACGCCAACAGAAATACACCATAGTATCACGACCCACGAATCAACGTGGCTGTCTTTCAACCGCGGTAATCCATTGGCTGTACACACCGCCGCGCTCAAAATACACACACATAAACAAAACACAACCACATTGGACAATTCGAAATACACACACCTGATACACTCACCACACCCACACACCCAATCCAATATAAAGCACACACCCACATCACCCACAAACCCTTACTACCAGAATTTTGAAAGCACGCCAGAGAGATACACTACCAAAAACAACACCAGCATCCACAGACACACAACACCATCACTTACACAACATCCACGCACCTCAAACAACACACACACCAACACACCCCCTCACACGTCACAACAGACACCACCTCACACATCACCCACACCACATCATGGCACCTCAACGACACCCAGGTTCTCTGAGGAGGAGCTCAGGGTCATGGGGGAGGAAATCGTCCGGGTAGAGCCACAGCTATTCGGATCACAGGTGCAGCAGACCTCCATTGCAAGGAAGATGGAGCTATGGCGCAGAATTGTCGACAGGGTGAACCAAGTGGGACAGCATCCAAGAACTAGGGATGACATCAGAAAGAGGTGGAACGACCTACGGGGGAAGGTGCGTTCCGTGGTCTCCAGACACCAGATTGCTGTACAGCGGACTGGTGGTGGACCCACACCTCCTCCCCCACAACTAACAACATGGAAGGAGCAAGTCTTGGCAATACTGCATCCTGAGGGCCTCGCAGGAGTAGCAGAAGGACTGGACTCTGGTAAGGCAAATCTTTACTACTATATCCCCCCCACCCTACCTGTATGCCATCACATATTCCCACCCTTACCCTCACACCCATCACCCCAACAACCCACAGATACCCCACCAACACAACCCACACATCCCAAAACCAAGCCCTGCATGTGACACCAGTCCATGGACACCCATCACCCAAGCATGTCCACCACAGAGACTCACTTATGCCCCAAAATCACCAATCACACAAGGACCAAGCCAATAATGCAAGCACTGGAGTACAGGGTCAACCACCCATTGCACACGATGACACACACACATACGGTAATTATGCATTTACACCCCAACAGGACCCCTACCCAACGTCATCGGACAGGAGGTGCCAGACATATCCAGTCCCCCCACAGAAGAGGCCCACAGTGATGACAGCAGCTCTGCACAACTGGATCAAGATGACCAGCCCCGCCCATCTGGGACCTCGGGACAGTCGGTTCCCCTGACACTGTCACAAGCCACCACAGAGCCTCCCCCCTCAGGTAACACCAGCACAGCACCCACCCAGCGGGCCCATCCCTCTGTCCCCAGGACACGTCAATCAGCAGTGTGTCCACCACTACAGGGAACCCAGGCAAACCCACAAACCCAAGAAAATCAGGAACCTGGGGTCAGTGGCAGTGGGCACACGGTTCAGGGGACAGAGACACAGGATAACAGGGAAACTGGGAGCACTGCTGTGCGACAGGGGGAGGATAGGCCCAGGGAACCCACTTTCCACGAGGCACTTTCCAACATCATGGGAGCTTACCATAATTCCCAGGAGACGATGGCAGTGGTACTGGCCAAGTTTCAGGAGACCCAGCGGCTGCAGGAGGAACACTACCTTGGGTTCAGGGAGGACTTGAAGTCCATTAACACCACCCTGGTCACCATTGCAGGGGTGCTGTCAGACATAGCCAACACCAGGAGGGACACAGTGGCACAACAAGGGGCCCCTGACACTATCCTGGACGATGAACAGCCCTCCACCTCCGGCCGGCGCTAGTGGACAGGAGGCACCGCCACAGGAACAACAGGACACCAGCACCCCACCCCCTGCAGATGGAGAACCACCCTGCAAACGGTCCCTGAGATCCAGGAAGAAGACAAAGAACATTGCCAAGACTCCCGCCAGGAAATGAGACCCCCCTGAATGTCACCCTTCTGTCCCACTATGTCACCCTGTCCATCCTTAAACTGCCATTGCTCTACTTCGTATGCCCCTTTGGACAATGCACCTGTGAAACAAATAGACTAGACTCTGCCATGGACATTCCTCCACCATCACCCCAGCCCATTTTACAACCCCCTCCACTTATTTGCACAGGAATAAACACACTTCAATCACAAAACAATCTGGAGTCAGTCTGTGCTTTCACAAATGTGTAATTGCAATAACTATGGAATATAACAATGTCAATTTACTTGTTCACATACCAATGTAACACAGCTGTAGGCTTGCAGCAAACATAGCAGAGGACACAAAGTGGGACCCAAATCTGTGAAATGGAAAGTCAAAGTGACAAGTCAGGGTCCATACACTAAATGAAAATGACACACTTATGCTAGTTCCAACAATAAAATGAGATGTGGGACGCAGTGGCATATTCTTACCTGTGTCTCACTGGAAGTATTGTCTGATGATGTTGTTTCGGTTTTCGATATCCTCTTCTTCTCCCTCCTCTTCTTCACTGTCCACAGGCTCCACAGCTGCCACAAGACCACCATCTGGCCCATCCTCCTGCAGAAAAGGCACCTGGCGTCGCAAAGCCAGGTTGTGCAGCATGCAGCAGGCCACGATTATCTTGCACACCTTCTTCGGTGAGTAGTAGAGGGATCCACCTGTCAGATGGAGGCACCGGAATCTGGCCTTCAGGAAGCCGAAGGTGCGTTCGATCACCCTCCTAGTTCTGCCCTTGTCCTGGGATTCCTCACTGGGGTCAGTAGCCATGACAGGTTGGGGTAAGCAGAGTCACCTGCAAATATCGAGGGACAACTGTTAGACACACACTAACCCTTAGGTACAACCCCAGACCCAGACACCTATGTCAACTTTATTGGGACCTTGACCTCACCTATTAGCCACACATGGTGCCTCTGGAGTTGGCCCATCACTTAAGGGATGCTGCTATTCCTCAAAACGTAAGCATCATGCACAGAGCCAGGATACTTGGCATTCACATGGGAGATGTACTGGTCTGCCAAACACACCATCTGCACATTCATCGAATGGTAGCTCTTCCGGTTTCTGTACACCTGTTCATTTCTGCGGGGGGGGGACAAATGCCACATGTGTCCCATCAATGATACCACTGATGTTGGGGTTATGTCCCAGGGCATAGAAGTCACGTTTCACTGTGGGCAAATCCTCCACCTGAGGCAAAACTATGTAGCTGCGAATGTGTTTCAGCAAGGCAGATAACACTCTGGACAACACGTTTGAGAACATTAGCAGGGACATGCCTGATGCCATGGCCACTGTTGTTTGAAAAGACCCACTGGCTAGGAAATGGAGTACAGACAGGACCTGCACTAGAGGGGGGATTCCTGTGGGATGGCGGATAGCTGACAGCAGGTCCGGCTCCAACTGGGCACACAGTTCCTGGATTGTTGCACAATCAAGTCTGTATGTGACCAAGATGTGTCTCTCTTCCATTGTCGACAGGTCCACCAGGGGTCTGTACACAGGAGGATGCCGCCATCTCATCACCTGCCCCAGCGGACGTGCCCTATGGAGGAGAACAGCGATCAGAGAGTCATCCAACACTGAGGTATCACAATGTCTTATTTTCAGAAAAGAAATTAATCCGCAATGTGCTGGTATCTGTCTATATTCCCGGGTTAGATAAGTGTGACGCAGTTAACATCCATCCCATGTGGTCTCCTGAAATGGCGGCTGCCTGACCTGTAAGGTGGGACAAGGGGATATGAGGTAACTGCGCTGGCATTCTACACCGTCGCGGTGGGCAGTCGAAGACCGCGGCGCAATTCAGCATTGGTTAACATTGGGCCCTATGGGTCCCAGGAGCCAATAACGATGTACGCCGGAGGTGACGGTATGCACCGCCACGGACGTGACTGCCATTTTCTGTCTGTTCACTCACTTGATACCTGACCTTCAACAGGAGAGGACCTACACTGCAAGTGCTGCTGTGACCTCAGTCTGGAAGCGACGATGGCTCATGTATCTGGGGAAAGGGCCCCTTCCTTCCCTTCGGAGGAGTTGGAGAAACTAGTGGATGGGGTCCTCCCCCAGTACACGCAACTGTACGGTCCTCCAGACAAACAGGTGAGTACACTGTGAGCATGCTGTATGGGCAATGCCTGTTTTGAGTGGTGTGGATGGAAGATACATGGGGGGGGGGGGGGCTGAGGCCTGCATGTGCGAATGGGGAATGTATGTGCATCAGGGCAAGGGTGGGAACTGGGGGGCAATGAGTATGACGGTCTGGAGGGTAAGTAATTTCCTTTTCCCCCGTACCATTCCTCTAGGTCAGCACCCACCAGAAGAAGGCTATTTGGCGTGCCATCGCCAAGGACGTCCGGACCCTGGGGGTCTACCACAGACAGAGCACCCACTGCCATAAAAGATGAGAGGACCTGTGCCGCTGGAGCAAGAAGACGGCGGAGGCCCAGCTGGGGATGGCCTCCCAACATGGGAGGGGTGCCCGTCGCACCATCACCCCCCTGATGTTCTGGATCCTGGCAGTGGCGTATCTGGAGTTGGATGGGCGCTTGAGTGCATCACAGCAGCCACAAGGGGGTGAGTAACTCTCATTCAGCTGACTCAGCGCACATTACGAGGTGTCTGGGTGGGGGAGGTGGGCAGTGGGTTCCCCTAGGCCAGGGCGAAGTTTGTAGGCAAGGTCCCCTCCGAGGCAGGCTGTGTGGCACCCCAACCCCTCCAGTGGTAAGAGCCATCTACATCTAGTCAGGCTCCCGTGACTTCCAGGTGTGCAGCAATTGGTCTTAGGCCTCGTACCCCATGGTCAGCTGAAATGTCAAGGAACTGTTAGTGCATGGCGTAGCGCAGAGGGCTGCTCCATGTCATGTGTGTTGTGTCCGCCAACGATAGTGGTGTTGCATGTGCTGAACATGTCTTTCTTCTGTCTTCCCCCCCTTTTTGTGGTCTCCCTGTTCTTGTGTGCAATAGCATCATCAGGCGGAGGAGCATTGGCACCGGAGCAGGAGGGAGCTGCAACCCACTTGGCCCTGGAGGGTGTAACAACGGAGTCTGAAGCCACCAGTGGGACAGAGAGCGAGGGGAGCTCCACGGCGGGAACAGGAGCAGACAGCAGTGACAGCGACTCCTCCTCTGATGGGAGCTCCCTTGCGGTGGCGGGCACTTCTGTGCCCACCGCATCAACAGGTACAGCCGCCACCCCCCCTACCAGCACTGCCCTCCCAGCAGCCCCTCAGCGTGTGTCCTGTGCCTGCTCACCCAGGAGGGTGGGAATCTCCTTTGCCCCAGGCACCTCAGGCCCTGCCCCAGTCAGCCCTGCTGCCCTCAGTGAGGAGGCTATTGACCTCCTGAGATCCCTCACTGTTGGGCAATCTACCATTGTAAATGCCATCCAGGGTGTTGAGAGGCATTTGCAACAAACAAATGCATACCTGGAGGGCATTCATTCTGGCCAGGCAGCCCAACAGAGAGCATTTCAGACTCTGGCCTCAGCACTGATGGCAGCCATTGTCCCTGTGTCCAGCCTCCCCCTCCAACGTCCTCCACCCAGACCCATTCCCCTGTACCTCAGCCTATCCCAAGCACACCATCAAACCAGCATGCACACTCATCAGCATACAAGAGTGGAAATGGCAAACATAAGCACCACACATCCCACAGGCACTCACACAAGCACCAGACCCATGCAGACACACCAACATCCACAGCCTTCACTGTGTCCCCCTCCTCCACGTCCTCCTCCTCCCTCCCAGTCTCGTCTTCACTCACACCTGCATGCACTGCATCCTCAGCCACTGCCTCCACCACCCGCACGCCCATCACCACACACCACTCAAGTGCACTCACCACCCCCACTACCATGCACACATCCCCAGTGTCCTCTCCCAGTGTGTCTGTGAGCCCTCCTCCCAAAGTACACAAACACAGGCACATACCCACCCAACAGCCATCCACCTCACAACAGCCTCCGGACCATGCTCCTTCACCCAAATTCAGCAGATGTACACCTCCTACAACCACTACCTCTACCTCCACTCCCAAACCCCCTCCATCCTCCCGTCTCAGTGTGTCTAAGAAACTCTTCCTGGCTAACTTTTATCTCTTCCCTACACGTCCAGCCCCATCCTTCTCCTAGGGCCAGGCTTTCCAGGTCCCAGCCCAGCACCTCAGCTACCAAATCCCCAGGCACAGTGGTGCCAGCAACTGCGAGGTCATGGAGTGCACCACCCATCAGGGCTGCCAGTGTGCCACGTAGCGAGGGCAAGGACATTCCGCCACCTGCCAAGGTGAAAAAGGTGCCCACATCCCGGAGGGAGAAGCCGAAAGTACCAGTCACCAAGGGCTCAGCAAAAACCAAAGGGGATAGTGGCAAGACAACTGCAGCACCATCAAAGCTGGGGAAGGGCCAAAAGCTGAAGAGCAGGTCAGGAGAAGGCATGGTGGCACCGACTGAGGGACCAGAGTCACACTTTCTGTCCATGACCACCCCAACCTGTACGGCGGCGAACACTGCTAGCTGCCCCGCCACCACAACCGTCACCTGCACCGCCCCAACACATCACAGCCTCAGCGACAGCCCCCAGCATCTTCCCCAGTGGGCAGCCGTCCGAGGCTGCAGGAAACGTCCTGCTGTGTCCCTCTGCAGGTGCTGACCCATGCACCACCGCCAGCACCGCCGCAAACACCGCCACAACAGACACCACTGCAAGCACCGCTGCGACAGACACTGCCGCAAGCACCCCCACCGGCCCGCGGCCTCCTTGGACACAGACACCACCGCTGACATGGCTACCATCCCCAGTGGTCAGTCGTCTGAGGCTGGAGGAGAGTTCCTGGACCCTGGGAAGCTTCCATGAGGCATTTCTTCCATCACTGTTTACACCTGCAGGTGGAAGGCGCAGCCGCAGCAGTGTGGGGTATGTCGCTGCCTCCATGGCGTATCATGCTACCTGAACCTCGCAAATCTCGTGCCACGCACACCCAGGTGAGGGAATTGTACAGGCCACGCTGCACGTGGAGCACTCTGGGCACCATGCCCCCTCCAGAACCAGTGGAGAATGATATCCACTACCTCTGTCCTTGGCAGGATGAAGCACTCTGGGCACCAGGCCCCCTCCAGAACCAGTGGAGAGATACATCCACTACCTCAGTCCTTGGCAGGATGAAGCACTCTGGGCACCAGGCCCCCTCCAGAACCAGTGGAGAGATGCATCCACTACCTCAGTCCTTGGCAGGATGAAACACTCTGGGCACCAGGCCCCCTCCAGAACCAGTGGAGACTGTTATCCACTTGAGAGACTGTGGCTTTGCACTCCCCAGGGTAAAGCAGCGGGCAAACCACCCACTGGAGAGACTTGAGAGACTGTGGCTTTGCACTCCCCAGAATAAAGCAGAGGGCAAACCACCCACTGGCGAGACTTGAGAGACTGTGGCTTTGCACTCCCCAGGATAATGCAGTGGGCAAACCACACACTGGAGGGATTTAAGAGACTGTGGCTTTGCACTCCCCAGGATAAAGCAGTGGGCAACCCACCCACTGGAAAGACTTGAGAGACTGTGGCTTTGCACTCCCCAGGATAATGCAGTGGGCAAACCACACACTGGAGAGACGTGAGAGACTGTGGCTTTGCACTCCCCAGGATAAAGCAGTGGGCAAACCGCCCACTGGAAAGACTTGTGAGACTGTGGCTTTGCACTCCCCAGGATAAAGCAGTGGGCAACCCACCCACAGGAGAGACTTGAGAGACTGTGGCTTTGCACTCCCCAGGATACATCAATGGGCATGGAGCCCCCTCGTGCAGCAGTGGCATTGTGCGTTCATCAGGCTGAGGTGCCCCCCTCTCTCTCCCCCTGAGGTGCCTGTATATTTTTGATCTGATGCCCCAGCAGTGTTCTCTCAGTTTTGAGTCAGGTATCATGTGTGGGCCTCGCCCATGCATTTTGGGCCCAGTGGTCTACGGACGATGATTAGTACACTATCCGGACTTGTGTAGTTGGTGTACATATTTGTATATACTGAATTTTGACTTTTGAATACTGGATTTTTCTTGATTACAATGGTTACAATCATTTCCTTTTGTCCTTGCGTTCTTCCAGGGGGTGGAGGGGTGTATATGTAATGTTGCTGCATGTATTTGTGTGTCTGTTGTTTTGTGTGGTGATGAGGATGGGGGTGTTGCATGTGTGTGTCACTCTGTTTCCTCCCCCCTCCCCTGTGTTGTAGGCTCAGTACTCACCGTGGTCACCGCAGCCGCCGTTCGTACTCCTCATAGAAGAGGAGGTAAACCAACATGGGTAACACATGAAGTTCAGGCTCCATGGAGTCTTGGTTCCTCGTTGGGTGTCGAGAGGTGAGTGTTTTTCCTTCTGTGTACTGTTTCCGCCGTGCTTTTGATAGCGTTGGTTCCGCCCCAGAAAAGGTGGCGGATAGGCCTCTTGTAATAGGGTGGGCGGTACTTTGTCTCCCGCCTGTCTGTTGGCGGTGACCGCCGCGCTGTTTGTTTCTACCGCCGTGGCGGTCGGAGTGTTAAAGTGGCTGTCTATGTTGGCGGGTCCGCCACGGTTGTAATCACATTTTTTTTTTTCGCCAGCCTGTTTGCGGTATTACCGCCGCTTTAACTCCGACCGTCAGCGTTGTAATGAGGGCCATAGTTTTTTATGTACATAAGCAAAAGACTACAGTGAGTAAGAATAATATTGCAATGTCTTTTTTTACTTTTTAACTTTTTCTTTGGCCTCTTACTCTACCACTGAGACTCCTGGACAACATTAAGCTGGTGACCATCTTCCAGCGAACTAGTCCTCAAAATGTTGTCTGGGACTTGGCCACTCCCACATGCCACCTCTGACCAGTCACATTTTTACTGCATTTGCTTTATTCTTTGTAATTTGCACAGGTTCACAACACCTGCTTAGACTTTTTTTTGCAGAAGAGGTTCCTTGATTTTTATCCATCTCTCACCACAAACCTAATATCTGTTTTACTTGGAGTTTATTTTTTCTCTGATTTGGCTTACTCTTAGCTTAAGCCCATTCCTCAGTCAACTGTGACTTCATCTTGAGAGCAATTGCAACCATCCAATTAGAAGAAATCTCTACCCCAGCTTTCCTCCCACTCATGAACTCGAAATGGGATTCATGTTTTGAAACACAGGTGTAGTGTTATAAGCCCACAGCATCCTTTCAACAGCCTCTCGAGCATCATGTCCCCCACAGAAAGTACTTTTAACACAATCGACCAAAACACAGTTGAACGTTTGTACCATATTGTTGCTCTGGGCCAGTAAAGTGCACTTCTCAGAAGTCTCACACCCCACACTACCCACTGTTGGCTCACGCACAAACTTCGCCTCTACGGAATGTTCAAGATGATCATTTAGGGCAAACATGTTATGAAACTGAACAGGAAATAAGTGAAAAGGTCCCAAAAATGTAGACCTACTCTCTACCCTACTCTGTCTGCGGCCAATACAGGTTGCTCACATGGAGAAATGGTGACCTAATGTTTGTTACTTCCAGCGCATTGCACACATTCTCCAATGAAACGCTCCACCTCACTATCAATACGTGGCCACCTTCCAAAAAGGGTGTAAATCTGTTTCTCTTTTGGTCATCTATTGAACACTAACTTCAAAACATTTTTGTTGGAAATGGCTCCCTCCACAGGGCCATTTTTCCCTGCCCTTTTCCCTCCACTTTTTGTGGAATTCGTCTTTGTTGGCCTTAGGACTCTGAGCACCATACCACTGCTAGGCAGTACTCAAGTACTTGTGCTCTGTCCCTAAAACATGGCTTCAATGGTATATACCTAATTGGCATATTTATTTTATCTATGAGTCCCTTGTACAGTGTACTACATGTGCCCAGGGTCTGTAAATTGAATGCTGCTTGTGGGCCTGCAGCACTGCTGTAACCCACTTCAGTAGCACTTTAAAACCTGTCCCAGGCCTCCAATTGCAGCCTGACTGCAGTATCACCCTGCCATGTAGACTTGGCATTTACAACCCCTTGTCAAGCCATAACCCCCCCCTTTTATTAGATATACATCACACCTAAAATAGGCCCTCCATAGCCCATGGGCTGGGTGCTGGTTAATTAAAAGGAAGGACATGTACTTTTAAGTTGTACATGTCCTAGTAGTAAAAGACTCTCAAAATCGTTTTTTCACTACTGTGAGGCCTACTCCTCTCATAGGATAACATTGGGGATTCCTTATTACATTTAATAAACTGTAATTCCTGATTAGGAAGGGGTGGATCTATCATGTTTAGTAACTAAGGAATTGTAATGAGAAATATTCTTTAATGGTAAAGTCAGATTTATTTTTCCAATATTCAAAATGCAACTTTTAGAAAGTTGTCATTTTTCTGCTCTTAAATGTGTGTGCCTGCAGCCTAGCTCCAATACATGTCTGGGATGGGGTGACAGCTAGGCTTTGTGCATTCCCTCTAGACAGCCACATAAAAAGATAGCTGACGTATGATTGATCAGACATCCAATCCTGATGGGCCATCCTGGTCAGGATGGAAGGGAGGAGCTGGCCACAGCTTCACACGTATGCCTGAATAGGCAGCGTCCTGTCCCCATACAAAGGACACTGTAACCACCTGTAGTGAGTATGGAGTCAGAGCATGAAGGGATGATCTATGTGCACTTCAAAGCCATTGTTTGATGTCTCCCCCACACCAAAAGCACCACTGAGTGTAAGGTCTTGACTTCTGACCCTACCAACTCAATACACCTCTTGACCTGTGGCTACTCTGCCAGGAAGTAGGACTGCTGTGCTGCTACAAGAACAGCAACTCTACATGACTGCTGCGCTGGAAGAACTGCTTTTTTGTTGTGCTCACCTGCTGCCTGCCGCCAAACTTGCCTTGGTGAGAAGGACTGGATTCACATCACTTGAACCCAACACCTAGAGTGACTCCAAGTGCCATCTGACCGATCTCCTGTTTTCTGAAGTCTCTGGGACATAATATACTTCCAACTTTCTTGCTACAGCACCTGAACTCCGCCATCTGTGAGCTTTGCCCTGTCAAGTGGTGCCAATCCAGTCCTGGACCCTTGGAAGTGGGTATAAAGTGCTGCTTCAACCAGATTTGAAGGCATCAAGGATAGAGTGCAGTGCATTGCCAACTGTGGAGTGAATCGCCTTCAATCCTGATGCATCTCCGACTTTGTGCAGCTTGGAGCCAATGCAGCGCCTCCAAACCAAGGATCAGCGATGACATATTGCCTCCTCTGCTCCTCGCATCTTCCTTCAGGTCAACGCCAACCAGGTACTTTTCCAGAGAGCCAAGGTTGGTCCCTGTATCGGACCCGCGCTCCATCGTGGTCGGCCCGAACTTTCAGATTTGACAAGATAGCCCTGGTTGGCGCTTTATGCTTTTAAACACTGCATTTCAGTTTATTCTTTAAAATTCATATCTAGAGTTCTACTTATTGGATTTGGTTTGTCATTTTGGTCTTGTTGTGTTCATTAAATTAAGCTCTATTGCTCTAATCAGGTGTTGTATCTTTTTGTGTGGTGTTTACACTGCTTTACAATTTGAAGTGTTGCACAAATACTTAATACATTGCCTCATAAGTTACGCCTGACTTCTCTGTTCCAAGTACAAGTGGGTGAGCGCAGGTTAACTTAGGGTGTGTTTGTGGCCTACTCTGAATAGGATTGTGGTTCGTGCTTGGATAGGTTGCATACCTCGGCCATCCAGAACTCTAGTTTCTAACAATCTTGCAGAACATCATCACGTGACAGCTTTTTCTTCCACTCACTCTTACTATGATACACAGAGTAGACTGCATAGCTGCCGACCAAACAATCCTCAATTTTGTCCGCCTCATCCTGGTCATTACCTAGAACAGGTAATCCTGAGAACCAGTTGGCTGGGCAAATATGTCCTGTTATATACTTGATTATAAAATTATACTCCAGCAGCTTGGTAGCCAATCTTGCCAACCTTGCTGTTTGTTTTTTGATCCCAGCTCCAGAGACAATGTCAGCTAATGGCTTGCTGTAAGAAATCAGGTTTTTGATAGGGGATGGTGAAACCCCTTTTCAAGCAAAAACCACAATCTTTCTCATGGTGAACCACAAAAGTCATTAAATTAACCTGTATTTAACCCTCTGGTAGCTTGGCACAAAATCAGTCAGGCTTTAATTAGCGACAATGTGTAAAGTATTTATGCAGCACTTAAACAGTAATGAAGTGAAAACACAACACAAAACAAATCACAAAACAATTTAGAAATATGGAGATTAATTTAGTAAAAACAAAAATGGACACCAAAATGACAAAAATCCACTCAGTAGAACCAGAGTTTTGGCTTTTTAAAGTTTTTTAGTAAAAAGTCACATGAGATCGGGAGAAGCTCAATAGTCATGGCCAACCGCAATGGAGTGCAGCTTGGATACAAGAAGTGGATTGGGTCTGGTCATGGCTTACCTTCAGACCTAGAAGAAATTTTGAAGAAAAATGTCTGAAAAGGAAAGTTTAGTGGGACAAGACTGAGGAAGAGGCATTATCAGGTAGCTCCTGGATGAAGTTGCGGTGAAAATTTGTACATTAGAACTTCGAAAATGTAGACTTAGAAGTTGACGTTTTCCAGCAGGACAAATCTGCGGGCTGTGGTCGATAAGGGCTCCACAAGGTTGGATACCCTTCTGACAAGGGACTGCTGAACAGGATTTGCTGCTGGGGAGAAGAACATAGCAGGAGCTACTGCAAAGTCAGTCTGACTGGCAATGCACCTTAGGCATGTGACGTAGAAAACAGACTGAGGGCACCAAATGGTTAGGATAACAAAATGCCAACTTTATAAAAGTAGCATTTCAGAATTGTGACTTAAAATCTGTCTTTAACATTAAAGAGGATTTGTAATTACAATTCTTTGGACACCAAACCTGACATTTCTACATGTTTCCAAACAGAAGTTATCACTTGATTAATGCAATTAAGTAACCCAGTGTTATCCTTTGGGAGAGGTGAAACACAAATTTAGGAGTTTTTCAAAACCAGTACATGTAAAACTTAAAATCACATGTTGAGATATTTAAATACAAGTATCCTGCCCTCTAGGCTGTTAGGACCTACGTCAGGAGTGACACATATTACTAAAAACTAGAGTTTTTGGCCTGGCAAAGGGTTTACTTTACCAGATTGAATTGACAGTTTGAAACTACACACAGGCTGCAATGGCAAGCTTGAGACACATTTCAAAAGGCTACTTAAGTGGGTGACATGATACGTGCTGCAGGCCCACTAGTAGCATTTAATTTGCATACTCTGGGTAGAGGTTGTGCCACTTTACTAGGCACATTAATTAAATTAAATGTGCCCATCACACATTAACTGCACTGTCCACAAGTCGAGGTTTGGGTCTAACATCCACAGTTGTAATCTCATAACCTAAACACTCAACTTCAGGCACTCCAAAAAACACTTAACCTCCAGATACTCCAAAAATAAACTTGTACCTTTTCACGCAAAATCTCTAAAATTTCCTCTTCAGCTGAGTCATGTTCCAGTAAAGTAAACCAAAGATCAAGATATAATTTTGAGGAGCCCCTACTACGGAGGACACATTTTAACATTGCTGAGATAACTTTCTGAAAAGCAGAAGCAGCCAATGCTAAATCAAAAGGCATTTTGCAGATTTGATACAAACCAGAAGATGGAACAAAAGTGGTAAAATGCCTTGACTCAGGATGAAACCGATCTGATGATGTGTTGACTTATGATCTAGCTGAGTAAATCATTTGACTTGACCCACATGAGACAACAAGTCTTCTTTACTAGGAACTGGGAAACATTTTACCCACAGCGCCTCATTCAGACTCCTCAGGTCTGCACAAACATGCAACTCATCCGACATCCTTCTAGCCAGGACAAGGAGATACAACCACAATCTGGCATCATCTGGCTCAATCACAACCTCATCTAACAATTGTTCAATATTGTTAAGCTTTGTTTTTTCTCATTTGTATTTTTGTGATTTTCATTGGGGTCTGCATTTTTCAGTTTTTTCATTACATGTAGAAATCAGTTGTTAGCAATGTTTGCTTTTTTGCACCACAATAAAGCATTACTGATAAAAAATGGTGCACTAAATTACTTCCTTGTCTAGTTCTTTCCTGCTAACAGTTCTTTCATCTTCCCTTCCTGCTTCTTACCCCTTTCCTTCTATTCTTCTACTGAATATCATTTTCTATACAACATTTCATTATTTCTCTCACTTCCCTTCCAGTCTGGCTTTCCAGCACCAAACATCTCTTCCCAGCTGGCCAGGCCCACTCAATATCAAGGATGTGCATGACTGAAGATATGTTTGCATCTCATTAAGATTTGAATGCACCAGAAAAAAGGCTGTTGGTGGGCATTTAGCCCTTTTTTTAGTCAAGTGGCACTGATCAGATGAATGATGATTGTCTACTTGCGATAGGAGCTGGATGTTCTGGGGTCTTCTGTGTTCAATTATTGCAAGCCAGTGTTTGCCTCAAAATACCAAAAAAAGACAAAGAATATTAGATGTGTTACACTGTCAGATCTGGCCTTTTTACTACTGTCCTGGATCATAGGCGAAAAGTCAGCTATGAATTATTGTAATTATCTGTTGTAGTGAAAAGAAAATCCATAACCTTCAGGAAGCCTTAGACCATTTGCGTGCGTAAGTCACACTGTGACTCCAAAGAGAAAAAGGAAGTGATCTGCTAAATATAGGAAGACCTCTTAGCAAGATCTGGGTGTGTGATGAGGACTGTTAAGCCATCATTTCTGCCTGCTCTATGGACTCTGTTTATTTGAAAGCTGGACTGGGACTTTAGTGCCCTGTTAAATCATGTGTTACACAAATTACTTTATCTTTGTCTTCTCTTGAGCAGTTGTCCTCCATGCACTAGTCTTGTGCAGACAAAAAACAACAACAGCTAGATATGTGGTCATTAAATGCAGCACAGCCGCTTGTAGTAAACTGAAGTTAAATGAAGTAAGCCATGCTTACAAAATGGGAAGTTAGAAGTAGATCTTCAAGGACCAGGTAACTTGGCAGCAGTCACAAGGGCATACTGTATTGTTTACTATGGGTCTCAGTGTGTTATCTATCACAGAAAAGATCTTAAAAATAGAGGTCACATGTATACTACTTTGACTGTGTAGTTCCAGAGTAACATAAGTGCAGCATAATTGAATGGTTTTTACTGAAAAGCAAAAATTTGCCTCAGTAGGGTTTAATCAGTTCTAACCAGTTGTAACTGAAAACTGGAAACCTTAAATATGGTTCTGGAGGTCTCCATGCACACTAAACAGAAGATTGCGTAACTTGTGTTTAACTGCCAGACAATCACTTTTGACTTTAATTCTGTGCATGTACCCCTTCACAGTGCCTAACTTGCTAGAAAAACATTGTTGAGTTTTTGGAACCACATCTGCACCTTTTCCTTTTCAATGATAGAAACAGGTACATGTCCTCCGAGTCTGAACACCATTCTGACATTCAGTTGGTGCCACCAGCCTAACACATTCAAACTTTGTTTCTACATACACATTGCCGCTAATTGACTAATCTTTAAATGTGATCTTAGCCCAAAGATCTTACTCCCCTCAAAAGCTAAAATGGCAACATCCCATTCAAATTTGTCATTGTGAATTCTTGTTATTTTTGCTCCTGAATCAATAAATAAAAATGTAATCACTATAAACTTGCAGTCTGAACAATCACTACGTGCATGACATCAACAACTAAGACCCATTTATTCATACTTTTGAGCCAACCATATCCAGCATTTTCAGTGATTTCAGACTAACTAGGGGCATCATCATTCACAACAAAATATACTTTAAAGCTTTTACCACTCCTTCAAAATTTACTAAAGGGACTAGCCTTTCCACATTTTTTGCAAAGTTGGCCCACAGCCGGACAATTACACTAACAAGCCAGATGTGGGAATGACCCACATTTAAAGCACACAGAAACTTTTGAAACTTGTAGTTGAGGCTAAGATTTAGAGTGGAGGACTTTAGCTTTGTCAAAGGACTGCGTGTAGTACATGACATTTCTGCATGTTCCAAAACAGAAGGTATCACTTGATTAATGTAATAAGGTAACCGAATATTATCCTTTGAAAGAGGTAGGTCTCACAAGAGTGAAAAACAAATTTAGGGACATGTAAAACTTAAGAGCTAATGTTCAGCTATTTAAATGCAAAGGGCCTTGCCACTTAACAACATAAGTGGGTGAATGCTTGCAACAACCTTCCTTTGTTAGATTGGTTACTAGACTAGCGGAGTTCAACCCCCCCCTCATGTGATGTTCACATGGGCACAAGTCTTGCCTGCAAAACTCTGTATTTGTTTAGAGCAAGATTGAGACCTCTCCGTACTGTGAGCATTATCAAGAGCTTTATCTAATGGTTTTTAGCTGAAAAGTAGACAGCATTGAATGGCTTTAGAATTCCATATAGCCAGCGGCCACCACTGCAAATCTCAAGGAAAGGGCGGGGCGGGGGAGAGGGACAGAAGGGGCAGCTAAGAGGGAATGAAAAATAATAAAAAAATTAATTGCTTCTTTCCATCACCACTGCCACCAACTACTGCCTCAATCCTCTTCTGATGTCCCAGCATTCACTCCTGGGACACCATTACAGGCTCCCCAGCGATCCTGGCACTGCTTACATGCTTTGCATAGCATGTAAGCAGCATCAGAATTGGTCTGAGCAGCAGTCACTGCCACTCAGACACAAGCCTGGGGTCTGTGCAGTTTCTCCAGCCCGGCTGTGTATGCAGCCGAGTTGGAGAAACCTAAGTGCACATGTGTGTTTGGCCAGCCTCAGACGGCCACTTAGTTCACTCTCCCCTCTTGCCCCCTCCCACCTCCCACAGCCCAGCCCGCCCCTACCTGCACTGCTGTGCCAAAAGCATAAAAATAAAACAGTAGAAAACTATTGTTTTATTTTTCTGCTTCTGGCACAGCCAGTGCGGCGACGCTCCTTCGCAATAGCAAAGGAGCCACCCCTGCATATAGCCACAGAATGTTCATATCAATTGTGATGTAAAAACTTCAAACTCACAGTCCTTAGCAAGTACTTTAGGACAGTAACAAAAGTCTCATCTCTTTCATAGAGACCTTGTGCGCTAGTAAAAAACATGTAGTGTAAAATCTCCAAGTTTTTCTCACTTCAAAAAACATTTCAAGCTGGTTAATTACAATTTGAAATTCTTCAAGGTCCTCATCAGCTTGATGGGTGTACGGATTACGGTGCATGCATTGCGCCACTCTGTAACCCTTTGCGCTACATTTTGCCTGCGCCAGGCATAATGTATGCAAATGGCGGGTTCTCACGTTGGGGAGGGCGAAAATATGGCGCTAGGAAATCTACAAGATTTTTAACGGCATTTTTAACGCCTGCTTATAGCAGGCGTTAAAAGGGGGCTTCCATTCTTTAGAATGGGCCCCTATGGGGATCCGCGCGCGAGCCGCCGACCAAGATGGCCGCCTGATTACAGAGCTCCGCGCATCGTCGGACGAATTTCTACCGCCAGAGCCGTTTTTTTTTTCTTTCTAATGTCGTTCCAATAAAAACAACTATGGGATGTTTTGGTGAGCATTTTTATTGTTTTTTGGGCTGGCTAGCATATTTCCTGACTCTTTAATTACGTTTTCTTACATGAATGCAGCCCTTTTGACTAACTTTGCCTACATTATACTTTTTTGAATTTTTGACTTTCTTTTTTGCGCAAGCCTGGTTAGTTATTTTTTGCTGTTTCGTTAACATACTTTTGGAGTTCCTGTGTCACTTGCTTCCTTATTGAAGGCTTTTTATTTTTATATGGGCAAATTAAAGAAAATAAAATCTCTGTTGCATCAGTCCTCCTCAGCTGACAAACTTTCGCTCTTTTTACAATTGGACACTTCTGCTGCAGCGTCTTCTTCTTCCATATCAAAGATGTCTTCCTCATCTTCTTCTTCGCCTAAAGTTCCTCAGAATATTTCTACATCCACTCATAAGAGGGTCAAACAGAACCCACCTTCACCAGTAAAATCTCCCTCGCCGATCTCTCTTGAACTTGTGCTTGATGGAATACATGCACTGCGTCCTTTTATCGAAGAAACTAATTCTCGGATACAAAATCTTGATTCTAAGTGGTCTCAAATGGAAGTGAGAGTCTCTGCTTTGGAACAAAGAGTCAGCGACGTGCAGGCTGAAACACATAAAATTATTAGTTTGGAGAAGGATGTGGCAACCTTGAAGACTCTTACGGAGGATTTGGAAAACAGAAATAGACGCAATAATCTTTGCCTTTATGAATTACCGGAGGGTCTTGAAGGGAATGACCCAATTTAATTTTTTACTTCAGTATTGAACATCCAAAGAGCGCACCGCATTGGTCATCGTTCTCCGCATTCCTCCACATCTAAACCAAGAGGCGTGATTATTTTCTTTCTTGAATTTACTGACTTATTGAGAATTCTTAATGCTGTGAAAACCAAAAAACGAATTTTTTGGCAGGGAAGTAAAATCTTTATTTCACAGGATGTGTCCAAAGCTACAGCAGACAGGAGGAAAGAGTTTTTGGATCTTCGTCCACAGCTTCTTGACTTGGGAGCTCGTTTTGGATTATTCCATCCATGTTTGTTCAAAGTGACATATCAAAACAAGACCACTTCATTTACCTCTCCTGCAGTTCTTCGTGATTTTCTATGACTACACTCTACAAATTCTATGGAAACAGCTGGTCACGTTGAATATATACGTTTCTTAATTTATTATGCCCTTTCACTATTATTGCGATAGAATTGATGGTCCTTTATATGCAGTTTATACAGTATACTATATTGACGTGACTACAGACCCTTTTTTGTTAATGTATTGTTTTCTTTTCACAGGTTCCTGGTGTTCTATAACATTATTTTTGCTTGTAACCTTTGTCCATTGATGCGTTCCGTTCCCTTGCTGTGCCGTCTTCAGTCTGTGCTGTCACCACCCCTCCCCTACTGTTCATTCATCTCAGGTATGTTTTTGCAGTCGTCTTTATTTGACATGTACTGTCTCTTCTTTTTTTCTTGACTACTTTCCATCCTTTTTCCTGCTGTTTTCCCTTTACTCTTCTCTCCTTTTGTTTATTCTGTTTTCTTTTCCCTTATATGAATTTTTAGTTATTTATGGTACAAGGCCTTTCGTGTATATATATGGTTATGTGACGTAAATTCAGGGTTGTCTCTTGGAATGTCAAAGGTTTTATTGATCCAATCAAAAGGCAGAGAATTTTATCCCACTTATCTAAATATAATCCAGACTTGGGTCTTCTACAGGAGACCCATTTGACAGACTCTGAAGCTCTGAAACTTAAAAAAGGCTGGGTGGGCAATGTTTTTACTTCACCTTCGTCTACAAAGAAAAATGGTTTAATTGTGCTTTGCCATAAAAAATTATCAGTTAATGTTATTTCGCAAGACTCGGATTCTGATGGTAGGTGGCTCTTTGTGAGGCTCAGTATTAATGGGATTACAATGACTATTGGTAATATTTATGGTCCAAAAAATTCAGATTATCTTTTCTGGCCCAATATTACTAAACAATGTTTGCATTATAATGATGATTTTCTTCTTATTGGAGGGGATTGCAATCAAATTCTTGATCCCTTTATAGATAGGCAATCTGTCATTAAATTTTCTCCCCATAAAATGCATAAACAATTTAAGGCATTTTTCTCACAATGTAATTTAATTGACTCATGGAGAAGTTGTAATCCTGATAATAGGGATTTTCCGTTTTATTCTCCACCTCATGGCTCCTTATCTAGACTTGACCATATTTTTGTTTCTAAATCATTATTCCAAAATCTCATTAACTCCTCCATTGAACCTATGGTAATATCTGATCATGCCCCAGTCATTACAGATTTTGACTTGCTCCCGTGCATCCCAAGCCCAATAGGTGGCGATTTAATTATTCTTTATTGCTTGACTCTAAATTTTCCACTTCCTTTGTTGCCTTTGCGGACGAATTTTTAGATTTAATGAAGATTCTCACGTTTCTCCACAATTGTTATGGGATTTGTTTAAGGCTGCGGCTCGTGGTCATATAATACATTTTGTTTCTAATTAAAAAAAATCTTTCAATGCCCAGCATCAAGCACTGCTTCTCAAAATTAAACGCTTAGAACATCAGTATTATTCTTCCTCCTCCAATTTTAATATACAAGAACTTATTCAGGCAAAACTGCAATTTAACAAAATCTCAACGGATAATGCTTCCTCTTTTCTTCTACGTAGTAGTGCTCGTTATTATGGAGGTCGAAATAGAGCAGGGAAGCTTCTGGCTAATTATTTAAAAGTTCGAAAGCAACACCATAATGTGAAGTCTATAGTTTCAGATACTGGTGAGTCCCTTTTTAAGGATGAAGATATTTTAGCTGAATTTGTTAATTATTACCAGACACTTTATACTCCTGAATCAGTCCCGTCCCCCTTACAGATTGGTGATTATTTAAAGAATATTCCAAACCTTAATAAGACACTGATTGATGCTACTTCACTTGAAGCAGATATTACTTCGTTAAATTTTTTAAAGCCCTTCAATCTCTACAAAAAGGGAAAACTCCTGGTCCGGATGGATTTACAGTGGAATTTTTTTAACATTTTTCTGACCTGTTACTTCCTAAACTTTTTCAACTTTTCCAATTCTTCATGGGTTCCGGTTTTACAGGGGGCACATTTCAGGAAGCTTCGATTTGCCTAATTCCAAAGGATGGTAAAGATCATACTTTCTGTAAAAATTTTAGACCAATCTCTCTTCTCAATACAGATTATAAAATCTTTACTAAATTATTATCCCAACATCTTGATACCCTTTTACCTGTGCTGATAAGTAAGGAACAAACAGGTTTTGTCAAAGGTAGACTTGCTTCTGACAATTCTAGAACATTCTTTAATGTACTCAGAAAAACTCCCGCTCTGTTGTATTCTTTAGCGGCAATTTCCATAGATGCTGAGAAAGCGTTCGACCGGTTAGACTGGTCTTTTCTATTAAAAGCTTTAGCCTGGCATGGTTTAGGGCCTCATTTCATTTCATTTATCTCCTTGCTTTTTCAAATCTCCAATGGCATCGATATTGGTAAATGGGAAATTGTCTAGATATTTTGTATTACGCCAAGGTCAAGGGTGTCCGCTCTCTCCACTCCTATTTATTCTAGCTCTCAAGCCCTTTCTATCTAGTATTAGAAATAACATTAAAATTGAAGGTTTCCAGTATGGCGAGAAACATTTAAAATTAACGGCGTAGGTAGATGATATACTTTTATATATCTCAAATCCTGAGTTCTCGATTCCGTCTCTACTTCGGGAATTTGAGGATTTTTCCTTGATTTCAGGTTATAAGATAAATTCAGATAAAACTGAAATCCTCCCTTTAACAAAATGTTGTTTTAAAGCATTGTTTGATATCACTGGTTTTCACTGGAATTCTTCCAAGATTAAATATTTAGGTATTTGGTTCACCTCATCCATTAAAAAGTCCATTGAAGTAAATATTTCAGAGGCTTTAGAGAAAGTTGATAGATCGATTCTGGCTTGGAATCCCTTATTTTTATCTTGGTGGGGTCGTCTTGACTCCATTAAAATGATGATTTCTCCTAACATATTATATATCCTATCCATGTTTCCGCTTCCTTTACCTGGTACCTTTTTTACACAATTGGACTCCAAATTGTCTAAATTCCTCTGGAACAATAAGAAATTTAGAATTTCTCTTAGTCATCTTTGTCATTCTAAACAGGAGGGAGGAGTCAATTTTCCTGATTTTAGATTGTATCACAAATCCTTTTGTTTGCGTTAAGCTTCTAGGTGGGTCTCCCTGTCAGACTCTAGGTTTACTCCATTATGGGTGGATATTGAGTGTTCTTTTCTTTTGCCTTTTTCCCCTAGTGAGGTGCTATCCTTTTCCTATAATATTTCACTTATCTCCTCTCTGCTTCTTAAACATAGTTGCTCTCTTCTGCGTTCTCACTATTTACCTCCATCGGTTTCTCATTCCTCTTTTCTGAATTCCCCTATTTGGCATAATTGTCTTATCACTATTAATAAAAAACCCTTATTTTGGGAAATCTTGGCGACAGAGAAATATAGTTTGGGTCAAGGATTTATTCTCCAATAATACTCCACTTTCTTTTTCACAATTCCAACTTCTATTTCATTGTCCCAATTCATTTATGCCTAAATATCTTCTTTTTATTAATATTATTCTTGATGTACTTTTTTCCTTGCCTTCCCCTTCTTCTTCTTCGGAATTAGTCTTTTCTTTGTCCTCTTTTCTTATCTCATATCCTAAGGCATCAAATATCTATAAACCTTTTCAGTCTCCTGTTTTGACGCGTCCTAAATCTAAAATTGAATCTCAATGGGAATTGGATTTGGGATGTACCTGGACTGTTTCCTTTTGGAATGAGGTGTGGCATCAATCTTATAAAATATCCAGATCAGCTTCTACCACACAGTCACTTTTCTTTCTTTATCACAGACTTTATTTTACCCCTTCTACTATAGCAAAATGTTCTGTATCCTGAACTCCAAGTTGCTGGTCCTGCGATAGCCCAAAGGGAGATCTTATGCATATCCTTTTTGAATTTCCTCCTACTGTCTCTTTTTGGAGAAAAGTTTGGCGTCAGCTTACCTGCATTTTTCATTTGCAATCCCAATTATCTCCGCTGGTGGGATTTTTAGATAGTCTCTCTGCTGACATTGTTTCAGATGATGATAATTTAAAATTGTTTGATCTCATGTTAGCTTTGGCCTTTCAACAAATTACTCTCAATTGGAAAAATTCATCCAATATTTCCTATAAAGCTTGGTGGAATAATGTTTGTCACTACCATAGATTAGATATTGCTTTTACCTCTTTATGCTGCCCTTCCATAAATAGAGATTTGTACTTGTTACCTTTGACTGATTATCTTAATGCTGTTGCTTGTAATTCTACTAATTGTACATTGTCTGAGAATTTTAAGCCACCATGAATTCTTTATTTTCTCTGCTCTTGAGTGAATTTTAACTTAGCTTACATTTATGCTTTTTTGAATATTACTTTTTTCTTTTATTTAACTGTTGAAGTTCCAATGCATTTTTCGCAGTGTAAATGGTCTTGTTCCGTTTTCATTGTTTCTTCCAAGCAAGCTTAGCACCATTATTTAGACCCGCCTTCCACCTGTGCATCATTTTAACATGAGGGGATAAATATGGAGCTATGGGGATAGAACCATTTTTTGGATTGGAACGCCTACCTTGCATCTCATTGACGCAAGGTAGGTTTACGCATCCAGAAAATGGTGCAAACTCCTATATTTTGATGTTAGATTCCAGATTACGACTTAACATCGGTCTGGCAGTGCTGGCGGTCCTAATCCACCAGGGCAGCGCTGCCCTGGGGATTAGGGCACCCTTCTCCGCCAGTGGTTTCATGGCGGTAGCACAGCCATGAAATGGCTGGTGGAAACAGGGTGCATTTGGCATGGGCAGTGCAGGGCCCCCACTTGCCAGCCCAGTCACAAGGTTCACTGTCTGCTTTGCAGAACGTGAATTTTGCGAGGGGTACTGGTGCACCCTACGCACTATAGCATTGCTGCTGGCTCTATTACGAGCCGGAGACAATGCTGTAGGCTGTTTCACGCTGGGCCAGAAGGCGGATACAGTGTTTCCGCCCGCTGACCCAGCGGGAAACTCAGAATGGCCCCGGCGGGGAGGCTGCCACACTGGCGGCAACCCACCCATCTGAACTTCGGCAGACGGGCTTTTTCGTCCGCCGAAATTGTAATGAGGGCCTATATGTCATCTGATACATATGAGTGGAACAACTCATTTAATGAAACAATGCTAGATAAAAGATTCTCTTACAAATACATAAAAGGGTTTTGACACAAATGCAGAGGCGGCAGAGAATATTAATGTTATAGTAGCAGACAACATTGAAAATGGTACACAGTCTCTGAACAATAATACCCCACCCGATGACGAATAGAAAATAATGTTTTAGATGTTTAAAGCCATGAAAAACATGTTAAATTCGTTATGCAGTGGTAACAGTTTTGAATACTTCACAAAGTTAGATACTTCAAATTGGCAGAATGCACATTGGCACAATGTAAAGAATCATAATGAATACTTCCTCAACTGACTTGAAGCTACCACAATTAAATTATAATATGGAAATGTTCTTGAAATTGTATGTGAAACTCCAGAAACTATAATTGCTTAGAATAGGTACAAAAATTGTAAACAAATATTGAGAGGTCTTCTTAACAGAACCCTTCTCAGATACAGATAAATGTGGCACAAATGTCAAAAAAAGGTTTGACAGATACATACCTTTCAAAACTTATTGGAGGCAAAAAAGAATATACATTTTGAATTCCGTAGCTCTCTTAGGATAAGGGTGTGGACTTTAAGACCAAGCGCCTGCCAAAGGAGAGTCAACATCTACTAAAAAATCAAAGTGATTTGGCAAAAATAATATCAAGTGCTCAAATGGAAGCTAGCAACTTTAAAGAACTAGGTTTAAATGAAATATATGAGCTACAAAAACAGCTACCCCTTATGTCAGAAATGAGTGAGGTAAACACTCCATGAGCATGAATGGAATCAGACCTGATACTCTAGGGCTGTGTTTCCTAGTTGGGTTCCACAGAACTCTAGGATCTGCAGGCCATCCTTAGGAGTTCCATTCCAGACATCATGGAATAATGAATAATAATCATGGAATAATGGAAGAATAATTAATGAACTACGAAAACTAATTGTGAAATACCACATCCCTAAATATCCCTCAAAATATTGAGAGAATCTTTTGTCCAGCAATTGTCAAATGGTGGCACTAAAGTTATATTGACAGTTACCTCTTTTTTGTATTGTTTTTAAGGCTATCTTCAGTTGAATTGTGTCTTTGTTCTTTTCTTATTTTTACGAAGCAACCTCATGGGTGGCGGCAGGAAAACATTAAAAGCAAACAAAGACATCATCAGCTGTCCATCAAAGAATAACTGTGAGAGTTTTGTAAAATATTTGTCTACTAATTCTACATTTGTGCAGAAGTAAACAAGCCTAAGAGTTACCCTAATAAGGAATTGCAAATTAGGAAATGCAAAACCATTTGCACCTATGGATCTTAAGGCCCATAGGAACTAATGGAGTCACATTCCTTAATTGCGATTCCCTAATAGTGATTGCGAGTCTTAAGGAATCGCTGTTAAGGAATCGCTATTTTGTTACATTCTATTTTGCATTTCCTAAATAGCAATTACCTAAAATTCGCTATTTAGGAAATGCAACATGGAACTTTGATACATCTGGCCCTAGGTTCTGCTGAGTGCCTCAGTAAATATTGAAATTGCATATGGTGGTATCTTGAGTGGAGATACCACTCCACTTGAATCTGGAGATGCCCTCAATGTGTATTGCTTTCAGAACATTCAGACACACCCAACCGCTAAATTTGACGGATTCTGTGCCACGTAGGGGTCCAAGTCATATTTCCACTGCTCTGCATCTCCTCAGGGTTGGCCCTTATTTCCTTTAGCACTGTGTTGATATGTAAAATCTATAACTGCTTTACATTACATTGTTTAACCCCACACTGCAGCACAATGGCAAGCCTATTCTAGTATTTCCCTAAAAATGACACTGTGAGCACTGGTTATCTTAAATATATAAGTCCTGATACTCCAATACTATGTTTCTTTAATATATAAGTCCTGATACTCTAATATTATGTTTCATTACATGATTGTGTATCAAATAAAATGATGTAATAAATAAATCTGAATAGATACTGATGCTTCTGTTTGTTTTCCAGGTGACTTACTCCTCTTGGTAGAGTGTGGTGACCACGTTTAGCTCCCTAACTTCTTCAGTTATTCCATTTTCTGCCCATTCAATTCACTCTACTATGTAACTTTGCCTCCCCTTTTAAGTGCGTATTACTGTGTATATTCTACACTTGTATACTAACTCATTAATTATCAACAGATCCTTCCTAGCATTCCATGTCTTGTATATATTAGATGCTAAATGACAGTGTCTTCACTTGTCATTAAAATATCAGTATTCATTAATACTGGATACTAAAAAAGATAGCAGGCCAGATTCACAAAGAAAGTGAGGAAATTAAGGGCGTAGACCTCCGTCTACACCTAGACATAATTGTGGACATTTCTGGAATTCACAAACATTCCAAGGAATACATCTGGAAATCTGCAACAGGTGCAGGTTTTTCGGGGTACCCCACTAAGGTCATGTGACTTTCATAGCCAGACACTATTCCCACTTTGCAAAATTCTCCATAGTGTAGAACTGTGCAGAGGAGGAATAGAATCCCATGTTCAAATACACATGGGGCGAATTCACAAATGTATTTTGGAGTAAGTAAAATACTGCTTTTGTAAAACTCTTTTGTGTACGCTTACATGCCTTTGTGAATTGACCCCAAAGTGGAAATATAATGGGAATACTCAAGGAATGTTGATATATAGAATTAATACGTTTAATAAAAATAGGCATGCACCCTCTTTGCACTTTTACTAATAGGGAGTTAGACAGCATTTACCTTTCTGAATAAGACCCAGTGGATTTAACTGTGTTTGATCTTGACTTACCTGGTATACACTTAACATATGTGCTGGAGCATATATTTTATTCAAATATTCTTGCATGAGCTTTTCTTTGATATACTAATGTATTAACTTGAATTATGTTCTTCTTTGTGTTACCTTGTGTTACATTGTTTGGGCTTAGTCACAATGGCTTTGGTTCTGGAACCAATGAAGGTATGGGAGCAAGATGGGACCATCAGGACCACCCAACCCTTTAAATTAGGAAGAAGATGAAGACAAACCTCTTTAAATACCACTACATCAGGATAGAGTAGCAATTACTTCTGCTCTCAGAAACCAGCTACCTACCCCATCACTTGTTGACTGTCTCCTGGCATTTGGCTCTGTACAATATTTCTGTGCTTTTTGCCTTGGTTCGGTGTACAGATACATACTGTTGGGGTGGTGGTGAGCATTAGGTCTGGTTTCGACAAACAGGTCTAAATGAGCGTTAAAGTGCTTTTGTCCTTTTATTGAGAAAGCAGTCCTTGTTGACTCCCCGGCCACCATTGCAATAGCCTTACAAGCCAAAAAGGTTGAACAAATCTACTGGCCTTTGCTTAATGCTGCCTTGGATCACTATAATCTGGGTAGCGTTTTCTCAGCACTGGTTTTGTACCCTTTGCAGAACCCACTGCTAGGATAAGGATTAACGGGGCTCTCTCTTCCCCCATTTCATTACTTCTCAGTATTTGTCAAGACTATCCATAATCTCCATTCCTATTTCTCTTGACTATAGATCCTCTGCTGGTGCTGATTAACGACTTTACAGACATTAGTGGCATCACTTTTAGCTCACACACATTCAAAACAGCTGCCTATGCGGATGGCATCCTTATTTTTTCTGAAAACCCTGACAACACTATTCCTAAAGTCTTTTATATAATCCAGTCTTTTGCAGAATTCACAGGATACTCACTGAATAGACACCAGACAGAGGTTATGTCTCAATGTTCATTGTCACTCTTCTTGTATTGGGCAATCAGAGCTTCACTGGCAGTCAAAAATGATTACGTATCTTGGCATATGTTTTTTTAAGGATCTGGCAGACTTAATATTTACTAACAAACAGATTTTTTTTTTGATAAAATCAAAGACCATTTATCTTCATGGTCATCTACATTTATATTCTGGTGGAAGAGACTCTAAAAGCAACGACCCTGCCACTTGTGAACGTCTTGGCCATGATGCCCCCCTAATTTCTTCTCTACTTTAGATAAATTAGTATCTAATTTCTTGTGGTCTAATAAAAAGCCTAGGATGAGTCTTAAGGAACTTAGACTTCTGTGTTCAACGGGAGGATGTGATTTGCAAAACTGATTTTGATGATCAATCAGCTTTCCTTGTGCTCCGGGGTGTGGGTTGGCTTGATACCTCAGGCATCATGGTGGTTCCTTGGCTTTTAATTGAACGCCATCTCATGTCTACATACTCTCTCTTTTCAGCTTTAATTATGAACTATTTAGCCTTGTCTCACTCTGCTCGCATCTTTTATGACAGAATTTGAGCTTTCAAACTTTTGTACAAGTCTTTTTCCCCTTGCTTATCTAAATCTTCAGCTTTAATCTTACGGAATAGCTCAAAACATCTACCACAATTTCATCCAACATAGGATCGGTTTGGGCGGCAAAGGGTATCAACATAGTATATGATCTGATGGAAGATGATCCTCCTCTCTCATTTGTTCTTTCACAAGTGTGGTATCTTGGATATAGTTGGATATACAAAGTTGGTAACTAGGATATATTAATTAGTGGAGAAAGAAAGAAGAATGTTATTGTGTTTAAGACTCTAGAATGTTCTGGGAGTCTTCAACAGATGAGGGATGCAGACAAGCTGTGCTGGTGGATGAGCTGTTTCTCCAAAAAAGAACTTACAAAACTGTTATTGATTCCTTCTTCATTACACTGACGACTAGCAGACGTATAAAGGAACCGCTCAACACAATTTTCTTTGGATTTATGCTGCTTGTTTTTGCCTATTCTCCTTGTGGATTGCCTGGCGTTTGGATTCTACAAACACTCTGCCGCAACTTCGATGGAAAATACTGATTATATTTGGAACACGAACTAAAAGTCAAGATCCCTTTGTGTCAATAGATAAGGGAAATTGATTATATTTAGAAAAAAATAACGCACTCGAGATTTCCCTCGCGTGTATACAATTACACGTTGCTTAGCAACTGAGCATCAAGCTGAGGACGCACTCGAGATTTCCCTCACGCCGATATAATTACGTGTTGCTTGGCAACTGAACCTCAAGCAGAGGACGCGCTCGAGATTTCCCTCGCTCGTATACAATTACATGTTGTTTAGCAACTGAGCATCAAGTTGAGGACGCGCTCGAGATTTCTCTCATGCCTATACAATTACATGTTGCTTGGCAACTGAACTTCAAGCAGAGGACGCGCTCGAGATTCCTCTCACGCTAATGCAACCATATGTTTCTTGGCAACTAAAACTCCAGCTAAAGACGTTCCCAGCATTTTACTCATTTTTCCTTATTCTTCCGATGCCTAGGAATGCACGTCCTTTTCATTCCTCCTTCTCATTTATTTAACACTCTTGGCAGTAAATACCAACTAATGAATAGTAATTGTAACTTTCCTAACTATGCAAAATGTCACACCACCACCCTTTTTTCTCACTTCTCCTGGGGAACCTCCTATCAGATGGAGCAAATGGAAGAAGACATTTTTGCACTATGCAAGGGTTTGTGGGACCAATCTTTCAAGTGAAAGGAAGTCATCTCTTTTGTTGCATTGTTTAGGTAGTGAAGGTCAAGAACTTTTTTAAAACCTTCCAGACATAGAAGATGAAGTTACAGACCTAAATGAATTTGAAATGTGTTTAAAAAAACTGGACCTGCACTATCTTCCAAAAATTGAACGGTATCATTTCAGAATGAGGGAACAAAAGTCAGAGGAGAGTGTAGAAGAATATATTACTTCATTAAGGAAATTGTCTTCCACTTGCAATTTTGATTCGACCTTGGAAGAACGAATTAGAGATCAGTTCATGTTACGATGTCGTGACAAAATTAGACAAGAGTTGTGGATCAAGGATAACCCGCCTTTAGATGAGGTGATATCTATCGCAAAAAGAGGTGAACACACTCTAGCCTGTGTGGAGAAGTTGGAAAAAAATAAGAATGTGTCTGTCAACAAAGTGTGTGTTGGAGCTGAAGAAAGTAGAAGTAAAGAAGATGACAAGAACAGAAACGCATACAATCCATCTTCTAGAACAGGATGTGGTGTGTGTTACAGATGTGGAAATTCTGGACATTTTGCATCATTTAAGTATTATCCTGCTTTAAATGCCTTGTGTAAAGTTTGCAATAAGAAAGGGCACTTTGCAAAATGTTGTAAATCACTGTTGGATTCCAAGCAAAATCTTGTTAAGACTGTCAATGATTGTATACTGTCTGTACCTAAATGTGGTCATAAGAGTCATCCTAAGTAACAAGTTACGGTGGATGGTATAAATGTTGAAATGTTGTTTGATTCAGGAGCTTGGTTGACCCTGATATCGAATGAAGTATTTGACAATCACTTTAGTCACAAAGTAGAATTACTAGATCCTGATGTGATTCCTGGAGCCTATGGAGGACAGACTATAGATTTGAAAGGATATTTTGAATCTGAAGTAACGTTCAAAAACAAGTCTGTGTGTGGTAAAGTCTCTGCTCCTGTGAAGGGAGACAGTGTTATCAGTTGGCCTCATCAGAAGGAGCTTGGGGTCATTCTTGACCCTAATTCTTCTACTCCTGTAATGCTCAAAGAAGAGTTTATGAGAGAACAATTGAGTGTGCATGAATTGAAGATTCTGGATCCACAACATGATTACTCACAACTAGAGAAATAATTTCCTATTCACTGGGGAATAAGGTGTCTGAGGGGGTATGTACATCTAATTAAACTGAGACAGGGTGTAACTCCAGTGATAGCCAAAGTTCGTCCAGTTCCTTTATTAGTGAGAGATTCCCTTGAAGCTGAAATTAAGAAATTCTGTGAGATGGAAGTAATTGAACCTGTGTGAAATTCGTCTATGTGTTGATTTGAGAGCCATCAATAAGTGCGTGATAAGTGATCATTTTACTCTGCCTAATATTTCGGAAATGGTTACTTTACTGCATGGAGTGAAGTTTTTCACCACCCTAGATTTGACAGCTGCTCATCACCAGATCAGAATACATCCTGACTCGAAAATTCTTACAACCTTTATCACTCCTTTTGGTACTTATCGTTATGCTGGGATGCCCTTTGGTTTGGTATCTGCCGCTGCTATCTTCCAACGTGTATGAGTTGTTTGCTTGGTATAAAATGTTTCTCGGATTATATAATGATTTATGGTGAGAACAGACTGACACATGCTGAAAGAGTTAAAGAGGTTTTGAGGAAATTGAAAGATAGTGGTTTGACTCTCAAACTGAACAAGTGCTCTTTTGGAATGAGTGAGATTGAGTACCTAGGTCATAAGGTCAATGGTGAAGTGATTTTTCCTAAAAATGAATTGGTTGAGAGTATAATGGAATTAAGTGCACCAGAGTCGAAAGAGGAATTGCTTTCGTTTTTGGGTATGGTGGAGTTTCATGCAAAGTTTTTACCAACTCTAGCAGCAAAGAGTGTTGAGGTGAAGAAACTTTGTTAAAAAAAAAACTGAGTTCATGTGGAGCAAGGAGTGTGATGTTGAGTTTTCAAACATCAAGCGAGATTTGAGTGGTGTTGAAACTCTGAATTGTTTTGATCCAAAGAAAAGTTGCTTTGTGATGATGGATGCTAGTGTTAAGGGCTTAGGGGCTGTACTGTTGCAGGAAGATGAAAAGGATTCTCATCGTAGGCCTGTCATATATATTTCAAGAACTTTACTAGAGAATTTGTCATCTACACTGATCACAAGCCCTTAGTAGAGGTTTTCACTAAGAAGGGTCTTGACGCGATTTCCATGCGCATCTGCAAATGGATTGTGGGGTTGCAGGATTTTTGTTTCAGTATGCATTATGTTCCAGGATCACACAATAATATTGTGGATTGTCTTTTGAGACTTAGATCGGCAGTGGAAGAGGTTTTGGAGGATGAGGATAGTGTGAAAGTCTGCAGCATCACGGATGGTTGCATACCTCATGATGATTGGGTCAGAGCTGTTGCTAATGGCCCTGTATTGCAACGGGTCAATTAAGCTTTCTTACATGGGTGGAAAATTGAGATGAAAAGGAATCAACACTTAGCCAGTTACTGGAGGATTAAAGATGAAGGGCCTGATTCCAACTTTGGAGGACGGTGTTAAACCGTCCCAAAAGTGACGGATATACCACCTACCGTATTACGAGTTCCATAGGATATAATGGACTCGTAATACGGTAGGTGGTATATCCACCACTTTTGGGCCGGTTTAACACCGTCCTCCAAAGTTGGAATCAGGCCCGAAATCTCTAATGATAATGGGATACTGTTACATGGTACTAGGCTTCTTGTACCTTTGGCACTAAGAGACAAAGGGGGTTATTACAACTTTGGAGGAGGTGTTAATCCGTCCCAAAAGTGACGGTAAAGTGACGGATATACCACCAGCCGTATTACGAGTCTATTATATCCTATGGAACTCGTAATACGGCTGGTGGTATTTCCGTCACATTTGGGACGGATTAACACCTCCTCCAAAGTTGTAACAACCAAAGTGATGAATCTAGGTCACGAAGGGCATTAAGGAATGTGCAAAATTAAGGCAAGAATTCGACTTAGTTACTGTAGGCCTGGTATTGATTTGATGATTGAGAGGCTAATCAGAGATTGTAGGGATTGTTGTCACAGTGACAAGATACTTAAAGTAAGAACTTTATGGTTGCTAAAGACCTTTCCTCCAAGCCATGGGACAATGTTGCTATTGAGATAATAGGACCGATACACTCTAAAGATGGTACAAACTTTCTTCTAACTGTGATTGATCAATTTTCCAGATGGGCGGAGATTGGATTTGTTAGTAGCCCAGAGACGAGTAGAATCATTGAGTTCCTAAGTGAAGTATTAAATCGGGAAGGTCTACACAAATCTATATTGACTAACAATGGCCCCCAGTTTGTGTCTTCTGTGATGGAGAACTTTTTGAGCACACATGGTATTCTTCACAGAAAGTGCTCACTGTATCACCCAGAAGGAAATGGTACTATTGAAAGGTTCAACAAGAGTGTTAAAGAATGTATCCAATTGGAATTGGGAGGGGGAGGAGTTGGAAGGAAGGTTTAAAAAAAAATCTGAAAGCCTACAGATTTTCTCCACATGTGACTACTGGAGAGGTTCCTTTTGAGATTTTCAGACGAAGGAAGCACAGCACACTTTTGTCTCCTGGTTGGTTGCACTGGGGTAAGAGTGATGAAGTGTCATGGAAACTGATGAGTGGGGGCAACGAGAGGGAAATAAAATGTGTGGAGAAAAGAAAAGCATATTATGATGTTCGCAAGGGTACAAAAAGTGTGCCCTTTGATAGAGATTTGGTTTTGATGGAGATTTGGTTTTGGTAAATCTAAGAGTGAATCTAAGTTCATGGGTCCTTTTAAAGTCCTCAAGCTTTTCCGCAATGCTGTGAAAGTGGAGGATGGAAGGGTTTGGAATCTTAATAGGGTTGTAAGTGTCAAAGGTTAGTATTACGGATATTGAATTTATTGTTTTCATTTCATTTTGTTCTTCTTTTCTATCTGCTTGCATTTTGTTACAATGTTTGTAACTAGGATATATTATTTAGTGGAGAAAGAAAGAAGAATGTTATTGCGTTTAAGACTCTAGAATGTTCTGGGAGTCTTCAACAGTTTAGTGATGCAAGCAAGCTGTGCTGGTGGATGAGCTGTTTCTCCAATAAAGACTGTTACTGATTCCTTCTTCATTACAGCAAGTCTACTACTCACTGTCTAATAAGACCTCTATAGCTTTTAAAAGATTAAAGCAAAGAATCCAAAACTTGGTACGTTAGCCCTCTTGAATTTTCTCCTCTTTACTCAACAATTGAGTAGAGGGGATCATGTAACTTAAAAAATATATGAAACTTTGCACAGCACTCTGGTTAACCATTCCTCACCTCTTAAAAAACAATGGTGGTCGTACTTACAGGAGTCAAATTTTTCCCCATTTCCCGATGATAGCTGGTCAAGCATTTCTTCAAATCTTCGTAATAATAAATAAATCCCAACCCTTTCTCAGACATGCTTCTACATTGCACATCTTCTCCATTGGACTCTGGCTAGAATGTTTAAGCTACATACATGATGGGCTTGGATTACTTACATTAGGAATATACATAAAAATCTATAATTTTTTCCAAGGACACCTGTCCCATCTCAATGGCTCTGGCATGCACTGGGCAGCTTTATGGCTGTAGCATACTGGACTCCTTACTACCACTCCATTATTTTTCGTCCTGCAGGAAGCGAAAAGGTTTGATCTGTGTTTTACACCACCATGGCGACTTTCCTTCTCATTCATTATTTCTTTATTTTTCATTTCTTACCTTTTGTTATACTCCTTCCTGTTCCCCCCTTTTTATTTTTATTATTGTAAGCATACCTTTGGGGACTACTATTCTTTGACCTTAATACCCTCCCTGTTACGTTTACATGACTGGTACATATAATATCAATAAAAGTGGTTGGTGTTCTTTCTCATTACTTGTGCATTTGAATAGCATCCCCTAATGTCACGATGATGTTGTTAACTTTATGATTTCTTTCGGATCTGAGAAACATCGATGGGCCCAATTCACAAAGGTAAACTTAGACCAAGGTGGTCATTCTGACCTCGGCGGTAAAAGGCGCCTACCGCCGGTCAGAAATCCTCCATAATCCCGCCGCGGTCGCGGAAACCCGCCACGGTCATTCTGACCCGCAGAAGGCAAACCTCCGAAAATCCGACCGCCACAACAGACCGCCAGACCAGCGGTCGGCGGAAAGGTGGAGGTGACCAAACCTCCACCGCCACGCCAACAGAAATACGCCCATGCCATTACGACCCACGAATCCACGCGGCGGTCTTTCAAACGCGGTATTCCATTGGCGGGACACACCGGCGCGGTCAGAATACACACAAACGAACAAAACTCACCCACATTGGACGATTTGAATCCCACACACCTGATACACATACACACACCACTCCCACACACACAATACAATATAAAACACCCACCCACATCACCCACAAACCCCTACGCTTAAACATTCGTAAAGAAGGCAAGAGCGAGACACCAGCATCCAAAACATAACAGCCACAGCCACTCAACACCATCACCCACACACTATCCACACACAAAACAACACACACCACCACACTCAACTCACTTAAATACACATACTCCACCCCACACATCATACACACCACCCCATGGCACCCCAAAGACAACCCCGCTTCACAGACGAAGAACTCAGGGTTATGGTGGAGGAAATCGTTCGTGTAGAGCCCCAGCTGTTCGGCACACAGATACAATACACCAGCATTGCCCGGAGGACGGAGCTATGGCAGAGGATTGTCGACAGGGTGAACGCAGTGGGACAGCACCCCAGAAATCGGGAAGACATCAGGAAGCGATGGAACGACCTACGGGGGAAGGTGCGTTCCATGGTATCCAGGCACAACATCGCCGTGCAGAAGACTGGCGGAGGACCCCCACCTCAACCCCCACAATTCACATCATGGGAGGAGGAAGTCTTGAACATCCTGCATCCTGACGGCCTCGCAGGAGTCGGCGGAGGAATGGATACTGGTAAGTTGAAGCTTCAATACTGCTTCCCCCCCACCTGCATGCCAAATCAGACCCCAACCCTCACCCCCATCCTCGAACCCCACCCTCACCCCCACCCCCATCCTCACCCCCACCCTCACCCCCACCACCATCCTCACCCCCACCACCATCCTCACCCCCACCACCATCCTCACCCCCACCCCCAGCACACCTATTCCCCGCCAATGTCTCACCATCACAACCCACACATCCCAAAACCTAGGCCTGCATGCGTCCACTAAGCATGGACACCCATCACCAAAGCATGCCCAATGCATATACACATCCCCCCCACAAGCCACCCTCACCAAAGCCCCCACACACGAATGCCAGCACTTGGGGACACGGGAACCCACAGATACACCCATATGCCACACATTGAAACTATAACCATACCTCTATACCCCTGCAGGACCCGACCGTCAACACACCGCGGCGGAGGGGCCAGAATTATCCACACCCCCCACCCAAGAGGCCGTCAGCGATGACAGCAGCTCTGTCGATCTGGACACCGATGACCAGCCCGGACCATCGGGGACCTCTGGACAGTCGGTTCCCCTCACACAGGCACAGGCCACTATAGACTCTAACCCCTCTGGGAACACCAGCACAGCTCCCACCCAGCGGGCCCATGCCTCTGTCTCCAGGGCGCGTCAATCTGCGGTGTGTCTACCACTACAGGGCACCCAGGATAACCCACCACCCCAACAACAACAGGGACCTGGGGGCAGTGGTAGTGGGCACACCGGCCAGGGGGCAGAGGCCCAGGGAAACAGGGCAACTCGGCGGGCAGCTGTGCGACAGGGGGGGGAGGAGAGGCCCAGGGAACCCACTCTCCACGAGGTCCTCACCACCATCATGGGAGCATACAACCGCTCCCAGGAGACGATGGCGACGGTACTGGCCCGGTTCCAGGAGATCCAGGTGCTGCAGGAGGAACACTATCGGGGGTACAGGGAGGACATCCGAGCCATCAACACCACCCTGGTTACCATGGTAGGGCTGCTGCAGGACCTCGTAAACAGCAGGGCGGACACTGAACAACACCCAAGGGCCCCTGCCACTAGCCTGGACCAAGAACAGCCATCCACCTCCGCCGGCGCTAGTGGACAGGAGGCCCCCGCACAGCAGCAGCCCACCAGACCCCCACCTCCTGCAGGAGAAGAACCACCCCGCAAGAGGGCCCTGAGATCTCGCAAGACAGAGTAGGATGTCAAGACCCCCGCCAGCAATGGATACCACCTGATGTCATCCCACTGTCCCACATTGTCACCCTGTCCATCCTCGAACTGCCCATGCTCCATCTCTCCACAGGCCTCTGGACAATGCACCTGTGTGACTGTTACTCTGGACTCTGCCATGGACATTCCTTCACCATAGCCCCCACCCACTTGAAACCACCCATCCCATTTTGAGCACTTCAATAAACACCTATTTTGCACCAAAATATCAGGAGTCTGGCTGTGATTTCAATAGATTGTAATTGACATGACAGTGCAAATATGTCCTTGTACATGGTGAAGTCAACAAACAGCTGCCACAAAGCTGTAGTCCATGGGGAAACGAAGCACAGGACTCGTAGTGGGGACCCCAGATCTGAAATAGGGAGGGAAAAGCCAAAACTCAGTCATCATACACTGGGGCAAATAGACAGGCAGCAGAGATGCTGCAGAGTAGTTAACATTTACTAAATTATCTTTGAAATGTTACCTGTGTCCTATTGGAAGTACTGTTCAATGATTCTGTCCCTGTTGTCTGTTTCAGCCCCGTCGTCTTCCTCCTCGTCACTCTCCTCAGGTTCCACCGCTGCCACAACACCACCGTCTCGACCATCCTCCTGCAGGAAAGGCACCTGGCGGCGCAAAGCCAGGTTGTGAAGCATGCAGCAGGCCACGATGATGTGACACACCTTCTTAGGTGAGTACATTAGGGATCCACCGGTCATATGCAGGCAGCGAAACCTGGCCTTTAGGAGGCCAAAGGTGCGTTCGATCACCCTCCTAGTACGCCCATGGGCCTCATTGTACCGTTCCTCTGCCCTGGTCCGGGGATTCCTCACTGGGGTCAGTAGCCACGACAGGTTGGGGTACCCAGAGTCCCCCACTAGCCATACACGGTGTCTCTGTAGCTGTTCCATCACGTAAGGGATGCTGCTATTCCTCAGGATGTAGGCGTCATGAACTGACCCTGGGAATTTGGCATTTACATGCGAGATGTACTGGTCAGCCAAACACACCACCTGGATGTTCATTGAATGGTAACTTTTTCTGTTCCTGTACACCTGCTCCCTGTCTCTTGGGGGAACCAAAGCCACATGGGTCCCATCAATGGCACCAATTACGTTGGGAATATGTCCAAGGGCGTAGAAATCACCCTTCACTGTAGCCAATTCGCCCACCTCAGGGAAAATGATGTAGTTCCTCACGGATTTCATCAGGGCAGACAACACTCTGGATAACACCTTTGAAAACATGGGCTGAGACATCCCGGAAGCAATTCCCACGGTTGTCTGAAATGACCCACTTGCCAAGAAATGGAGTACTGACATGACCTGCACCAGAGGGGGAATCCCTGTGGGTTGGCGGATGGGGGACATCAGGTCGGGCTCCAGCCGGGCACACAGTTCATGGATAGTGGCACGGTTAAGACGGTAGGTCAGGATAATGTGGCGTTCTTCCATTGTCGACAGGTCCACCAGCGGTCGGTACACGGGAGGATTCATCCGTCTCCTCGCCCAACCCAGCGGACGGTGCCTAGGAAGGACAACATGGAGCACACAGTCAAGCAACCCACAGGTACGTACTCACAGCTAGCACAGTATACGATTCTCTATGCAGTGAATGGCGTGTCTGAGTGGCTACGCAAGGCCTAGGCCTGTGTGACGCAGTTGAAATTGAGCCATGTGGGCCCTGGAAATGGCGGCTGCCTGACCTGTGAAGTGTGACAATGGGATGTGAGGTCAATGCGCTGGCGTGGCACACCGCGGCGGGCGGCGGGCGAAGACCGCGGCGCGAAGCCGCATTGGTTAACATTGAAGCCTATGGGTTTCAGGAGCCAATGGCGAAGGGCGCCGGCGGTGGCGGGACGCACCGCCGCGGTACGCACCGCCGCGGACGTGACCGCCATTTTCTATCTACTTATCCACTTGCGACTTGAACTTTCACAGTAGAGGACCTATACTGCAAGTGTTGCTGTGACCTCGGTCTGGAAGGGACAATGGCTGCTGCGACTGGGGAAAGGGCCCCTGCCTTCACTGGAGAGGAGTTGGAGAAACTTGTGGATGGGGTCCTCCCCCAGTATGCGCTACTCTACGGTCCTCCAGACCAACAAGTGAGTTTAATTCAATCTGGATTTGGGGCCACTGGCTGGCTTGGGGGCCTGGCGGGGATGGGGGGCATGTTGGGGCTGGCGGGGGGCCTGGCGGGGGGCCTGGCGGGGATGGGGGGCATGTTGGGGCTGGCGGGGGGCCTGGCGGGGATGGGGGGCATGTTGGGGCTGGCGGGGGGCCTGGCGGGGGGCCTGGCGGGGATGGGGGGCATGTTGGGCCTGGCGGGGGGCCTGGCGGGGATGGGGGGCATGTTGGGGCTGGCGGGGGGCCTGGCGGGGGGCCTGGCGGGGATGGGGGGCATGTTGGGGCTGGCGGGGGGCCTGGCGGGGGGCCTGGCGGGGATGGGGGGCATGTTGGGCCTGGCGGGGGGTCTGGCGGGGATGGGGGGCATGTTGGGCATGGCGGGGGGCCTGGCGGGGGGCCTGGCGGGGATGGGGGGCGTTGGGCCTGGCGGGGGGTCTGGCGGGGATGGGGGGCATGTTGGGCATGGCGGGGGGCCTGGCGGGGGGCCTGGCGGGGATGGGGGGCGTTGGGCCTGGCGGGGGGTCTGGCGGGGATGGGGGGCATGTTGGGCATGGCGGGGGGCCTGGCGGGGGGCCTGGCGGGGATGGGGGGCGTTGGGCCACTGGAAAGGAAAATGCTGAGTAACTTGAACGTGGTATTTCTCCCTCCCTGTACGTGTCACATAGGTCCGCGCCCATGAGAAGATCGGGATTTGGCGTGCCATCGCCAAGGAAGTCCGGGCCCTGGGGGTCCACCATCGACGGGGCACCCACTGCCGCAAGAGGTGGGAGGACATCCGCCGCGGGACCAAGAAGACCGCCGAGTCTCTGCTGGGGATGGCCTCCCAACGTAGGCGGGGTGCCTGCCGTCAACTGAGCCCCCTGATGTTCCGGATCCTGGCGGTGGCCTACCCTGATTTGGATGAGCGCGTGAGGGCAGCACAGCAGACACAAGGGGGTGAGTCCAAGCATTATCTACTCTGTTGTCGCGCAGTGGAGGTGTCTGGGTGGGGGAGGAGGGCTGTGGGTCCCCCTAGGCCAGGGCGATATCTGTAGGCTGGGCACCCCCGTAAGCCCCTGTGTCCCCAGCCACCCCCCTCAGTAGTTTGTCAGTACAGCCATCCCTGGGCCGTGTCATCCATGGGTGCAGTTGTCAACTCTAGGCGTGTAGGGCATGTTCCACGGAATGCGTAGCGGACCCCAAGTGCGCAACTTAGTGCAGGGGGCATCTGTGTCTGTCATGTCCGCTAACTGTACCGGAGATCCATGTAATCAATATCCCTTTATTTCTCTCTCCCCCCCCCTTTTTGTTTGTCTTTCTGTGCTTGTGTGCATCAGCATCATCAGGCGGAGGAGAAGTGGCATCGGGGCAGGAGGGAGCTGCATCTCACATGGCCCAGGAGGGCCATGCCACAGAGTCAGACTGGACCAGTGAGACGGAGGGCGAGGGGAGCTCCACGACGGGGACGACTGGAGCCTGCAGCGACACGGACACGTCCTCGGAAGGGGGCTCCCTTGCGGGGGTGGCACCATCCGTGCCCCCCGCCATTACAGGTACAGCCGCCACCCAGCGCACCATCTCCGCCCTCCCAGCAGCCCCTCAGCGTTCGCCCCGTGCCCGCTCTGCCAGGAAGCCGGGCATCTCCTTCGCCCCAGGCACCTCAGGCCCTGCCCCTGTTACCCCCGCTGCCCTCAGTGAGGAGGTCATTGACCTCCTCCGAACGCTCATTGTTGGGCAGACTACCCTTTTGAATGCCATCCAGGGGGTGGAGAGGGAGGTTCATCGCAGCAATGCGTACCTGGAGGGCATTCATTCGGGTCAGGCTGCCCATCAGCGATCGTTCCAGGCTCTGGCCTCAGCACTGACGGCAGCCATTGTCCCTGTCTCCTGCCTGCCTCTACTAACTCCCTCCTCCCAGTCTCCTGTTCCTCTGCCTGTCCCACCCACACCATCAGACCAGCCTGCACACACCTCAACACCCAAGAGAAGCTCATCCAAACATAAGCACCACAGATCACGCAGACATTCACACACGCAACATTCCGATGCAGACATGCCAACAGTCACTACCACCTCTGTGACCCCCACCTCCTCGTCTCCCTCCTCCCTCCCTGTGACGTCTACACTCACACCTCCATTCACCTCACCATCAGCCAGTGTTTCCATCACCAGCACACCCTCCACTCCAGTCCGCACACGTGCAGTCACCACCCCCACTGCCATTTACACGTCCCCTGTGTCCTCTCCCACTGTGTCTGTCACCCCCTCTTCCACACCACACAAACGCAGCCACCCACCCACCCAACAGCCATCCACCTCACGACAGCCTATCCCTCCTGCACCTGCACCCAAAGACAGCAAACGTGACTCACCTACAACCACATCCTCTCCCTCCACTCCCATTCCCACTGTACCTACCACTCTCCATTGTCCCAAGAAGCTCTTCCTCGCCACTACTAACTTCTTTCCTGACCCTGAGCCCCCCCCTCCTTCTCGTCGGGGTAAGAAGAGCACCTCAGCCACCACCAGCCCTGCAGCCCCCTTGACAAGGGTGCAGGGGTATTGGAGCCCGCCAGCCCGCATGTCTGGATCTTCGCCCAGCAGCAAGGGGACAGCCAGCCCACCCCCTGGGAAGAGGAGCAGAAGGCGGAAGGGGCGCCGCAGGAGCCCGCCTTCTACATCCCCCCCGGACACCACCCAGAGACAGTCACCAGCCACAGCTCCAAAGGGAGGAAAGGGCCACAGGCCGACGACTAAGGAGGGCAAGGGCAGCAAGTTGGAGAGGTCAGGCAGCAGGCCTGCTGCCCAGGAGGAGCCCACAACCCCCATAGCCGCTGCCCCGGGAGGAACCGGCACAGCTGCCCCGGGAGAGCCCACCAGCCCCATAGCCGCTGCCCAGGGAGGACCCAGCCCAGCTGGCCAGGAGGGCCCCACCACCCACAGCCCAGGTGGGCAGTGAAGGAGCACCATCCCCGCTGCCCAGGAGGGCACCACCAGGCATTTAGCAGTTGGCCATAGACCGTCCGCCGTCTCAAGAACCGCTGAACTGGGCCCTTCAAGGCAAGAACCGCTGAACTGGGCCCCGCCGTCTCAAGAACCGCTGAACTGGGCCCTTCAAGGCAAGAACCGCTGAACTGGGCCCTTCAAGGCAAGAACCGCTGAACTGGGCCCCGCCGTCTCAAGAACCGCTGAACTGGGCCCTTCAAGGCAAGAACCGCTGAACTGGGCCCCGCCGTCTCAAGAACCGCTGAACTGGGCCCCGCCGTCTCAAGAACCGCTGAACTGGGCCCTTCAAGGCAAGAACCGCTGAACTGGGCCCCGCCGTCTCAAGAACCGCTGAACTGGGCCCCGCCGTCTCAAGAACCGCTGAACTGGGCCCTTCAGGGCAAGAACCGCTGAACTGGGCCCCGCCGTCTCAAGAACCGCTGAACTGGGCCCCGCCGTCTCAAGAACCGCTGAACTGGGCCCTTCAGGGCAAGAACCGCTGAACTGGGCCCTTCAAGGCAAGAACCGCTGAACTGGGCCCCGCCGTCTCAAGAACCACTGAACTGGGCCCTTCAAGGCAAGAACCGCTGAACTGGGCCCTTCAAGGCAAGAACCGCTGAACTGGGCCCCGCCGTCTCAAGAACCGCTGAACTGGGCCCTTCAAGGCAAGAACCGCTGAACTGGGCCCTTCAAGGCAAGAACCGCTGAACTGGGCCCCGCCGTCTCAAGAACCGCTGAACTGGGCCCCGCCGTCTCAAGAACCGCTGAACTGGGCCCTTCAAGGCAAGAACCGCTGAACTGGGCCCCGCCGTCTCAAGAACCGCTGAACTGGGCCCCGCCGTCTCAAGAACCGCTGAACTGGGCCCTTCAGGGCAAGAACCGCTGAACTGGGCCCTTCAAGGCAAGAACCGCTGAACTGGGCCCCGCCGTCTCAAGAACCGCTGAACTGGGCCCTTCAGGGCAAGAACCGCTGAACTGGGCCCCGCCGTCTCAAGAACCGCTGAACTGGGCCCCGCCGTCTCAAGAACCGCTGAACTGGGCCCTTCAGGGCAAGAACCGCTGAACTGGGCCCTTCAAGGCAAGAACCGCTGAACTGGGCCCCGCCGTCTCAAGAACCGCTGAACTGGGCCCTTCAAGGCAAGAACCGCTGAACTGGGCCCTTCAAGGCAAGAACCGCTGAACTGGGCCCCGCCGTCTCAAGAACCGCTGAACTGGGCCCTTCAAGGCAAGAGCCGCTGAACTGGGCCCTTCAAGGCAAGAACCGCTGAACTGGGCCCCGCCGTCTCAAGAACCGCTGAACTGGGCCCCGCCGTCTCAAGAACCGCTGAACTGGGCCCTTCAAGGCAAGAACCGCTGAACTGGGCCCCGCCGTCTCAAGAACCGCTGAACTGGGCCCTTCAGGGCAAGAACCGCTGAACTGGGCCCTTCAAGGCAAGAACCGCTGAACTGGGCCCCGCCGTCTCAAGAACCGCTGAACTGGGCCCCGCCGTCTCAAGAACCGCTGAACTGGGCCCCGCCGTCTCAAGAACCGCTGAACTGGGCCCTTCAGGGCAAGAACCGCTGAACTGGGCCCTTCAAGGCAAGAACCGCTGAACTGGGCCCCGCCGTCTCAAGAACCGCTGAACTGGGCCCTTCAAGGCAAGAACCGCTGGCCCTTTGGCAGACGTGGCAGGGCAGGATCTATCTCGGGCAGGGCTGCAGGATGTCCTCTGGCCAACTTGCCTCCTCCAGTGGCAGTGGGGTCTGTTATGGACTGTATGGACTGTGGCTTTGCTCTCCCCAGGATGGCCCAGTGGGCAGGCCACCCACTGTATGGACTGTATGGACTGTGGCTTTGCTCTCCCCAGGATGGCCCAGTGGGCAGGCCACCCACTGTATGGACTGTATGGACTGTGGCTTTGCTCTCCCCAGGATGGCCCAGTGGGCAGGCCACCCACTGTATGGACTGTATGGACTGTGGCTTTGCTCTCCCCAGGATGGCCCAGTGGGCAGGCCACCCACTGTATGGACTGTATGGACTGTGGCTTTGCTCTCCCCAGGATGGCCCAGTGGGCAGGCCACCCACTGTATGGACTGTTTGGACTGTGGCTTTGCTCTCCCCAGGATGGCCCAGTGGGCAGGCCACCCACTGTATGGACTGTATGGACTGTGGCTTTGCTCTCCCCAGGATGGCCCAGTGGGCAGGCCACCCACTGTATGGACTGTATGGACTGTGGCTTTGCTCTCCCCAGGATGGCCCAGTGGGCAGGCCACCCACTGTATGGACTGTATGGACTGTGGCTTTGCTCTCCCCAGGATGGCCCAGTGGGCAGGCCACCCACTGTATGGACTGTATGGACTGTGGCTTTGCTCTCCCCAGGATGGCCCAGTGGGCAGGCCACCCACTGTATGGACTGTATGGACTGTGGCTTTGCTCTCCCCAGGATGGCCCAGTGGGCAGGCCACCCACTGTATGGACTGTTTGGACTGTGGCTTTGCTCTCCCCAGGATGGCCCAGTGGGCAGGCCACCCACTGTATGGACTGTATGGACTGTGGCTTTGCTCTTCCCAGGATGGCCCAGTGGTCATGGAGTCCCCTCGTGGATCTGGCGTCGTGTACTCAAGTGGCTGAGGTGCCCCCCCTTCCCTTCCCCCTGAGGTGCCTGTCCTATTTTCTTTCTGATGCCCCTGCAGTGTTCTCTCCGTGGAGTTCTTGTCGTGGGACTGGGCCTTGCCCCTTTGCACAGGACCCCTGTGATCCACGGACAGTGGTTGGACTACATTTAGTAGCTGTATATATTTTGTACATAGTTTATTTATTTTTTGGGATTAATGGCGTACATATTTCAATATATCTGCCCGTTTATGATCTCTTCTTTTGGTCTTTGCATTATTTCGGAGGGGGGTGGTTTGTGGGTTGTGACAGTGATCTGTGGGAATGCATTGATGTGTGTGTTGTAGTGGGTGTGGGTGGGTGTGTGCCGGTAATCTTTTCCCTCCCCTGTGTCGTAGGTGCAGTACTCACCGATGTCTTCTGCGCCGCCGGGCGTGCTCCTGGTATATGAGGAGGAATAGGAGTGCGGGGATGACCTGTAACTCTGGCTCCATACTGCCGGAATCTCGCGTGGAGTGCGTAGAGGTGAGCGTTTTCCCGTTCGTAGTCTGTTTCCGCCGTGTTCTTATCGGCGGTGCTCCCGCCCCGGAAAAGGTGGCAGATTGGTGGGTCGTAATAGGGTGGGCGGTACTTTGTCTGCCGCCGGGCTGTTGGCGGGAACCGCCGTGCTGTTTGTTTGTACCGCTGTGGCGGTCGGAGTGTTAAGTTGGCGGGCTGTGTTGGCGGTTCCCGCCAGGGTCAGAATTGCATATTTTAGACCGCCGGCCTGTTGGCGGCTTGGCCGCCGCTTTATCACCGACCGCCAGGGTCAGAATGAGGGCCCAAATGTCTAAGTTTAGACCAAAAGTCAAAACATAGACCAAAAGTCTAACTTTACTCTAAGTAAAGGTCTAACTTTACTTAGTAAACTTAGAATTTAGGTCTAAACTTACACTTTTGGTCTACCTTTGTGAATTGGGCCCATTATCTTTGGTTCGATTTCTTGCACACATATCCGACTGGTTGTTTTTGTTGCCCTATAACGTATGTGGCATTCTCATACTTGCTTGGGTTCCTTGATATTCATTGTGTGTATTGTGTCTTTCTTTGAAAATCGATAAAATATTTGAAATAAAAATGACATACACGCTCATACACAAAGGAGCCAGCTCAAGTAAGTAAAACCTCAAACTCTCCACCTGCTTGGCTCCTATGGATTAACATTTCCATTTATTTTTCTCCAGCCTTACATCTACTTTTTTACATCTACTTAAAATTAAATAAAATAAATGTTCAATATTATTATTATTCCTATTAACTTTTTATCATTACTGTTATTCTTATTATTAACAATAATATTAACAATAAAAGTAGTGGAACATATAATATATAATACATAATCTAATAAAGGTGTTTGTAGCAGCAATATTAACATTACTAATATTATTTTTTTAATCATATTAGAAGTAGTCGTAGTAGTAAGATTTGTATTATTATTAGTACTAGCATTGCTGACAATTATTATTATTATTATAATAATTATTATTATTATTGTCATCTCACATATTGCTTTTCAAATACTTGCCTGGCTGTGTCCTATAGATCACTCGCAGAGGCTGCTTTGTGTGGAACCACGCAGCACAAGATAATCTACATGGACCCACCGGATCTGTAAAGAAGAAATTATAAACATTCTGAAATCATATCTAGTTTGAGATGTTTTTTTTCTAAGCATGAGCCTTCATGTGCCTTTCTGGTAAGGATGTAGAGGGTGAGAGTCGGGGTTGGAGTGTTGAGCGTGTGTGTCCCTGTGTTTTTGCCTCCCCCCTTCCATATGTCGTAGGTGCAGTACTAACCGTGGTCTTCGCCGCCGGCGTTGATGCTCCTCGTAGAAGAGCAGGAAGACTAGCGCTGGGAGAATATGAAGTTCCGGCTCCATGGTGCCCTGCTTCCTCGTGGAGTGTGTAGAGGTGAGCGTTTTCCCTTCGATACATCTATACTTATCTTATGGGCTAGTGGTGCTTTCCATGGCTGTCTTTGCCCTGTGCAGCGGTCCTTGGCCTGTTCAGCGGTGCTTGAGTTGCCAGTGTCTGACCTTTTCAGCGGCGCTTGCCATGGAGGTCTTTGCCGTGTGCCGCGGTCCTTGGCCTGTTCAGCGGTGCTTGAGTTGCCAGTGTCTGACCTGTTCAGCGGTGCTTGCCATGGCGGTCTTTGCCCTGTGCAGCGGTCCTTGGCCTGTTCAGCGGTGCTTGAGTTGCCAGTGTCTGACCTGTTCAGCGGTGCTTGCCATGGCGGTCTTTGCCCTGTGCAGCGGTCCTTGGCCTGTTCAGCGGTGCTTGAGTTGCCAGTGTCTGACCTGTTCAGCGGTGCTTGCCATGGCGGTCTTTGCCCTGTGCAGCAGTCCTTGGCCTGTTCAGCGGTGCTTGAGTTGCCAGTTTCTGACCTGTTCAGCGGTCCTTGCCATGGTGGTCCGTCATTGCCCAGCTGGGCTGTGGCTGGCGGTCCTTCATGGTCAGCTGGGCTGTGGCTTGTGGGGCCCTCCTGGCCAGCTGGGCTGTTGCTTGCAGGGCCCTCCTGGCCAGTGACGATAGGGCTGGCGGTGGCCTCCTGGGCAGTGACGATGGGGCTGGCGTGGCCTCCTGGGCAGTGACGATGGGGCTGGCGGTGGCCTCCTGGGCAGTGACGATGGGGCTGGCGGTGGCCTCCTGGGCAGCGGGGATGATGGCGGTCTTCTCCGCCGTGCTGCTCTTCCCAGACTTTGGAGATTTCTTCTGCCCCTTCCCCACCTTGGGAGGAGTCACAGCTGAGTACACACTCCCCCCGGGACCCCTGTGAGCGGCTTGGCTGGCTGGAGTCTTCCCCCTCTCCCACTGGGCACTGTCCAACTTCTGGTGCTTCACAGGGGGGGGGGACTGGCTGTGCTGTGGCTCCGTGCCACACTGGCTGCCCTGGTGGCCGGTGCACTCCACATACCTGTAACAACAGGCACCACTGGTCCCGGAGATTTTTAGGCTTGGCTGAGGTGCTGGTAAGGGACCTATGAGTTGGACGGGGGGTGGTGGGAAATAGGTTAAGGTGGGACAGGAAAAGTTGTTTGGACACACTGGGATGGGTAGCTGGAGGGGGTTTGGGAGTGGAGGAAGAGGTGGTGGTTGTAGGAGGTGTAACTTTTGTGGATTTGGGTGCAGGTGCATGGGCTGGAGGCTGTCGTGAGGTGGATGGCTGTTGGGTGGGTGTGTGCCTGCGTTTGTGTATCTTCGGAGGGGGCGTCACAGACACTGGGAGAGGACACAGGGGACGTGTAAATAGTAGTGGGGGTGGTGAGTGCACGTGAGCGGGGTGTGGTGGTGGGTGTGCTGGTGCGGGACGTAGTGGCTGCAGTGGTAGTGCATGCAGGTGTGAGTGTAGATGAGACTGGGAGGGAGGGGGGAGACGACGAGGAGGGGGACACAGTGGAGGCAGTGGATGTTGGTGTGTCTGTACATGTGTGATGCTTGCGTGAGTGCCTGTGGGATGTGTGGTGCTTATGTTTGCCTAAGCTTCCTTTGTGTGGTGAGGTGTGTGCAGGCTGGTCTGATGGTGTGCTTGGGATAGGCAGAGGTACAGGGAATTGGGTCGGATGGGGGAAATTGGAGGGGGTGGCTAGACACAGGGACAATGGCTGCCATCAGTGCTGAGGCCAGAGTCTGAACGGTTCGATGAAGAGCAGCCTGACTAGAATGAATGCCCTCCAGGAATGCATTTGTGTGTTGCAACTCCCTTTCTACACCCTGGATGGCATTCAAAATGGTAAACTGCCCAACAGTGAGGGACCTGAGGAGGTCAATTGTCTCCTCACTGAGGGCAGCAGAGGTGACAGGGGCAGGGGCTGAGGTGCCTGGGGCGAAGGTGATGCCCACCCTCCTGGGTGAGCGGGCACGGGGCGAAGGCAGAGGGGATGCTGGGAGCGCGGTGCTGGTAGGGGGGGGGGCGGCTGTACCTGTAGAAGTGGGGGGCACAGATGTTGCCACCACCACAAGGGAGCTCCCATCGGAGGATGAGTCCGTGTCGCTGGTTGCAGATCCTGTGACCGCCGTGGTGCTCCCCTCGCCCTCCGTCCCACTGGTGTATTCTGAGTCCGTAGTGTGGGCCTCCATGCCCATGTGGGACGCAGCTCCCTCGTGCTCGGGTGCCACTGTACCTCCGCCTGATGATGCTAATGCACACAAGAAGAGGAAGACCACAAAAAGGGGGGGGGCGACAGAAGAAAGACAGGTTGAGTGCATGACTTACCGCTACCGTTGGCGGACAATACAGACACAGCAGCCCCCTGCACTACGTCGCGCTGTTGGGCTCTACAGTGCAGTTCCTGGGAAATGGCCTATAAGGCTATGGATGACATCTGCACACATAGATGACACAGGGGCATGAATATCTGTACTTGGCACTCTACAGAGGTGGGCTGGGGGGCCACAGGGCCATGCCTTACGAATGGGTTTAGCCTACGTAACTCACCCTGGCATAGCGGAACCCACAGCGATCCTCCCCCACCCAGACACCTTCACTGCACGCAAAGTCCTCTGAATGATAGTGTACTCACCCCCTTGTGTCTGCTGTGATGCCCTCAAGCGCCCATCCAACTGCGGGTAGGCCACCGGCAGGATCCGGAACATCAGGGGGGTCATGGTTTGACGGGCACCCCTACCACGTTGGGAGGCCATCCCCAGCTGAGCCTCCGCCGTCTTCTTGCTCCAGCGGCGAATGTCCTCCCATCTTTTCCGGCAGTGGGTGCTCCGTCTGTGGTGGACCCCCAGGGTCCGGACGTCCTTGGCGATGGCAAGCCAAATATCCTTCTTCTGGTGGGCACTGACCTACATGAAATGTACAGGGGAAGAAGAAAAGTCATTACCAACTGCACCGTCAAAGTGAGTGTCCAACATCCCTACCCTTGCCTTGTGGCACATGTATTCACAGTCTTTCATGCACGCAGAAATGTGCCCCCTTCCTTCTTACAACCAGCCCTCTCCACACAGGCATAGCCCATACAACATGCTCCCTGTGTACTTACCTGTTGGTCTGGAGGACCGTAGAGTAGCGTGTACTGGGGGAGGACCCCGTCAACGAGCTTCTCCAACTCCTCTGCAGTGAAGGCAGGGGCCCTTTCCCCAGACGCACGAGCCATTGTCTCTTCCAGACCGAGGTCACAGCAGCACTTGCAGTGTAGGTCCTCTCCTGTCGAAAATCAGGTATCGAGTGATTCAACAGTTAGAAAATGGCGGTCACATCCGCGGCAGTCACATCCGCGGCAGTGCGTACCATCACCGCTGGCGTACATCGTCATTGGCTGCTGGGACCCATAGGGTCCAATGTTAACCAATGCAGCTTTGCGCCGCTGTCTTGGACCGCCTACCGCGACGGTGTACAATGCCAGCGCAGTTACCTCACATCCCATTGTCCCACTTTACAGGTCAGGCAGCCGCCATTTCAGGGGCCCAAATGGCCTAATTACCAACTGCGTCACACATACCTAGGCCTAGTCTCACAACACACATACAGGCCACATTTTGTGTATGAATGGTGTTCTGTGTAGACTGTGGGTACATACCTCTGAGTTGTTTGACTCTGTGGTCGCTGTTGTCCTTCATAGGCATCGTCTGCTGGGACATGTGAGGAGATGGTAGCATCCTCCGGTGTACCGACCGCTGTTGGACCTGTCGACAATGGAGGAAAGAAGTTTGATCATCACCTACAGGTTTGACCGTGCCACAATCCAGGAACTGTGTACACAGTTGGAGCCTGACCTGATGTCAGCAATCCGCCATCCCACAGGAATCCCCCCTCAAGTGCAGGTGCTATCAGTGCTCCATTTCCTTGCAAGTGGGTCGTTTCAAACAACTGTGGCCATGGCATCAGGGATGTCCCAGCCTATGTTTTCCAACGTGTTGTCCAGAGTGTTGTCTGCCCTGCTGAAACACATGAGGAGCTACATCGTTTTCCCTCAGGTGGAGGACTTGCCTACAGTGAAAGGTGACTTCTATGCCATTGGACATATCCCCAACATCATAGGTGCCATTGATGGGACCCATGTAGCTTTGGTTCCCCCCCCCACAGGAGTGAACAGGTGTACAGGAACCGGAAGAGTTATCATTCCATGAATGTACAGATGGTATGTTTGGCAGACCAGTACATCTCCCAGGTAAATGCTATGTTCCCTGGCTCTGTGCATGACGCCTACATCCTGCGGAATAGCGGCATCCCTTATGTGATGGGTCAACTCCAGAGGCACCGTGTGTGGCTATTAGGGGACTCTGGTTACCCCAACCTGTCATGGCTACTGACCCCAGTGAGGAATCCCAGGACCAGGGCAGAGGAACGCTACAATGAGGCCCATGGGCGGACTAGGAGGGTGATCGAGCGGACCTTCGGCCTCCTGAAGGCCGGATTCAGGTGCCTCCATATGACAGGTGGGTCCCTATTCTACTCACCAAAGAAGGTGTGCCAGATCATCGTGGCCTGCTGTATGCTTCACAGCTTGGCTTTGCGATGACAGGTGCCTTTTCTGCAGGAGGATGGTCCAGATGGCGGTGTTGTGGCAGCTGTGGAGCCTGTGGACAGTGATGAGGAGGAAGCAGTGGAGAAGTGTGGCTCAATGGTTAGAGCAGCAGACCCTGATGCAGAAATCTGGCCTGGGACCAGGGTTCAGTTCCCGCCTTGACGGGTCTTGGGCTCAATTTCCTCAGACCTGACAATTCTTGCATCGGTGCCTAATCTAATTCATGGGTCCCACTCTGTAACTCTGGGCAATAGCTTGCTTAATCTCCATAACAGCGCTGGGATGCCTAGCTTCACCTTGGAGGTTGCCCAGGAGTGGGCACCTCACAGGGAAAAGCCAGGAGGGGTTCCAGAGTGGTATGCGTACAGTGCCTTGAGACCCTAACAGGTGAGTAGTGTGCTATACAAGTACAAAGTTTACAGGAAGAAGACATTGACAACAGGGACTCAGTCATCCAGCAATATTTCCAGTGACACACAGGTGAGAATACATTCCTGCCTACTTCAAGTACTTTTACACTTCTATCTCTATCCTGTCTGTCGATTTCACCCAGTGTATGGTCACTGAGTTGTCATTTTCCCTTACGGTTTCACAGGTGTGGTTTCCAACGTGTGTCATCTGCTTAGATTCCTCATGGACTAGAGCTGTCTGACATTGGTATGTTGACATTACTATTTCCTGGAACTTTTGTCACTGTAATTGCAATAACACTATTTCTAAATCACAGACAGACTCCAGATCTTTTGGTGCTTTAGGTGTGTTTAGTTACATACAAAATATTGGTGGGGGAGTTAAATGGTGAGGGGTGATGGCGGAGGAGTGTCCATGGCAGAGTCCAGTCTATTAGTCTCACAGGTGCATTGCCCATATGGGCTTAGGAAGTGGAGCTGGGGCAGTTCCAATATGGACAGGGTGTCAAAGTGGGACAGTGGTTTGACAATCAGGGTGGTCTCATTTCTTGGTGGGGGTCTCAGCATCGTGCTCTGTCTTGTTCCTGGATCTCAGGGACGGCTTGCGGGTGGTTCTCCATCTGCAGGGGTGGGGTGCTGGTGTGGTGGTGATGTGGCGGTGCCTCCTGTCCACTAGCGCCGGCGAAGGTGGTGGGCAGTTCATCGTCTATGCTAGTGTCAGGGGCCCCTTGGAGTGCCACAGTGTCCCTCCTGGTGTTAAGTATTTCCTTCAGCACCCCTATGATGGTGCCCAGGGCGGAGCTGATGGTTCTGAGTTCCTCCCTGAACCCCAAATACTGTTCCTCCTGCATGCGCTGGGTCTCCTGAAACTTGGCCAGGACCGTTGCCATCATCTCCTGGGAGTGGTGGTATGCTCCCATGATGGAGGAGAGGGCCTCGTGGAGAGTGGGTTGTGTGATGATGTTTTAGGGGGTTGTATGGGTATATGCAGTGGGCATGCTTTAGTGATGGTGTCCATGCTTTGTTGTTGCATGCAGGGCTTGGTGTTGGGATGTGTGGTTTGTGATATTAGTACATTTGTGAGGAGTTGGAGTGATAGGGGAGAGGGTGAGGGTGGGGGTCTGTGATAGCATGTAGGTAGCGTGGGGGATATGGTAGTTAAAGGTTTGACTTACCATTCCTCCACCGACTCCTGCGAGGCCCTCAGGATGCAGAATCGCCAAGACCTACTCCTCCCATGATGTTAGTTGTGGGGGAGGAGGTGGGGGTCCGCTGCCAGTCCGCTGTACCGCCAGGTGGTGTCTGGAGACCACGGAACGCACCTTCCCCCGTAGGTCGTTCCACCTCTTCCTGATGTCGTCCCGATTTCTTGGGTGTTGTCCCACTGCGTTGACCCTGTCGACTATTCTTCGCCATAGATCCATCTTCCTTGCAATTGATGTGTGCTGCACCTGTGCTCCAAATAGCTGTGGCTCAACCCGGACAATTTCCTCGCCCATGACCCTGAGCTCCTCTTCTGAGAACCTGGGGTGTCTTTGCCGTGCCATGGGGTGGTGTAAGTGATGTGTGGGGTGGTGTGTGTGGTGATAAGTGTGGTGATATATAGTGGTGTGTTGTGTGAGGTGTGTGGAAGTTGTGTGGGTGATGGTGTTGAGTGCCTGTGGATGCTAGTTTGTGGATGGTGGTGTCTCCCTCTGGCTTTCTCTCTGTGATTTTTGTCGTAGGGGTTTGTAGGTGATGTGGGTGTGTGTTTTATATTGTATTGGGTGTGTGGGAGTGGTGTGTGTATGTGTATCAGGTGTGTGTATTTTGAATTGTCCAATGTGGCTGTGTTTTGTTACAAGTGTGTGTATTTTGAGCGCGGCGGTGTGTACCGCCAATGGAATACCGCGGTTGAAAGACCGCTGCGTGGATTTGTGTGTCATGATAGTGTGGGCGTATTTCTGTTGGCGTGACGGTGGAGGCTTTGTTTTCGCCAGTTTATCACTGACCTTTGGTGTGGCGGACTTGTGTGGGTGTCTGATTTTTGTCGGATTTCGAGATGTGGGTCATAATAGCTGTGGCGGAATTCCGCGGCGGTGTGTTGGCGGTCTTTTGCACAGCGGTAAGCGGCTTTTACCGCCAATGTTGTAATGACCCCCAATGTTTTTTTGAGCCCTCTTTTTCTCTGCCCCCGCTTGACGGACCACTCCGAAACTGTCCATGCACACCAAAAATCATAAGGCCACTTTTTGTGCAAAATTTCATGAAGGTTCATCAAACGGTGCCGAAGATATGGGCACATCAAAAAACGATTTTTCTATGGAAACATGGTCCTAACTATAACTACCTACTGGCAACCACATGTAGGTTTAAAGGTTTTATATATATATATTTATTTATATATGTATATATAGATATATATATCCTGGGAGACTACTTCAGATGCAGAAATCTAAATGGTATGACAAATAATAACGGCACACATCTGGTTTGGGAATGTCCTCCTTTTTATTATTTGTGTAGTTCCAAGGTGAATGCTTAATTAAGTAATCGTTGGGTTCGTACCTGTGGTACACAGTTTATGGCTATCCTTTTTAATGTCAAGCCACAGGAAAAAGAAGATGCTTGATTCTGCTCATTGTAGTAGTCAAGAATATGATTAATATATCTTGGATAAGGGGGTAACCACTAAAGTGTAACCAATTGATGTGTTATTCTGCGGTGATGCTGACAACACATTTTGCACCCTGATTGTATTATCCTCATTTACACTTAAAGGTATCTATGTAGCTTTTAAAAGACATATTAGAAAATATTCCCAAAAGTGTTAGATTAATACTCAGGCTCTCCAGGTCTGTGTAGAATATATACAATAGATACTATCTGTAGCATCTTCCCGAGCCTGGGAGCATGCAAAGAGCCATGCCACACACAAAGCTCTGTAGCAGACTTCCTAATTCCTCAGGGTACGATCACACACTGCACTCTAATTACGTCATAACCACATCTTAAGATCTCCCTGCAAGCTAAGTAATTCCTCTTTTTAGTTTGCCTAGAACCGCGAGGGTCCTCTCACAACACTACATCTCCTTCCTTGTTAAATAAAAAGTACAAACAAGTTACATTAGATTTCTTCAATAAGTCATCAGGACTCTCCCACTAGTCAGCCATATCGAGTGGTATGAAGTAGTTGAGATTCACGCTAGTTATGCGCTGAAGGTTCTAGTTCAGATGCTCATCTGGACTGTTAGGCGGGGTTGCCTCATTCATGATTGCAGGAGCTGACGGGCATCGAGGTAGGTGCTTAAAATGTGACAAGTCCTGTGTGATGGACTGTCCGGGACAATGTGCTGTCACTGTGTGTCCTTTGCACATCACCACCCTCAGAAGATCGACAGCAAACGGAGTGTCTGTTTTCCACTTTTGTTTCTCTTTTAACAGGAGCCAGTCATCTTCATGAAAGGCTGTTTCCTGAGCTTGTCCACGCCTGTTGTCATGCTTTCATTTTGCACTTTCAAGAAGTGTCCGTGACATGAACCTTATCAGCATTCAGAGGTCAATCCCTTGTCCACTGTGGCAGTTTGTTTCCAATGCCTTTCCCGAATATCAAGGTAGTAGGACTCTCACCTGTCATGGAGTGAGGTGTTGAACTATAGGCTTGAAGGGCTCGACACAGGCCCTGATTCCCCCAGCGATACTCATTGAATGAGATGATGTCTGTATTCTAAGGGCCCTAAGGAATCAACTGCAACTGTTTCCAAAACCTGTGCAAGAAGGTCAGTCCTTGACAATGGATGCTGCATCACTTTTGGGAACAGGCATTTGCAAAGATGGCATTATCTTAGTTCCCTCTCAAGTCTCTCGTCTAAGCGTGGGAACAACATTTGGTCACTTAGGGCTCTTTTGGTGGCTACAATGCCACAATGCCCTAAATGGGCTAGTTCAATGACTTGCTGTCTTAGGCTCCCAGGTGTGACAATTCTTGTACCTTTCAATAAAACACATTCCTTGGTTACGAACAGTTCATTTTGTACATTTTTGAATTTTTTAAATTTAACATCGTCAGCAAAAGGTTGAGTATTCTCTTCCATGACTGAGTTGAAATGATGAACTTGAGGACAAGCATTTTCTTATCAGTATTAGTAGCATCAATAATCTGTTCAGTGGACAGGGCTGTTGGCATGCTGGACCTCACAATGAAGTTAATGGATGTTGCACTGTGGCGATGTAGTGGTACTCATGAAATGTAATCAGCAGGGTTCTGATCTTTAACAACCTTGTGCACAAAAGCACAGTCATACTCTTGCAGTCACAACCCCCACCTCTCAATGTGAGGGGGCATCTTGGCTTTCAGGTTTTCAAAAATAGTGAGCAGCGCTTGGTAGTCTGTAATGATAGTGAAACGTTTTCCATATAGAAACACATGAAAGTGTGCGCAGGCCCACACTACAACCAAACTCTCCTTCTTCGGCTGGCAATAGGAGCGTTCTGTGTCAGATAGGCTTTGACTGGAATAGGCCACAATGTGTCTCTGAGCATTCGGATGACCATTATGTTGAATACGGGTTTCCCCCAGCCCCTCAGGGCTCGCATCTACTGTGATCTCAATATGTAACTTTGGGTCAAAGTAGGCCAAAATAGGTCATCTCATTTGCATTCTCAACTATATGTTTTATTGAAGCTTTGATCACATTCAGCAGACCACTGGAAAGAAATATTTTGTTTTGTCAAGTCTTTTAATAGGGCACTCACTGTCTGGGTCAGGAGTCATTCCCCCATCAGAGAATGTGGACCCAAAGAACTTAAGTTTTGGTCTTGTGAAACTCACACTGTGCTGCGTTCAGAGTGAGACCAGCATCAGCAAGTAACTTGCAGACTTGTGTAAAGGCTTTGTTGTGCTCTTCTTGCGTTGCACCAAATACCAGTATGACTATAATTAAAAGCATGTGTGACAGGTTGAATTATTCAACGTATAACATTCTGTTATATTTCTGCAGCCGGCAACACTCCAAAACTCAACCTTTTGTATCTGAATAAAGCAACGTGAGTTGAAAAAGTATTGATGTGCTTGCAATTTCTCTTCCAACTCGATTTGATGGTTTCCCTTGTTCAAGTCAAGACTGGAGAAGAGTTTGGCACCTTTCAAGTTGCATTATTATGTCGCTATGTATGGACCAGGATGCCTTTCTCTCTTGATTGCTTTGTTAGCTTGGTGCATATCAACACAGACACACACTGCACCTCCACTGTCTGTTTTCGGCACCACCACCATGGCCGAAACCCATGGTGTAGGACCAGTTGAGCGATCAATGATGTCATGCTTGAACAGCGTTTCTAATTCTTTTGCAACAGCTTCTTGCAAGTGAAAGTCTCTATGCAGTGCAGTTGGGCAACAGGGTAAATGTCCTAATTATAGTGAAGTTGCACTTTCATTGTTTTGACCCTTCTTAGGCCATAAAACAACAACTGGAGCTGACTTACAATTTCAGATTGAGTGTGAAGTTGTAATTGAGAGATATCAGTCCTTTGTCAGCAGCATTGGCAAAACTAAGTAGGCATGCACTGGAAAAAGTTCCCTGAAGAACGTGAATTGGTGCTTGCACTTATACTACTTTATTTTTTATTTGTGTTGTACATTTTTATTGGCATTTTGACACGTAACAACTGTGTGTCACAGGTGCACACAAAACATGTGAAAAAAACTCTGCCACTCCCCCCGCCCTAGCTCACCCTTCACTCTATCACAGCATTACATTGGTTGATTTTCAGGGCTGCAACAAATTGTTAGGTAGCAAGCCATGCTACAACTACAACTATCCTGGAGAGGTGTTTATGTACAGTAGGCAGTCCAGAACACTGCGTGCCAGCATACCCAAACAGGTCACCCATCAGTATTTCTGCAAAGTTGCTCAGTGCATCGCCAACCTGGTCCCTTTTCACCATTTCATCTACAGAGACCTAGTATCAGGGGGCTCCAGTAAATCTGCAAGCATAACCGCCCATGCTTGTAAATCATCAGTCAGTTTTGTATACTCTTACATTGATGCATGCAGCTCTCTTCAGCCACCACCCATTCAGTCACATCCTTCACCCACATACACACCTACTGATATGGCTTTATGTTGCAATGTCTCCATGAATGACCCTTGACTCTGCAATGGTTTAGAAGCAACCCAAGTTTATACCTTTGTGTATGACGGATTGAGGCCTGGCACAGTAGATAAGCTATTGAACTTCTTGACTGGTATGTTTTTAATCAACGCACCAGTGTTTATGATAGAGGTTATGGGGCAACCATTGACTTTTATTGTAATCTTGGGACAGTGTCCAAATGAATTCAGTTGTTTTATTTGATGGACTATCTTTGTCTTTTGTTCTTCCTTGCAAGTAGCCAAACCCACATACCTCTGTCTTTCCTTGGTTGACATCATTATCGTGCATCCATCTTCTCCACTGGCGCTTGATAACGACGTTGAAGAGCCTTTATAGGATGAGCTTGATGATCATCAACTTTGTCTTTATTTCTACTTGTGGTAACTAGTGTTGCTTTTTGGCCTTGTGGGCATGGCGAGAATGCTTCTGGAATCTTCTGGCACCCATTTTCTGTTCTCGCTGTGACATATTTGGTTTCTCTTTCACTTTGCAAAGCTTTATGAAGTGGTTTTCTTTCCCACACTCTCTGGACATCTGTCCCATGGCTGGACATTTACTTTCATTGGGAAATGAAATTCCACATGGGAAAAACAACTTTTTCTTCTTTGAAGACATTGGCTGGCGTGCATCTACCTGGTACTTGTGCTTGTTTTTCATGACCAAAGATGATTAATGCTTTGCTGTTCCAGCTTTCATATCAGCAGCTTGTCAATCTGCTCTTTCATCAGCTTTTGCAGCCATTAATATTTTCTCTAGACTGAGTGTCTCTCTCAACGTGTGTCTTCTGAAAAAGATTGAGGCGTATGTTGTTTTTAATCATTAAAGTCACTAAACTAGCAGTGTTTGATGAACACCTCAAGTCTTTCAACAAACTCATCTATTGTGTCACAAACTTGCTGTCGCGCTTGGTTGAAAATGTAACTTTCATAGTCAACATTCGGCATCTGATTAAACTTGGAACCCAATGGGTCTTTGATCTGACAGTACGATGCTGCACCAGTCTATAAAATTTCCTTTTGCACTTCTTTTACTCCGTCATCGGCAAGTTTCTTTAAATACTTAATGATTTTCTTGTCATCTACTTCTTCTAGGGCATCTACAAAGTCATTGAATATCTTGATCCATGCGGTCCATCCGGCACCAATATTTTATTTCTGGAGGTGTGGAATGGGGGAAGTGGTTTCAGAAACACAGCTGCATTACACTTTGCACTCTTTTCTACTGCCTTTAAGAGTATATGCTGTTCAGATGGCTGCTGCTGTTCACTTGGACTTGTACCTTCTGCAGGCACTGTCAGTGTGTTGGCACGTGGGTCATTGTGCCTGAATAGAGATCGTAGATCTTCAATTTTTTCTTGGCGCGGTGCGTAACGGTTCTTCTTTTTGCACTTGGTCATTGCTGTTTTTAGCTTTTTGCATCGTTCCTGGCTGTCACTGCCTTTAGCATTTTGCTTTTGATGGATGATGGCTCTGTGTAATAGTGCAACACAGTAAATCTACTTTCAGTCTTACCTGCAGATTCTGGTGGGCTTTTTGAATGCGCTCCTTCGCAGGGCCTTCCACTCCTTTGAGGGCGGTATGTGGGCTGGAGCAGAGCTTCGACTCCACACATCCAATTTTGAATTGCATCTTATCTCTTTGGGTGCATATGGCACGCACAAGCAGTTTGCAGTTTTGTTGCAAACTCTCAGGGAGAACAGTCACGTTTCTTTGGGGAAAAAATACCCTACTCATTGGCAATTGTAGCATCCTCCCCAGCCCGGAGGAAGCACACATGAAACTGTGTAGCAGACATCTTTATTCCTCAACATCCGATCACACATTGCACTCTGATTGTGTCATAACCGTTAATAACCACACCTTAACACTTCCCAGCAAGTTACATAAATCCTCCATTGAGCCTGCCTAGAACCTCAAGGGTCCAAGTGCACATAGTCTCACAACACTACACTATCAAGAATGATTAGCTCACAGACCATGTACCAAAATATATAAGTCAAGTTTTAGTCCATATTTTTAGCTATTAACAAAAATATGTAGATGTAAACCATTCAGAGCTACTTGTTCAAATTACTTTTTTTACAATATTTCAGCAAAGAAAAGTTCAGTAAACGGCAACCTACAAAGTTATGGCAATCAATGGCCTCTCACTATGGCCTCTTTGTTGACTTTTTGATCCTGGGAACAATTTTCATGCCATCATCTGATAAAAAAAAACAAGAGCAACCTTGCTTGACCTTTCATCATTAGAGGGGGCAACAAAGGTCCACAGTTTAATATAGCCAGCTTTGAGAAGGATGAGGGTGGCCAGTGACAGGTATTGTCTCACATGTTGAAGTTATATTTATCTCATGCAAATGAGAATTGGATGATGTTCTGTGCGGAATCTTGCAGACAGCCCCATGCAGAGTGATGCTGTTATATTCCAGTTTATTTTATTTTGGTAAAGAGGGCAGAAAGATGTTTGAGGTTTGACACGGAGCCTGTTCAGTCAACACAGTTAAAGGTAGGCTTGTTGATTGATTAACTTTTCCATAAAATACCCTTAGCAACACGTCTGTGAATGGCATGATCATTAGCAGCCAGTCCTGGCATCTTCAAAAGGAGGCTGTCAGGTGATTTGATATAATAGACCTTAAGTATGATAAAATAGTGAGTCACAAACCAGTTGCAAATTGGTTAGCTACCAATAAAAAGGGTGCTTTTGTCTCAAAGAGTCAGCAAATAATATGTGATTTCTTATTTTTGTAATAGAAAATGCAGAACGCTAATTACCAATACTAATAGCAAATTGTTTTTTTGACAAATAATTATCTATTAGGAAATTTGTTAAAAACAGAATTTTGCTATCAATTGGAAGCTTGTGGTAACCAGGTTCAAAGTATAAATGTAGGCTGAAAAAGCTTTGCGATCTATCACAATGGCTGCACTCTGCGCTGTAGTAAGAAGGATGCATATTCTTGGAGCTCAACAGAGGAGGAGAGGAATTTCAGAGAGATGGTATGTCTTTTTGACGAAACAGATAAGGAGATGTATGCAGGGCACAGTTTTAGCAAAGAAGCTGTTCTTAGTTTAAGTTATGATATGGAAGCTTTATTAAGCAGGTCTACACAACACAGGGGTGCAATTCCTATCTACAATCAGGTTTTATTTAGTTTACACATTTTAGCTTCTGGTACCCTCCTACACCCTGTTGCAGTTGCAGAAGGGATATCCCAGAGTGCCATATGAAGGGTTTTTAGAAAGTCCTTTGATATATTGTTGGCAGTATTTAATTCACCCATTGCATTTCCAAGCACCCTTGCTGAGTTGAAAGCTACAGAAACTCAATGCTATTTAATTGGTCATTTCCCCCAAGTGATTGCATGTGTAGATGGTACACATGTTCTAATTTGCCCACCCTCTGAAACATAGTTTGTGTGTTGCAAAGAAACAGTAAATATTAATGGAATATCTAAGTAGTGTGTAATGCCATATGTCTGATCGCAGACCTAGTTACTCGGTCCCCTGGCAGCATTCTTGCATCTGGAAAGGTTGTTGACTATATGAGCAACTAGCAAGAGGAGATCTTGGAGATAAATATTTGTTAGGTAATTGGTATTTTAATTTAACTTTAGTGGCCACATCTGGATATTTTTTTTAATTCTTAAACAAGTTTGTTAAATTGCAGGTGACAGTGCATATGTATTAAGACCATGGATCATAACACTTTACTTTCATCCCCGAACAACTAGACCAAGGAGGCACAATTCTGGTGATAAACAAACAAGGAACAATCTTCAGCTGACTGTTACCTAAAAGCAGATTCTGATGTTTGCACAAACGTAGGAGTGCCCTTGAGTTTGATCCAGTAGTACGCTGCAAAATAATAGCCACCTGTGCTGTTTTGCATAATCTAGCAATCTGTAGGAGAGTCCCAATTGCCCCGCCAAATGAAGAATCTGATGAAGAAGATGTAGAAAATACCCCTCAATTACCACCTCTAGGACCTAATGCTGCTAGATTTCCAAAGAGTTGGTTGCAGGAATGAAGTCACTCACAACTTCACATACATATTTCTAAAGAAATACCAAATGTTTTTCTGTTTATTAATAGATTTATTTGAATTTTGAACATATTAATACAGAAATGGGAAAACATTTAGGTTTAAACGAAAAATATGTTTTTGCTTTAACTTCAAGAAAAGCGAGTAATCTTCTGCTTTGCTGTGTGTGCCTTTGAATGGAACTCTGTGTGCTCCCTCCTAGTCCTTCCCCAATCTGGCTTTTAGTGAACCTTGATTCAGCAGGCTGAACAGAAATACTGTTCGCACCTGAGCCCTCCTCATCTCACCAACCAGTCTTGATGCCCCAATGCCCTTATTAGCAATTTGCATTTCCCCTAAGGTGTTTGGTATTTGTGCTGAGCTTCTTGTAACATCATCATCATGGTGTTCTAACTCCACCTGCATGTCAGCAGTTCTCTGACACATAGTTATGGTTGCTTTCACCAACTTTTCAACCAAACCCTCAAATATTTGGAAGTGACTGTTCATGTGTCTCTTTTGACACATGTGCTGCAGATGTTTCAGCCATTTTTGTGGTTTATAGCAATTTTTAAGTCTTCAAAGCCTGATCTAATGGCTGTATTACCATCAAAGATGGTTCTAGCTATTTTAACAACCTGCCTACTCAAGTCAAAGGCATTCCTGTGCTGCTTTCTTTGAATGTTCAACAGTGATTTTTCCAATGAATGGAATTGTGCTGGAGTATGGGAGAATATCTGTGGGAATGGTAATTACTGTATCAGTACTTTCTGCTTTTGTATCACAGGAGGAATCAATATCCTCTGTTTCTGGTGGTGTTGTATGAGTAGATTGAGCTGTTGCAAATCACAACACAGGGAAAATATTTGTTGAAAATGATAACCATTATCCCAAGACCTAATTAATGGCTGCCTTAGTGCATGCGCAGAGCTGGTGCACCAAAGGTGCCACAAAAGCAAGCCTGTCTCTGCCAAGACTGTTCCTATTTCTAGGAAACCTGGGCCTCCCACCACTACGCCACTGTGGCCATTTGTGCCCTCAACCCTGGCTGCCCCTCCACAGATTGCTGCCTCACAGCACCGCACAAGACTGAGGGAGCATTCTCATACACTTCCTACAAGTTTTCATGCACTTAACCACATCCAACACTCACTGCACCCGCACCGACAGCACCCAACACTCTAATCTCTTGTACTCACGCAGTCGTGCAACCCTCACACAACACTCTGCACTTGCATGCCTGCTCCTCACCCGCTCACTCACCAAACACGCCACAGAGATCTGGATCATCCTGCACAACAATGCATTGGGGCTATTTTCCTTCCGGTTTTAAGATTGTCACACAAGACAGACTTCACAAGTCCAGAGGTAGAATCACCGTTGTTCACAAAAACATCATAAACTACATCAGCTCCGCACATCATCTTCCAACATGGAACACCTGTTGTTCAAGCTCCATGTCACACCCAAGCTCACCCTTGCTGAAGCAGGTGTCTTAAATAGAAATTATTAATGAGTGTTTATGTATTTTGAATAATTAATTATGTAGAAAATTAATAATGTAGAAAAATAATGCACACGTTTGGGAAATGTGACCTCAAAGAATGGCCACCAATGTTCACAAAATGTACTAATTAATGATTAATACTTATAAAATATTGAAAATGTATTAGATTAATGTAATAATAAGTCATCTTTATGGTTATGAAGTATGCTTTAACTGTATAATTGTAGGTCTTAACTTAGGTAGTGTTTTGGCCTAGTTTTGCCAGGCCTCATGGAGAAGCTGTATTTCTTAGCGGTTAATAAAAATGCTGACAGAGTGAACTAACTGTGAAATGTCCATTGTCTTGTTAAAAGTGCTAAAAAGAAGCTTTCCGTGAGAACCAACTAACAGGAGATGATGTTCCTAGCAACGTAACAAATTGTGTGTAATGTGTGTGAGATGTACTTTCCCAGGACGCAAACAATGAAGACACTCACAGGAGATGAAGACGCAACAATATTGTTATCTGATGAGCCAGATGATGAGGACATCGTAAAGTGGACCAATCAACTTCGTGTGAAGAGCGAAATATTAGAATTCGTAGATTTGGTATAGGAATATTATTGGGTAGTGTAAAGCGTACGATTAACTGACCAATAGGAAATTGGGGGATAGTTTAGGTGACTTTGATATAACAACGCGACAGAGGAAAAGGACCTCAGACCTTACGCCGATTTGAGATGCGATGTTGAGAGAAGAAAAGACTTGAGATTCTGTCATTGGGCACATACTCTCTGACTGAGAGCCTGATATTTGCTGATCGATTGATGACCTGAGGATGAAGACTGATTCTGTTTGCTGACCCATACCGGGGCTAGGTAGATATGTCAATGTGACTGTAATGCATTTTTATGCCTTTCCTTTCTAGGTACCAACTGCACTGTTTTACAGATCCATAGCTAGAGGTTTTTCTAAATTTGTGTTCTAAATTCTTTTGCATGAAGTCCAACATGCTGATGCTAATCTGGGTTAGCTGAGGGTATTCACATTTGACTGACGAATTACAGGGATAAATGGTTGACGAGTTATCTTGCTGAATTCTATGTATCATATATCTTTATTGCAGCTGACTCTGCTATTGATTTGCACTGTAGCTTTAGAATGCCTTGTGATTCAAGCTATGATTAGATTGCATTTCTTTCGTCGTTTTGAACAACCAGTATTATGTTTTATTTGATTTTAGGATTAATCTACATGACTTTAGCATTGTTAATATAAGGGAAATAAACTTACTAAACTTTACTAAAGTTGTGGTCATTCATGGCTAAAAGGTCATGGTGCGTGACAATTACTGACTCCATTGATTATTGATTTTTAACTAATGATTACTGATTATTGTGTATTGATTATTGTTTATGTACTGGAGCTATGGTAAGAACATTTTAAACGAGTCAAAAGGTTCATCGACCTATCCGTGTCTCCTTGTAAGTTTACTTATTAATGTCCGACGCGCTAACACCCTAAGTAGCATTTTCATTTACAGACCACCGGGACCGCTCACCAACTTCACTGGCTCCATCATGGACATCCTCACAACACTGGTCCTCAAAGCTAGCAAATACATCCCACTTTGAGACCTGAACTTCCATCTGGAAGATTACGTTGACCCCAACTCAAAAGCACTCCTCGAAGCCTTTGGAAACATAGGCCTCAGCCAATGAGTGAAGTGGTCTGCCAACTTCAATGGACACCTCCTGGACCCTATTTTCACAACCTTTGACAACATCAGAGTTGAGGAGCCCACACCAGTCTCCTGGACTGGACCTGGCCAGGACCTCATCCAACTCACCATCCCTGTCCAATTCCAGTGCACCTGCACCACCTTCAGACTACCCTGCAGAAACTAGAAAAGCATCACTTACAAGGACTGAAACACCGATCTCAACGCCCAACTGACCTGAACACTGCAACAGCCTCCCTGGCCCCCTAAAACACTGAAGTACAACAAGATCTAGACCACAGGTCAGTTGGAACATGGAGGAACTCAGATGGTTGAAAGGCCACTGCAAACAACTGGAGTGCAAATGGGGAATTAGTCAGGACAATACAGAAAGGAGCACATTCAAATCCACCTTAAGATGCTACCACCAAACGATCCAGGCCACCAAACGTGCTGCTCTGACGAGCTGCAACAATGCCAACACAAGCTAAGAAATCTTTGCCATTCTGAAGGATTTCACCTTACCAGCAGCGACCTCCAACATGATCATCCCCTCGTAGGACCTCTGCAACAATCTCTCTTAATTCCTCTGCAACAAAAGCACTGTCATTAACAGCAACTTCAACTCACAACCAGACCATACAGACCTAGACAAACGTCCCAAAGACAATGCGTTAACCACATGGTCTGTCAACACCCCAGAAAAAACCACCACCACCCTGAAGTCCATCCAGTCAGAGGCCCCAATGGACCCCTGCCACACCACGTCAACTGAAATCCATCAGCGCCATGCTCACACCCATTCTGAATACCTCATCCTTTTCCGCAAACATCTCTGGTGCTTGGAAACACACAACAGTGCTCCCACTGCTGAAGAAACCCTCCATGGACACTTTGCCACTCACCAACTAGAGGCTGATCTCCCTGCTACCATTCCTAGCCAAGAAAATCATCAACAGACACCTCACAGAATACCTTAATGACCACTAACTGCTGAACACCACCCAGTCTGGTCACAGATCCAACCACTGCATGGAAACGTCAATATTTGCTGCCACAGATCACATCTGCATGACTGGACAGAGGAGACATGGCAGCCCTCTTCCTCCTGGACCTCTCCATAGCGTTTGACATGGTCTCCCACCCCATCCTTATACAATATCTACAATCCAAGGAAATGCACTCTGGTGGATCTGCTCCTTTCTGACTAGAATGACCCAGTCACTCAGCCTGGCACTGTACACCTCAGATGCCTACTACCTTATCTGCAAAGTTCTGCAGGGATTCTCCCTGAGATGACCCTCTCCAATGCATACACAATCCTTCTAGCCAGCATCATCCACTTTCACAACATTACCGTCCTCAGCTACACTGACAACGTGCAACTCATTCTCTCACCCAAACACAGATAAGACACCAGTACCCGGAAAAAGTTCAATGCCTGCATGACTGAAATCACCAACTCGATGAAGACCAACTATCTAAAGCTGACAAGACCAAAATTGTGTTCTTTAAGACGAGCACTTCCCTGTGGGACTCCACCAGAGCTAGGATGATGCCCACCCCCACCACCCACGCCAAGAACCTCAGGATTGTCATCAACAGTAAACTCGACTTGACTACCCAAGTCAATGCCATCATCGACTTATGCTTCTATACCTTGAAGATGCTGAGGAAGATTTTCAAATGGCTCCCAATCATTACCTGAAAAATAATCTCGAACACCCTGGTCACAAGAAAGCTGGGCTATGGGAACGCCCTCTATGCTGAGATCAACAAAAAACTCACTACAATGGTATACACTATGCAGAACTTGGCAGCCAGAATCACTCTTAACCTTCCACCACACCTGAAGGAGCACCACTGGCTCCAAATACACAAACAAGCACAATTCAAACTCCTCACCCTCACTTTCAAGGCACTACATAACACTGACCAGCAGACCTCAACAACTGCATCTGCTTTCACAACCCTTCCAGAAATATGTGGTAGTCAGCACTCCTACTTGCACACATTCCACACATACAAAAAAACAGATCATGCGATCGAGCCTTCTTCTAAATTGCTCCAAAAGCATGAACAATTCTCCAGGGTGATAGTGTGCTCTACAAATCTGCATAACATAACATATTGCTGTAGTAAATCAGTATCTTATTTTTGTTTTTGTTTTTAAGTATGTTGTATTGCAAAGCTATATGTATTAATAAAAATATATTTTGTATAGGCCATCATAGTAAAAATGTCAATTTGTTTTTTATTGTAAGCCTTAGATTTATGCACATGGCCTACATTACCCATAATGCATTGTTGTGAGCACCACAGAAACTTGACTGGATTAATATAACTACTTTTATTTGCATTTTCATAAAATAATATTTTAAGAACTTCCTGAATAAAGAACATATTATTACTAAAATTGGTCATCTTTTTTTATTTATAAAGTTTTACCCTTACTTTAATTCAGATATATTTACAGAATAACATTGTAATGAACTTCCCTGAAGCATCAGATACAGGGGCTGATGTTTCAATATTAGATACTCCAGAGATGGCTGCCGGCTCAAAGGCGCTCTCAGTTAATTTTTCCACTGGGTGGGTGGTGGCTCTGTACGTTGTCCCCCTGCCTGTAGCTGGAGTCTCCCATTGCTTGTTGACGGATGCAAGTCATAGCAGCACTTCCTGATTTCAGGTCATAGCAGCACTTCCTGATTTCAGGTCCTACCAGCACTTCCTGATTTCAGGTCCTACCAGCGCTTCCTGATTTCTTCCACTGATCTCTTTTTTGACACCCACAGCATTAATCATTTCCTGTATCCTGGTCTGTATTTGTTTTTGGTTGCCTCAGGAACAGACGAGGATATTTTTCCAAGTAGGTCATCATGTTTAGAGACACGCTCCTCCGCAAGTAAGTCCAGATCTGGGACACTAAGGTGCAGATTTAAGAGCCCCTTGTGCCATCTAACGACACATTAGTGTCATTTTTTAATGTTAATGTGGCGTTTGATGGCCAAAAATACTGCACCAGATTTACAAAGTGGCGCAATGTATGCATTGCGTCACTTTGTAGCCCTTTGTGCTGCATCATGCATGGCCATGCATAATGTTTGAAAAGGGGGTGTTCCCCCCCCGTTCGGGGGGCCCAAAAAAAGTGCACGAAGATCTTAGGTCATTTATATCCTTCGTTGTAATATTGTTAAAATGTCATATTTATTTTCGTGGGGGTCAGTGGTGAGAAAGAATAGGTGTGTCGGAGGGCTTTAAGTGCAATGCCCAAGTCAAAAAAAGGGACCAGCTCTAGGAATCCAGAAAGGGTGATTGAGGTGGAAGAATTTAGGATACCCCCAAGATGGACAGGGAGACAGCCATGAGGCAGTTGGCCTTTAGGGTGGAGATAATTGCTTAGCAGAGAGGTAGAAGCTTTCTACATGGATGTCTGCTCCAGGAGCTCACTACGACATTGCAAAGTTGTTGGGATGGGACCATTTTGTCGATGATGGAGTCTAGACTTTAAGTTCTGAAAAGATCTTGCACTGTTCCTTGAAATTACCTGAAGTGGGCCTAGTAATACTTCTTATTGGCTTTTCAGATTGCTGCATGATAGTTGCTAAGTTGATGTGTGTAGCACATCCCGTTAATGTTGCCCTAGCCTCATTTCTACGTATGGTGGAGTGTCCTGTAAAAGAATGGAAGCCTATAATCTCAAAATAGTGCAGCCTTGAACTGAGGCTAAAATGTTGAAGACATTGAGAGCCAATTACTGAAAGTGCAAACAATCAAACTTGTATAGGGCTGCAATGCTCACTTAGCGTGTGTTGGAAATGGTGTTTCTGCAGAGTTTCCCCTGCCTTTTTGGCTTCGTATCTCCTGTTTTTGATCCAGTGCTGAATTTAGTTTTTAATGGTTTTAGGACTCTGGGCACATTACGACTGCTGACCAGTGCTGAAGTGCAAGTGCTCTCTAAATGGAATTGGTGATTGGTTTATCCATGTTTGTCATATTTGATTTAATAGTAAGTCACTAGTAACGGGCACTATGTATGCCCAGGGCCTGTAAATCAAATGCTACCGGTGGTCCTGCAGCACCGATTGTGCCACCCACATGAGTAGCCTTGTAAACATGTCTTAGACCTGCCACTGCAGTGTCTGTGTGTGTGCAGTTTTGAACTGCCATTTTGACCTGGCAAGTGCATCCACTTGGCAGACCCAAATCTTCCCTGTTACTACACGTAAGTCACCCCTAAGGCAGCCTCATGGGCAGGGTGCAGTCTATTTGAAATGTAAGACATGTAGTGGTGTGTTTTACATGTCCTGATAGTGAAATACTGCTAAATTCGTTTTTCACTATTGCAAGGCATATCTCTCCCATAGGTTAACATGGGGTTTGCTGTGAAATATCTTTCAAGTGTAATTTCCCATTGGGAACAGATAGAGATGAGGAGTTTGAGGACTCTGAACTCACAGTTTAAAAATACATCTTTTAGTGAAGTTGGTTCTTAAATTGTAACTTTGAAAATGCCACTTTTAGAATGTGGGCATTTTTTTGCTTAACCATTCTGTGCCTCTGGCTGTCTATGGAATACACGTCTGGGCTCAGGATAACAGTTGGGCTGTTAATGAATTAACTCTAGATAGTCACACAAAGGGTGCTGAGGTGTGCACTGCATATCCTGATGGGGCTTCCTGAGCTAGAGTGGTGGGAGGAGCTGACACTTGCACCTGAATAAAGCTGTGCCTGTCCTTACAGAAAGCAATCTCCAAACCCCTGAAGTGTGTCTGGGGCCAGGGCAGGAAAGGCAGGGTTGTGTGCATTACAAAGACTTTCCTTTGAAGTTTGCATACTATAAAGGCAGAAATGAGCATACGTACTGGACTTCTGAGACCACAACTTTAGAACACGTCTGGACTCAGGACATTCTGCCAGTAAGAATAGCTCAATGCTATAGAAGGGACGGCCACTCTGCCTGTTGCTTTGTTGTGCTGGCCTGCTACTTGCTGCTTTTGTCCTGGGAGTGAAAAGACTGGACTTTGCTTTCTACATCTTGCTTCCAAAGGTGCTCCAAGGGCTTGGACTGAGCTTGCCTTCTCTTAGAAGTATCTGGGTCATCAAAGACTTAGGCCCTCATTATGATATTGGCAGGCGATGGCCGCCAAAAGACCGTTGCCGTGGCTGCCAGTCGTTCGCTGTAATATGACCACAGCCGGATTTCCGCCAGAAGAATGGCAGAAATCCGGCTGTGACCATGTCGGCAGATGGCGGTAAGGTGGCGCTGCTGCCACCAGCAGTGCCACTCCAGTAGACCGCCGCCAGCCGTATTATGTCAAATAATATGGCTTGGCGGTGTTCTGCTGGCAGACGCTGCTGGTAGCAGCAGCGCCCCGTCCCGTCTCCTGCCAGAGGACCCCCTGCACACAGGTAAGTCAGGTCTCCAACAGGGGAGGGGAGTGTTGTGTGTGGGGTTGGTGTATGTTTTTGTGTGTGTGTATGCGTGTGTGTGTTGTGCGTTGGATGCAAGTGTGCATGTCTGAAGGTGTGAGTGCGTGTGTGTTGTGTTCTGTGAATGCATGTTTGAAAGTGTGTGCAGGTGTCACCGCCATGGCAGATGGAGTGGAACATTGGCGGTGCGTACCGCCAGCCTGTTGGGTTGGCGGTTATTACCACCGACCGCCGGGGTCATGATGACCTCCTTAATCTGCCAGCGTCTGGGCTCTCTTGCTGAGTGGTGCCAAATCCAGTTCCTGGGCCCTTGGGAGTGAGTTCTGGTGTAATGAAGAAGAAACCAAGTACATCGACTCCAGAGCGACTTCGGAACCGGAGCCGCTGTCCGACTCCACACCGCTGCCTGCACTGGAACTGCATCCCCTCTAAGTGAAACAACCAATGCCGTAGGTCGGCTACACTGCAGTGCCTCCGAAGTCCCACCACAGCATGAGTCCTGAGTGCTGTGTCACCAACGACCATGACACCTGACTTTGATTCCGCCGCAGCATCTGTGGCCCCGAGGTATGATTGCGACACCGCGAAGTCGATGCCTCATGTCTTGACGTGCTGGATTCATCGACCCCACCAGATCGTAAGGGACCGACGCCTCACCACCGCTGTCGCATCACCTCCCCTGCAACTGTAAGGAATCAACACTTCATCTTCCCTGGTTAGCAGTAAGGAATCAATACCACACTGGCTTCAGCAACGGCTCACTTCCCCGACTCCCTGCATAGTCTTTCCTCCCACATTTTCCAAAGGTCCTGTACCTGGGGTCCATGCGACTCCATGACTGGCCCGCACTTCCTTACGAGTGGCATTGGACTATTGGGAACAACTCTGTCAAGACGTTGTGATAGCCCCAGTTGGAGCTATTGGCCCTCATTATAACCCTGATGGTCGGTGTTAAGCGACGGTAATACCGCCAACAGGCCGGCGGAAAAAAAAAATAGGATTTTGACTATGGCGGTTACCGCCATCCAAAACCGCCACTTTAACACACCGACCGCCAGGGTGGTAACATTCGGTGGACTGGAGACTTCAGTCTCCAGCCCGGCGGTCGTCACAATCCCACCCTTGGGATTACGACCCGGCCTACCACCATGGTTTTCGTGCCAATCTTACAGCCACGAAAACCATGGCGGCAGGCACTATCAGTGCTAGGGAATCCCTTCCCTGCAGTGATAGGGGTCTCCCCCGCCCCCCCCCTCCACAGAATTCTCCCCCACCCTCACCCTCCCTCTCCTGCCCCCGCACATATACACACCCACATGAGCACCCATATACACACATGCACACACGCATACCCACCACCACTCACGCATGCACACATACATACCCACAAACTGCAACACACACCAACATGCCTTGTCACACACATGCATTCACAACACACAACACTCACAATCACTCATTCACGCATGCATCCAATGCGACTCACACCCGCATGCACGCATGCCAAAACATACACACACACACCCACATACACACAACACCCCCCACCCCCTCTTCAGTCGGAGAACCCGACTTACCTGCTTGCAGGGGGTCCTCCGGTTGGAGACGGTCCGCGGCGCTGCTGTCAGCAGCAGCGTCCGCCAGAAAAACATCACCAGGCCGTATCATTGCTCATGATACGGTCGGCGGTGTTTTGCTGGCGTGGCGGTGCTGCTGTCAGCAGCGCCGCCTTACCGCCGTCCGCCGCCATGACCGTCGGTGGTGTTCCGCCAGCTTTCTGGCGGTATACCGTCAGTGGTCATGCTACGCGTAGACTGCTGGTAGCCACGGCAGCGGTATGATGGTGGCCGTCATCATGGCGGTAGGCGGTCAATACCGCCAATGTTGTAATGAGGGCCATTCTGTTTCTAAGTGCTTTACTGAGATTTAGGCCCTCATTACAACATTGGAGGTAAAAGCTGCTTACCGCCGTGCAGAAGACCGCCAACACACCGCCGCGGAATTCCGCCACCACTATCACGACCCACTGCTCGGAATCCACCAAAATTGAGACACCCACACAAGTCTGCCACACCAAAAGGTCAGTGATAAACTGGCGAACACAAAACCTCCACCGTCACACCAACAGAAATACGCCCACACTATCACGACCCACGAATCCACACGGCAGTCTTTCAACCGCGGTTTTCCATTGGCGGTACACACCGCCGCGCTCAAAATACACACACATTGACAAAACACTGCCACATTGGACAATTCGAAATACACACACCTGATACACATACACACACCACTCCCATACACCCATTACAAAATAAAACTCACACCCACATCACCCACAAACCCCTACGACCAAAATACAGAAAGAAGGCCAGAGAGAGACACTACAAACTACTACCAAGCATCCACAGGTACACAATACCATCATCCACATAACTTCCACGTACCTCACACAACACACCACTAAATATCACCCCACTTATCACTACACACAACACCCCACACATCACCCACACCACCCCATGGCACAGCAAAGACACCCCAGGTTCTTGAGGAGGAGCTCAGGGTCATGATGGAGGAAATCGTCCGGGTAGAGCCACAACTATTCGGATCACAGGTGCAGCACACCTCCATAGCTAGGAAGATGGAGCTATGGCGAAGAATAGTGTACAGGGTTAACGCAGTGGGACAGCACCCAAGAAATAGAGATGACATCAGTAAGAGGTTGAATGACCTATGGGGGAAGGTGCGTTCTGTGGTCTCAAGACACCACCTTGCGGTTCAGCGGACTGGCCGCGGACACCCACCTCCTCCCCCACAACTAACAACATGGGAG